>NC_051848.1:35992738-36522550 GCF_002237135.1 Teleopsis dalmanni
AGAACAATTGCATTAAAAACAAAGTCGTTATTTGAGAACGGATAAAATATGCAGCATTTTTTTAACTTTAGGTATGTGTGAAGTATCTCAGATTTATATTGAACATTATCCTATTAAGTGTTAACGGTTCGTTAGGCTAACTTGTTTTATGATGCAATAATATTTTAACTTCAGCGGAAGTGCATGAGTAATCATTTGAATATTCTAACTGAAAAACATAATAAATGTTTATTTAGTTTCATTCTTCTTTCCAAAACTAAAATTAATTGTAGAGGAAATATTTGCATTTATAATGAGCAAAGAAAACTTAATAGTTTTCGGTTGAATAATTTTATTAAGTAAACGCTGAATGCAATACACTAACATACATATGTTTGTCAGTAAGTTAAAAAATCGCTTACCAGTAAAAATTGTGTAAAAATAGTGATAAAACAGCTATAAGAAAAACATTATCTTTGTACTTGAAAAAGTTCATAGGGTTTCATTACAAAATGCACAGGCACCCTAAAAAACTAAATTAAGCATCTATAACATGAAGATTAAACTGCAATCAAACTGCAGTAAAGAATTATGCTGATACAGCAGTAAAATTTGCATTTTTTTTTAAACAAAATTACGAACTCAGCAAACATATGGGTATGGGTATGGATATGGACAGACAGACAGACAGACGGACGGACGGACGAAAAGAAAAAATATAATTTGCACTGGCAAGCGTTGCAGTTGCATTTTCTGTTGTATTAATAAATGACAATGTGCCTATTAAACGATAAAAAAAAGCAATAACAACAAGAATGTTGTAAAAAAATGATTTGTGAATGGTTCCAGTGCAACTCCACATCCGGTAGATAAGAATAATATATTGCCTAAGGCGCACATCGTGTAGACTGAAAAAAAAAAAAATTATGAGAGCATCTAAGAACAAAAAAGGAATCCGACCGATCGTCATGATGTGGCCGAGCAAACGGGGTCGGTCATATTGATGATTGGATGATGATTGGAGTACGAGGAAGAGTGAAAAAGTGTTAATGAATGAATAGGGAATAATAAAAATAAATAAAAATCTATGAGTAGTTAAAAATTGTTTGACAATTTTCTTAAAAAAATAACAACAAATTAACGATGTACTATAGTCAAATAATTAATTATGCTAAATTTTGTTATACACTGTAAGAAGTGCATATTTTTTTTAGTGCATATTTTAATAACTTTAGTTATATTAAAAACTTATACAGATTAATATTTTACTTCGATATCGTCAAGCTTCAAATATGCTAACTGATCTGTTTGCCCTGTTAGGTGCTGCATACAGTGGGGACTAAAGTTGATTTGTTGTACTGACGCACATTTCCGGTTGAAAATTTTTCAATTGACCTTATCCCCTTTAAATGTGACTTTAGAAGTCAATTCAATCGAAAAAATTTTTTGTAAATTTATTTAATTGCAGTTAAATAGTTTTGCTTTATTACGAACAGTACAAAAAAAATATACATACACATTTTGAATAATGTTTATTTAAGAATTGTCTAAACAATTGCAATATTAATTATTTCATTAAAATAATAATAGATTAAGAAAAAAAAAACATGACACTTTGCGCATAAAAATCTTCAATAATACTTATAGCAAAACAAAAATCTTCCCAAAAATATATTGGATTAAATAATACACTGATAAAATACACAATTCAGAGAGGTTAAAGAATGGTAGTGCACGTTCTTCAGCCGTGAGTTAAGAAGAGATTACTTAGGTTAGATTAAGTTATACTGGCGACCGTGAGTTAAGAAGAGATTAGTTAGGTTAGATTAAGTTATACTGGCGATCTCAAGAGATTCACTTAGACCTATAGGCCCATTGTGTTGCCGTATAATTAAAAACTCAAGGTTTAGAACTATTTATTAAAACCCTTGATAAGACTTATAATGCCATTCAGTGGGAGGTCTTGCAATTCGCGTGTTGGAAAGAAACAAATCAGATGGTAGGCACTTTCATTGTCCTCTTCATAACTGCAGCAGCTATGGTTGAGAGAAAGACTTAGTTTCCTATCATGGTTATCCAAAATACAATGACCTGTAAGTAAATCTACTACAAGACTGATATCTCTACGTGGCATCTCAATGATAGAGTATGATTTTGTTTTATGGTATACAGATGCCTGCATATCGTTGAGACTTCTCATCTTTTGTTGAAAAGCGATTAGTTAGTGCAGTTAGTTTTTTCATAATAATTCACATACAAACTATATATGGTCGTAATTATATTAAAGTTAAAGAATACAATTAAATGAGAAATATATAACATGACTTCAGCCGTTTCACGGAGTCAAAAAAAAAAAAACAAGAAATAAAAACAATTACAACAAATGTAAAAATTTTTATAAATTTTTATAAATTATGAAAATACTAATGTTTTAATATATAGTAAATGAACCTTGATCAAAAACATAGAAATATAAAGACATGTAATTTGCCTCTGTTAAAAAAATCATGAATTCTGAAAAGGTACACGCAATGGGAAAAACATGTCTGTTCAAACATATAAACAATCGAACTTATAATTTTATGTATGATCAATGCTATTTTGTTAGTGAAGTCAGCAATCAAACCAATAGCGAATATGTTGTATTTTGCTTGGACAAAATCATATAGAAAAAACTCTAATATCAGAGCAAATGCACACATAGGTTCTAGTTCATGCGTATGTAAGTTTCTTGGTAAATTTTTTCTACTCTTCTTTTTATTGCACATTTACTAAATATATATATGCATGAGTAGGTGAGACAATATTTTTGAATGTGATGCTTGGATTTTGTTTGTGTGCTTTTTTTTTTCTTCAAATATATGACTGGCTTCGTGTGCATGAAATACACAAGTCTTCCAAATTATTTAAAATTTGATTTTTGCTGAAATTTTATACTAGCTTCATACTAAAATATGATGTTTGCCTATGACATGATGCGAAAACACCGGAGTAGCGCAACCACAGTTGTTATTAGTGTAAATGCTCTTAATATGTTTGGCTGCCAAGACTCGGCTATGCCATACAGTAACAATAGTTTTATGAAGAATATTCATAAACACCATATTATACAATAATTGATTATGTCTTATATATTAAGTTTTTATTATTATATTCTTATATCAAATACAATAGAATTATTAACTAAATTTATTACTTAAATTATATAGAATACAACTATAAACATTAGATAACTAATTATACATTAACTCAAATTAACTAGAACTATTAACTAAATTTAATTGCATACTACTTATAACTGTTTAAAATGAGTTTATTTATTTAGGGTGAATATTTTTGTTTCATTGCTAATTTTTCTAAACATTTATAAATAGTATATTTTGTATTAAAATTAATATTTTTGCAATTGTTTTTAATATGCTGGTAAATTTTGCACTATATTAACAAAATCAACGATAATTTTTTTATAATAGTGAAATTGAATTGAGTATCCATTTAAAAATTTTTTATTTTATTACTTTCTTTTTCAAAAAAGAATACCATTTAAATGGTATTAAAAAAATCTTAGCAAACACTATAAAAAAAAGAAATAAAAAAGTTTATAACAATAATTGATTTAAGGATCCGATTAACGGGTGCCACAATGAAATTTTGTTAAAAAACTTTTCAATAAAAGTGCTAAATCAAACTGGGTACTTAAAAAAAGAGTGTAAAATTTAACAATAAATTAAAGAAATTGTAAATATTTGAACTTCTGTGTAAAACATTAACTTAATTATATTAATTAATACTTTCAATAAGTTATATCAAATTAATAAGTAATTTTTATTTTTAATAACTTTATGATATCTTCAATGCTATTTAAATGGCAGTACTGAGGGTTTTTTAAACCTAAAAATTTGTTAATATAGTGCAAAATTTACCAGCATATTAAAAACAATTGCAAAAATTTGAATTTTAATAAAAAATATACTATTTATAAATGTTTAGAAAAATTAGCAATGAAACAAAAATATTCACCCTAAATAAATAAACTCATTTTAAACAGTTATAAGTAATATGCAATTAAATATAGTTAATAGTTCTAGTTAATTTAAGTTAATGTATAATTAGTTATCTAAGATTTATAGTTGTATTCTATATAATTTAAGTAATAAAATTTAGTTAATAATTCTATTGTATTTAATATAAGAATATAATAATAAAAACTTAATATATAAAGCATAATCAATTATTGTATAATATGGTGTTTATGAATATTCTTCATGAAACTAGTGTTACTGTATGGCATAGCCGAGTCTGGACAGCCAAATATATTAAGAGCATTTACACTAATAACAACTGTGGTTGCGCTACTCCGGTGTTTTCGCATCATGTCATAGGCAAACATCATATTTTAGTATGAAGCTAGTATAAAATTTCAGCAAAAATCAAATTTTAAATAATTTGGAAGACTTGTGCATTTCATGCACACGAAGCCAGTCATATATTTTAAGAAAAAAAAAGCACACAAACAAAATCCAAGCATCACATTCAAAAATATTGTCTCACCTACCCATGCACATATATATTTAGTAAGTGTGCAATAAAAAGAAGAGTAGAAAAAATTTACCAAGAAACTTACATACGCATGAGCTAGAAGCTATGTGTGCATTTGCTCTGATATTAGAGTTTTTTCTATATGATTTTGTCCAAGCAAAATACAACATATTCGCTATTGGTTTGATTGCTGACTTCACTAACAAAATAGCATTGATCATACATAAAATAAAAAGTTCGATTGTTTATATGTTTGAACAGACATGTTTTTCCCATTGCGTGTACCTTTTCAGAATTCATGATTTTTTTAACAGAGGCAAATTACATGTCTTTATATTTCTATGTTTTTGCCTTGATCTAGTTAAGAGAGATTATGTCAAGACATAACATAAATTTACAAAAAGTCTTTTTTCTATGTAGGGAGCAAGAACTTTTCAAAAATCAAAATTTAATTAAATATAAGAAATAATTTCAAGATGATTGCTATTTAGTAAACTCGAAACAGCTGTATGGTCGATCAATTAAAAATAATGAAATTTTTTGTTGTTGTATTTCACTAACGTTCGAATAGAATCTCTCTATTAAAAAAAAATTTTTTTTTTAAAAAATTAGTTACTTTAGTCAAAACAGACGTTAAAAATCAAATTGATAAGTTTTTAATTATTTCGTACTATTTATAGAAAAAGTTTTAGCAAAACCAATATATATATATTGGCTTATATAATATAAATATATTCTAATAATAAATATATATTTATATCTTGTATAAATATTTCAAATGACGGTTGAAACGACGCTCATTTCTCTTAAATCACATCATCAAATTACTATACTTACACTAGGATCGGTACTTCTTCATTTGTATATATACGCATAATTTTTCTTTTTTGTTTTTTAAGTATTTTTTTTGAAGTCATATTTAAAACTATATATAGCAGTACTAACATAATTTGCTGGTTGTTAACTTAACTATCTTGTTTAGGCAACCCGCTAAGATAGCAGTAGGTTGTAGTTGGTTTGCTCATGGGTCAGAGCCGTTTAGGGAACTATGGTAGAAGATTGAATATACCTTTTGATTATTTCTGTCGCAATTGTTGAGAGGACGATGGGTCACATGGCCGTTTAAGGAACTATGGTAGAATAATGTATACCCCTTTGAATTATTCTGGTCTCACTATTCAAGGCCCCCATTTTTTTTTTGAGGATTTTAGTCAACTCCAGGACTTCCCTCTAAAATGCATTTTAAGGGGGTTAAGGTGGTTTTTAAACCCTTGAGTTTCTTAGACGATAATATGATTGGCAAATAGATCTAAGTGGTATTTTAGGATTGCTGGTATAACCTAATTTAAGACAAGCTTTAGGCATAATAAGAATAATAAAAAAAAAAGTTGTTTATTAAAAACTAAAACCAGGCTATCTGGCGGTTTCATCAAATTAAATTTTGCCGTTGTTAATATAAATAATTTTGTAATTTATGATCGTTTTTATTGAGTTTCCTTTTTTTTCCAAAAAGATATAGCTGTTTGAATTACTTAAGTGCCAAATAATGTGAAATGACAAAATTGAAAAGTAAATCAATAAGAAGCAAAATAAAATGCTACTCAGATATGCAGTCTATCCATCTTTTTAATAACAGATACTTAGTTACAAGTACGATGTGTTCATTCCATATAATCTTATGGAATAATATGCTACTCTGTATGATATCATAATGTGATGATGGCTTATGTAAACTTTACAGAATCAAAAAAAAAAAAGAAGACGGAAAAAAAAGAAACCAAACACTTTTCTGATTAATTTGTGACGAGCTCATTTATGATTTTAATAATAATTTTTAAAACGAATGAATTACAAAAAAAGGGCAGATACATACATATAAGCACATTTTATTTCAGAATAAAAATAGTTTAAATTTGAATTCGCTGAAAAACTTAAGAGTTTGTGGAAAATAAGTGTAATAAAAATACTGAAGGAAATATTTTCCATGTAACAACTTTGCATGAGTTCACTTCTGGAGGGGATTGTGTTAGTCACATTCGAGTGTGGCAAAGACACAAGTATTGTATTAAAAGAGTCATTAAAATTAATAAATTTCAAGGGATCATTTTGTATTTTTAAGTGATCCCACAGACTCATATAACTATTTATATACATGTGTACACTATATACACAATATCAATAAAAGCATAAAAGAATAATGGTAAAATAATTTATGTATATATATAATATGATTTCTAAAGAATTTCATTACTATCTCGAAGATGAGATAAATTTTTTAAATAAATACATTTTTCGTATATCCTAAGTATACTTTATTAAAAGTACTACTAAGCGAAATGGATGATTTGAGTGAGTTGACATTCATTCACTTCTCTAGAATAAAGTGTACTTAATACTGCGAATACATATGTTTGAATAATGGCTACAGCAGATTGTAATAGTAGTAATAAAATTTGTCTAAATAATAGATTAGATAGAACTAATGAAGTTAAAGATGGTCCTGCATTATCTAATAAAGTTAATAATAAATGTCCAGCAATTATATTAGCAGTCAATCGAACTGCTAAAGTTCGTGGTCGAATAATATTTCTAATTGTTTCAATACAATCTATAAAAGGTATAAAAAATTGCTAGTGTATGATTAATTCAACCATAGATAGATGAATGAAATTCATAATGGAAGGGATGAAGATAAAGTTAATGTTAAATGACTAGTTTTTGTAAAAATATAAGGGAATAATCCTATAAAATTATTAAAAAGAATGATTGTGAATAAAGAAATAAAAATTAATGTAGATCCATTTTTCCCTATAGGTGTTAATAATGTTTTAAATTCTTTGTGAAGAGTTAATAAAATATTATTTCAAAAGATATTGCTATATGGCAGTATAGCGTTTTGCGAAGCGCCAAGCTCAACTTTAAATATTCTTCAAAGAGGGCAAAATATTGCCTTAAGAAAACTGGTTAACACCCCATGGTATGTAAGAGGAGCCGATATCCACAGAGATCTGAGAGTGGCTTCAGTTGAAAAATATATTAAAGATCGTGCTCTGAAACTGTTCAATACAATTGACAGTCACAATAATCCAACACTCAGTATCCTAAAAATACAGCGAAATTTGATAAACACAGGCAGATACAAAGCCATCAGATCCATCATATTATAAAGCCCCGTATTTAGTGTGACTTAAAACTGTCCACAGATAAAATAGAGTAAAGGTGCTGATTCACCAACTCAGATATCTGAATATCAATAAGAAGGAATTAATCAATTAATTATTAGAATTATATATAACATATATATACTTTATTAAAAGTATACTTACATCAAATATATAAATACATTTGGACAATGTGTCCATTTTCTAATACTTTTTTTTATTTATTTTGCATTTTGATTGTTTGTAAATATGTATGATAAATTGTTATAAAATAAATTTAAAACCAAATTGCTACTTTTGTTTATCAAGAAAATGTCAAAGAACTTTATTGTTTAGTTAATTTCCGGTAAAAGGTTTTAATCCAAATAAAAATTTTTTCTTATTTTCTTTTTGGTTCTCTCACATATACAAATTTTGTTGATTTATTTGTCAATCACTTATATGGAATCCAATAAATAAATAAAGACACAAAATTAAGTTGAAATATTGTAAACTTAGCATGGGTCTTATTTCTTCTATCTTGTATCTTGTATCTTGTATCTCATGAATGTGAGCTCATTTGCTGGAATTTTTTGGTGGCCGCACAGGCTAAAGTATTGTACATACTTCATTATGCACGTGTTAACACTTCCCCTCTTGTATGCGTATGCGTATGTTTATGTTTATGTCGGCATTATGAGTTACTGATTAAAAGTATAAATAATTTAATGATTGCAGGCAGCATTGGTAGAATACCAAAATATTTAATATATGACATAAATAAATTAAACAACAAATATAGAAATATCATTTAGTCTTAAAATAAGTAATGAATGATCAATGATATATGTTTATATATATATATAAACATATAAACATATATATATATATATAAACATATATCACACATATATCAAAACATATAAACATATATATATAACACTGGTAGTTAAAGTTATTTTAATAATGCAAGGTTTTTTATCATCTACGAAGTAGACCAAAATATCTGCAATACAAATAAATAATTTTTTATGAAAATTAAAATATAATTAAAATATTTAACACAAATTAATAAGTGTGAATAATTTTTTTATTTAAAAAAAATGAATTTTATATAATTTTATTTGTTAAATAAAGTTAACAAATATATGTTCTTCAGCAGAACAGAGTTGAGGTTACTTGTGCGATATTTAACGGGTCACCATGGACCGCGTTATCACCTTAATAAAATGGGTCTGTTCGAAGAGATAATGTGACGACTCTGCTTAGAAGCAGATGAAACTTCCAGTCATATTATCTGTGACTGCCCAGCCTTGATCTGGGCCAGAAGGAGGTCACTGTGTCGAGCACTACTCTCCCCTTCTGACATTAGGAGGTTCTCAACGGCCGACATTCTGGATTTTATTCAGAAGGTGGAATGTCTTCTGTTTGGTTAGGGTCTGTTGCAGCACAAAAGATCAATCATGGTCGCAGTGCTCCGCTCCGCTGGAAGCTAATACCCCGTTTATAAATTATTATATATAATATAGTAGTATAGCATTATTAGCTTTAAATTTACTTTATTTTAAATTTGTTGTATTACATAAAAATTAATAACAATTATATTATATATATATAAAGCTTACAGCTATAGCATTTTAGTTTAGATTAATCTAATGACTAGTTTTTATAAATATTAAACAAATATTATTACTTATAAACTTAATACAATATAAATATATAATTAAATTATTATACCAAAAATAATAGATTACAAATAAATTAATTTGAAAATCTGCGTTAATAATATTTTCCCTATATTTTATACATTTTTTATAAAAGTCGCTAACAATCTCCAGTTGGGCCATTCCGTACGGTATAGTCAGTATGGTTTCATTAACGTCGAGCGCAGGTTTACCGAAGTACAGCAATCTGTGTTCTTTAAAAATTTAACACATTATTAAAAATATAATATATAACATATATTATGTACATCTACTAGAAAATTTGTTTCATTTAAATTTGAAAAAAAAAGGTTTTTGTTTTTATGTATGTATTAATATATATTATATAAAAAATATACATTATATGATATATGCAATATGTAGGTATGCTGTATGTATTTTTTCAAATTTTTGTGCTTATAATTCTCATTAAGTTGTTTCAATCCAACCTAACGACTTGTATAATTTAATTTGATTATTAAAAATATTTTAATGTGAAAATACTGCTTATATTACTTTTATATATGTATTTGCAGTGATTTGTGATGCATATATGTATATGGAGTGCAGTAATGCATATCTTTTATAATAAATGTTTAGTTGTATATGTTGTTTTTATAATCAAATTTTTGTGCTTATAATTCTCAGCAAGTATTAGTAACTTATTTTAATACCATTTGAAGAATTGTAAGCGGATAGCTTGCCGCTAAAGAAAAAATAAATTTGTTAAAAAAATATATTTAAAGGTTGCAATATAGTTGATTCAAACAGTCTTTAGGTATCTTTGAATCTCTTGAAGACAACTTCAAAGACAGATGATTTTATTTCAGCTGTGATGTATATCCTCAAAATACTTTAAAACAAAGATGCGTATAATTTAAATTTAAGTTAAATGTAAATATTAAATACTTATTATCGCATACATATTGTATGTAAACTATGTATAAGATTTTAAAATAATGTCTTACTTGACACATAAAAGGTTATTGACTTCATGCACAAATCTTAGTGCTTCTTCTTAAGCGCATAATTATGTTAATTACTTTAATATAACTTGATTTTACTACAATTCATTATCGATGTATTTAAATGCATATACATATAATGTATTTACATAGTGTAAATAGTAGTGTTTATAATGCGCTCAGTGCAAGCCAACAATTTTTTAATTTATATGTGTAATAATAAACTTCCCACACTAGATACTTTTATCAGTTAATTCACTTTCTTAGTTCGTTTTGTTTGTCTAACTTGTTTATTTTGAAATTTAACACGTTTATAGTGGAAATAGAAGCACCTACTGCGCTTTTGGTATGTCGAACCCAATAATAACACAAGTGACACCATATTGTGAAATAGCCCGAGGCCAACCATATACACATACCATAAAATGGCTTTCATATTCGCTGAGCATTACCTTACGCTCGCTAAGCATCCTTTTGTAGAAAGTGACTTTGGAGGAAGCAAATGGATGCAGTTGAAATCAAAAGCGTAAGATGCTCTCGTAAAATGAAGATAATGTACTGATTTTTGAACTTTGTAAATAATATTTATTTAAACATTTAAAATTATTCTAAACTGGTTGAAAGTAGTGCTGAGAGCGTACTAACCAAGCAATCTACTTCTGATATGGATAGGCTACTAAAATAACAGAATGATACTAATTAAAAATATATATATTTCTAATCTTAATATAAGATATTTTAAATTCTTATTTTTATTATTTTTATAAATTATTAAATAATTTAAATTATTCTTATTTATTTCACAGAGGTATAACAATAGAGATTAATAACATTTATGGGTCTTATACTAAGTATAATGAAATACAAAGAAAAACTCTTTCAAATATAGATTTTATTTTTATTTATATCACAAATATTATATAGCATAATTTTTAAATATACAGTTTTTATTTTTAAAATACAAATATTATTATATATTATACTTCTTAAATTAAAGGTATATAAACATTATTATAAAATGTATTTTTTTTAAATTATATATAATTTATAATTTAAAAAAAATACATTTTATTCTTTTTATAAACACAGTTTTTTTTTTATTTTATCAATATAACTAAATATCATATTTTCTTACATCACAAGACTTACAAAATAAGACAGAGATATTTACTTATTATAATACATAATAAAACAAAAATATAAGTATTATTAATTGTGATATATATCCCATATTGTACTTCTAAGAAATAGTTCAAGCAATTAAGTTTGATTGTATTTAAGTGCTAATATTAATATTAATACTAATATTATAAAATATTATATAATATTATATTAATATTTTTAATATAATAATATCATAACATTTTATAATATAATATAATATAATATAATATAATATAATATAATATAATACAATATAATATATATAATATAATATATAATATTATAATAATATATAATATAATATATAATATTATAATAATATATAATATAATATATAATATTATAATAATATATAATATAATATATAATATTATAATAATATATAATATAATATATAATATTATAATAATATATAATATAATATATAATATTATAATAATATATAATATAATATATAATATTATAATAATATATAATATAATATATAATATTATAATAATATATAATATAATATATAATATTATAATAATATATAATATAATATATAATATTATAATAATATATAATATAATATATAATATTATAATAATAGATAATATAATATATAATATTATAATATAATATAATATAATATAATATAATATAATATAATATAATATAATATAATATAATATAATATAATATAATATATAAATATTAATAAGAATTATTTTATTATGTATTATAATACATAATAAAACACTATGTATTGGAATATTATGTATAGTACTTGAATACAAACAATCTTAATTGTTAATATTAATACTTTTATAATGCATATATTCTATGCAATGCTGTAATGTATGCCTGGCTTCTGGACGCCCAGGCCGGGGATTCATAGGGAAAATGTTTAATATTTTCTTTTTCCTGTAGGTTTCCACACCTACAGCAGTGAGAATTTTGCGGAATACACAGTTACTCTGCGTGGGTTCCTATACATCAATGAACGGAAAGAACTACAGTATGCTTTGTAGTCTTCACACGATCCCTTTTGATGAGTTTCCAAGATCTAGTTTTATTTTAGCTGGGTCATATTAACCGGGAAGTTGCACATGACTGAAGTGACATCCATTGATTAGTTTCTAATCAAACTTTTACGAAATTTTCTTTTAGACTGTTTATATATGTTCAGCCATAAATTACTACTGCTGTGACTTAGTAAATATATGTATGTCAACTGCTCTCTTCAAGTCTTTTAATAGTAGTTAGTATTCATTAATTTTCTCAACAGTATGAAATTTTTTAATAGAATCTCCTCTTCAAAGTAAAGAAAGGACATCTAATATATTAGTATAATTTATATATAATTACATCACATAATATTTTAATATTCATTACATATTGTGTAAAGGTGTATAATTCAATGATATCGTACTTTCAAGTAGTCATCATATTGCTTAAATATTTTTAAAGTGAATCTTACAGCTGCAATAATTGAAAACCAAATTAAAATGCACTAAAAAAATTTTATATGCAATTATGCGGATGCAGCAATTTTATTGTTGAGTACTGAACACTAATAACAGCTGATCCAAAAATAAAAAAATTTAATATATCAAAATACCAAAACCGAAGTTCTCACAATACAAATAATAACAAAAAGAAAAGAAAATTGTAAAAAAGTATATATGAGTGAGGTGAATTTAAAAAAGTATCTGAGATACAAAAAAATAAAAAAAAAACAAGAAAGAGTAGAATAAAGCCAGTTTAGCAAAATCAGTAAAGCTGACTTTGTTTACCTTTGTTGTAATCAAACGAAAATGTTGTGAAATGTAGCGAGGGGAGTGTAGCACAGTAAGTATGCGTATCTGTATCTGAGAAGCAGCTGATCTCTGAACTGCTGCGCAGAAAACAGGTAAGAATCGGGTTTTGCATATGAAATGTATGTTGGTATGGAATCGATCGAACTGAACGATTGAATGGCACGGAGCGGTGAGATGTAGAATAAATAGTTTGCAATTGAGCAGAAACTGACTCAACCGGTGTTATCAAAATTGGGTAAACAAAGAAATTGTTGTTTAGCTGTGCCATAATGACTAACAACAATAAATTCTTACATTTGCATTTTATTTACAAGAATTTGAGTTAGCTGAGATAGCGTTTTTGTTTGTTGATTTAATGGCAAAATTGTATCTCATTTCAGTCATAAGTGATTCTACAATCTATCTACAATCTGCTTCGTTTAATAGTTCCTGAGCTTGTTGTCATAAGGAAAGTGATTAATATTAATTATTAATTTTGTATGCATATAAGTTGTGTTTGAAGTTTTTGTCTCTAACTCTTAAGGCTAAAATAAAATGCAACAAATCCGCTAAAAAAAGAAACAAAAAAAAAAAAAATAACCATAAGAAATAGCAAATAATTTGCTTTAAATTTTCTCAAGCTCAACAATGATGGCCTTTAATTTTTTTTTTTTTTCTACTTTTTTGATATTCATTTGCTTGTAGCACCTCGATTTGGTTCATGTTGAAACATGTTCACTGTGTACGACCAATGTTCACAGGCAGGCAGTAAACCAAACACGGATACAGATACAAAAGTATCTACAAATGCTCGTACGTATGCCGATACAAAAATGTATTTATGACATATTTACAAAAATTGTGAAATTGTTGCAATTGTATGTGGTGGTCTCGTATCGTGTGTAGAATACAAAAAAAAAAAAAATTATTATAATAAAAAGGCAGGTGAAGTCAGTCAGTTAGCAGTCAGGCAGGCAGGCAGGCAGCACATAAATTTTCTTAGTCGAGCAGACATAGTCTTGATGGTACGGCCTTAGGAGTGCTGGAGTAGTCAGCTGCCGTTACCATTTATTTAATTATTATTATGTTTTTTTTTTTTTTTCGTTCATAGTTAACAGATACAAAAAATTGTTGCATTGCATTTGATAAAATTAAAAACAAAAAAAAAAAATGTAGACAATAATGCGGGTAGACAAATTTTAAGGCAGATGCAGTTATTTTTTAAAAACAGATGCTCAATTTTTGTTGCATATATAATTATACGTTTATCCTACATGTATCTAGATATTTGTGAGAGTTGTTTTATATAAAGATATACATATTTATATAAAATAATAAATTTTTTACATTATTTAAAGATCATCTATTTAACTTAGAAAATTAAATTTATATCTCCTTTTTAAATTAGAGTACTATGGGTTTTTTATTTAAGAAATATCAATAGATATTGCTTATAAAAAATATAAACTTGATGCATTTGCTGCGATTGAATGTTCAAACATGGAATTATAGTAAAAAAACACACAGTCCAACGTCCATAACTCAAATTTTATATAATTTCTATAATTTTATATAACTCTATAATTTTCTATATAAATTTTCTAAATTTTCTATAATTTTCTATAACTAAATAGAGTGCAATAAGGTTCAGACACCAGATTACATGCAAACATAAAAAAAATTCTTTAATTCGGAGTCTCCATAAGTCGAACCTTTTCTTTGCAAAATGCTAATTCGAGTTATGGAAGTTTGACTGTTTATGCATTTACACATGTTTTTGAAAATTGTATATATTAGAATATTATTATGCAAATTTTAGTTCACATCTTTATAAGTGAACATACATAAGTTATTGTAGATATATAGTACATAGTTCACAAAAGATATACTAAGCTTACGAACATATATTACACGTAAATATAAATTTTCTATACTCTTTGTTCTTTCAAATCCTTTTAATATTAGTTTAGATTATCTTATACCAGTGCACCTAATAGGATCTACTTAGTCCATTATGTTATCGTATAATGTAGAAACTAAGGTTTTAAAATCACCTGACACCTTGGGGAAAGCTTTGAATGCTCTTTTGTGGGATATCTTGTAGTTGATCAAGATCTTTAAAGAAGTGGGTCCCTAAAAGTGTTGAGTCGCCAACGTGTATGAGATGGGGGAAAGACAAAGTAGATGAGACTTTCATCGCCTTCCCAACAGTTGCGACAGGTATTGAAATGAAGGGGAGAAAAAATTGTTATTATATTTATATGATTAAAAAAAAAAATAAGTAGAAATGTAAATAGTTAATAGTTACAGAAAATTATAATTTTCAAATTTTTATTAAAAATTATTAAGTTAGATCTAATAATTAATAGCTAATAAATTATATCTAATAAATTATATTTAATAAATTATATCTAATAATAATTTCTAATAATTAATAAAATATAAAAATAGTTAAAAGTTTAGAAAAAACTTTATTTTATTAAAAGTAATAATTTAAGAAGTAAATAAATTAATTTTATAAAGAGGGTTCTCGAACAGTAGTGAACTAAACAACCAAAATTCAGTTTATATTATTTTAATTAATTGAATTTTTAAATTAATTTTATTAATTAAAATAAATATAATTTTATTCATTATTTATTTTTTTATCAGTAACGGTAATAAATGTATGTAAAAAATTTAATTTCGAACGTTTAATAAAATTTAAATATTTAGCTTAAATAAATTAAATACAATGTTAAAATATAATTATTAAATTTAATAATTAATGAAGTAAATAAATTAATTTTATTAATTAAAGTAAATAAAATTTTTTGTCATTACTTATTTTTTAATTAAGCGTTTACAAATATTTAAATATGTAGCTTATTTAAATTAAATACAAATATTAAAATATAATTAGTTAATTAAGTTGGTTTTTTACAACCGGCCATCGTTTGACTTCAGGTGGGATTTGGGCACAAGTCCACTACTTTTCCAAACTAATCTAATCTAGCACAGTATCGTACTTCCCAACTTATCAATAAAAAAAAATAGTGAGGGTTTTTCATACAGTAAATTCCTTATATATTTTACCCATAATGTTTAAGTGTGTAGGGTACTAAAATGTTGGAAAAATTTGATGTTTTTCTTATGTTTAATTTCTTTTTCAATTTTCTTTTATCTTTCTTTTATTCAAAGAATTTTTTGTTTACAGATTATATTTTAATTAATACTTTGAACATTTTTTTATGCTTATTTAGATACGTCGTATTCATCAATTTTTTAAAATTACTTTTGATTTTTTTTTTCGAATTGTATGTGTAATCCGGGGTTATTGTTCGACATCGATGATGCTCTAAATGACAATTGATTTAAGTATTTCGGTAATAACCTAAAATCGGCTTAAATAATACAAAAAAAAAAAAAAAACAACAAAACACATATATTTATTTTATAAAAATTACTTTAAAATCATTATTAATAAACTCAAATATGCGCATTAATGTGTATATCACAGATAAAATAATTTTAATTTTATTTATTTTTCTTAATATTGTTTTTGTTAAACATATTCAAAAATAAACAAAGATTTTGAAGATTTAAAATTTAAATTTTTTTATCTTTTATTTATTTATTTTTACTTTTATTTATTGCAAAATAAAAACTTTTGTATGCCACTTATTCGCTGAAGCTATGGCTAAAAATTTATTCATATGTAAGTATCTAGATACTGCCATTGTGGTCTTAGATGTTGCTGAAGTATCTGCTGCTACTGTTGTTGCAGTGGTTAACCTTGAGTAAGGCGCCAACACAAAAAAAATTGCAGCAATTGCAATTTGAAATCAGCATTCAAAATATTGCCCGAAGCAAAAAGTTTAACACAAATTTTATTTTTAGGTTTTTTTCTATGCATGATTTATGTGTTTTTTTTTTCTTTCCAAAAGGCGCTTAGAAAGCTTGGTATAATAATAAAAATTGCATACGTAATATTATTAAGCAAAATTAGTATTTTTTTTGGAAAAACTCAACCTACTGTGTTACGAGCTTATCAAAGTTCACAAATTTTTGCGTTCTTGAGCGTTGAGTTACAAGGTAAACTTCTTTGTTACAAAGTTCTAACAAAATTTACTCGTTAACACAATTTTTCGCATTCATATTACCACGACTGAGGAGCTAAGACCTTCCTAAACAAGTAATAAAACCTTTTGCTAACTACTAACAGCCAATTCAAAACTAACAGTCAATTGGACCCAATACGTCATATAGTTCCTTTCTCAAGAAAGAAACTTTTTTCTTAATAGAAACTATCTCTCTAGTTAATTTATTCTTAAACTTTGTTCTAAAAGACTGCTTTCGTTGTAAAGCTCATAATAAAAAAATATATATATATATTTTTCTAAATCAACGTAAAATCT
The DNA here is from genome assembly GCF_002237135.1 of Teleopsis dalmanni. Classification (NCBI taxonomy): domain Eukaryota; kingdom Metazoa; phylum Arthropoda; class Insecta; order Diptera; family Diopsidae; genus Teleopsis; species Teleopsis dalmanni. The sequence continues at coordinate 36,010,407 of NC_051848.1, forward strand.
AAAATCAAGCAACTGGTTTATATGCATATTAATTCAAATTTTTTTTTTTTGCCTTTAACTGTTTCATTTCTAGTCTATTTATTTTTTTGACTTTCTTCCATATTTTTCAAAAATTCATCTCGCCAAACATATATTATCATCATCAGACATTATCAAGAGTCCAAAGTTATTTGTTTTTTTAAACTCTACCACCATATTTATTTATAACAATTTTTAATATACCATTACCTATTTACGGAATTTAGGGGTCAGTATATCTATTATAAACAATGTACTATATATCTACAATGGTTTATATCGGGTGTTTTTCTAGCTGTATGAGAACTTAAAAATATTTTACTAGACAGATAGACAGGTAGATAATTTAACGGTATTTATTTTTTGAACATGATTTCTAGCATATATTCACCGCGTCTACTAGTTATATATTCCATTCGATCAGTCCAATTTTTGACTATTTTTTTTATGAACATTGGAAGCAGACATTCAATACTTCAAGAGTTACTGGTTTGTCGGTATAAAACAATGACTTAACATAGCCCCATAAAAAGTAATCGAGAGGTGTTAAATTGCATGAACGAAAGGGCCAGTTAAAAGTACCATTTTTCAAAATAAAGTTGTTGCTAATTTAATTTCGCAAAAACTCCTTTGTTAAGCGTACTGTAAGTTACGCCGTCTTGTTGGAATCAAATGTCATCAATTTTTAAGTGATTAAATTTTGGAAATAAAAATTGAGTTATCAAAATTTGATAGCGCTCGCTTTTCTCCGTAACGGCAGCTCATAGCTCATGCCTCATTTCGAAAGAATTCGGGACCAAACAGTTTATTTTAATGGATGTAATGGTGATTCGTTACTGACTTAAGGATTATCTTCACTTTATATACGACAATTTTGTTTACTGACGTAGTCGTTATGTTGATCGTAAAATGGACGAAGTGTTCTATGAACTTTGTGAACAGATTTATTTTTTTCAAACTGAATATCCACAATTTTGAAGCGTTGCTTTAGCGTTAAACAATTAATTATGAATTGGCAAACCTTACTGAACTGATATATCAATATAGTTTGACATTTTCAGCTATCAAACTATAGTTGTCAGCTGTCAAACCAATGGGTCGTTATCCATACTTCTCAATTAGGTTCGAAAGACGCGTGCTGACAGTTGTCAGCACTTCCACTCGGGGGTATATATTGCCCATTGTGATGCATAGTTCTCAATTTACTGCAGTTTAAAAATATCTCTCTATTAAAAACTATAGTATATATTAAGAATTTGATTTCTGTCGTCAAAACGAACGTTAAAAATCAATTAAATATATTCTAATATTCCTTTCTCTATTTCGTAGTCCAGATTCATACTTCCCAACGACTGTTTAAAGTTCATTTACAAAAATTCTTAATACTCTTTGAATGTCGTTGATTTCTTCAATGCTGATAAAGCAGATCTTCATTTTAGCAGTAATAATGGTGAAAATCTATGTAGGAAATCTAAAAGGAAGCAACTTCAGCTATACTTTCATATAAAGAATCATTTTGATTTTTTCACATGTTTTTACTTTTAACTGCATAAATTGAATAATGAAAAGTGTCCATTGTGATTGGTATGATCGGCTCGTTCTTTTTCATTTCTACAATTTATATCTGAACTAAGTGATTATTTAACTTGGCGCCATATCGTTAAGTGTATTATATCTCCAAGCCAGCAACTGTGTACAGAGTGGAAAGTCACTTTTTTCAATGTTTGCTCCATCCATATGGCAGTCCTAACAAGTTCTAAAGTAGGCATGCAAAAAACGCACACGCAGCCACGCAGACGCGTCTTTGAAATTCCTTACTAGGATTAGAATCTAATGGGTCGATTGCAGACGTTAACGGCGAGTCTTAAGCATTATTTTACAAATTCTAAGTGAAAATGTTTAAAATGTGTGGCTGGTTGCTGCTCACATACAACATACATATCCGATGTATGTGAACGTATGTCTATCTAAATTTCTGTGTAATTATTACAGCAAAATTAAAAAAAAAAATAAAAAAAAGAACAAAAACCATTTGAAGACACATTGCCGGCGTCAATACTCAGACGGAAATGACACCAGTTCAAATAATTTCTTTCCTATTTAAAATTACCACTGCAACAAACGAGTGTAATGCACTGCAAACGACCAGTCGGGTAGATAGATAGATAGATAGATAGATATTAGAAAGGACGTATAAAGGTAGGCATTGAAAATGGTTTATAATTCCAAAATTATATGATTTTTTTATGTTGTACAATTTCGTTCTTGTAGTTTCATTTATTACAAACTTACAAATTGTAAACAACATGTGCATGCATAATGACAAAAACGACATATGCAAGATACAAGATACAAAAGCCGTGAGTGTATGTACTTTCAGCTTTTGTAGTCCTACACCTTGTGCACCTATTCGATCTATGCATAAACGAGGGAAGTTGAGACACAAATCAAAAACTCAAGAACTGTTTTGTGGCATGCATTACAAATTTACACATTTCAAAAGATAATATAATGTATAGTGAAACTTTGTTATTGCAACTTAACGGTTTCGGGCTTAATATAGAAGAAAATATTATGAAATTCTTTCTCGATACCCATCAAACGATTTTTGTTTTTGTTTTTCATTGAAGAATAAAGAAGCCCATATTGAATTTTCATAATAAAAGAATGATAACCAATTAATGCCCTTATATAAAGAATAAATATTTTATTGTATTCACAACAAAGGCTATAAAATTTTAACACTACATTTATAAATATTATCGCACAAATAAAACAGAAAAGATACTATTGTATCTATGAATGGATTTCATGAGTTGCTAACGTTGAAATAAAGAATAAATAGAATAATAGAATAAAAGAAACAGAATTGTGCTCCACAAATTAACACAAATAATTAATTAAAGTTAATTAATAATAAAACTTCTTTATTTCGAGTTAGTAGTCCATTAAATGTATTAGACGACAATCTTTGAAGAAACCAAAAAAAAAAAAAAAATTTAAATGAATTGTTATTATTCTAAGCAATTATATGATCGGAGAGTGTTCTGAAAATTAGTGCAATTATGATAGTTTATAGTTTATATACACATATACAATATATTTATTTATTTACAATTTATAAGTAAATTTGGAAATTAAAGTATATACTAATATTCTTAATTATTAATACCTAATTAATTATTAATACTTAATATAATTATTAATAATAAAATAATAGGTAACTTGGCAATTACCGGCAGACGCCTAAAATGCCATAGCTGTAAGTTTTATATATATAATATATTTGTTATTAATTTCTATGTAATACAACACAAACGACATGCTAAGAGACCTTAGAATAAGCCCGATCATAAAATACATAAGGGACAGAGCGCTGAAGTTATATGCGAAAATTGACAGGCTATCCTACTTACCACAATCTAATCTTAGAGTAATCAGTTTCCGCACGGGGTGGTACGCAGATCTTAGATCAACTACTGAATAATCATGAAGCTTATGAGAGATATACAAATTAGTCAATGAGATGGGTGGGACCCTGTAGTACCTTCAGCTATCAAAGAGTAAAAGTGCCCAGTTGCGCTGACTTGAAAAAAGTATCAACATACAACACATTTAAAATGAAGTAAAAATAAAGCTAATAATACTACTACTATTGTAACATATTCTAAATATTTATATACTTTATACTTTATATATGAATTATTAAGTACATAATAAACTTGACAATTGAAGTATACACTAATATTCATAATTCTGACATATTCCAATTATTAATACTTTATATATTAAATATATAATATGCTTGGGAATTGAAATATACACTAATATTTATATTTGTAACCTATTAATAATTTATATATACATATATATATATATATGTTATTAGGCGCCCCATAGCATAACACAGAGGTAGTCGCGCTGTCATACATTGGGGTGTGGGTTCGATTCCCACCAAGAGGCCTGGTGGTTGGTTGGTTGGTTCCTTGTGAGAAAAAGATACAGACAATGATGATGATATATATGTTATTAACACAATTGTTTAGAGTTGACATAACATATGTCAACATCAACGATTGTTTGACCTTTGAAAAATTAGTTACATATATTAAATTAAGCTTTTAGTAAGGAAAAACAAGAAAACCGGGTTGAATTATAGATTCAGAAATATATAAAGAGAAATATAGTTGATTAACATTAAATTTGTATTAGTGATGTAACTAAGATTATGGCAATAGAGTGAAACGAAAAATTTAATCATTATTGTAAGCAGATTATATTGCAAGTAGGAGTCTGACCCAAAACTGTATCAATACATTAGTCACCGATAAAATTTTAATATTAAGAAACAACTATGTCTAAACTATAAGGTATAACTAAACTATAGATATTATAATTTCAGTTTTTTTTCTAGTGATAATCAGATTATATTGTCAAGGGGGGGTTCTGATATCAAATCCCACACGTATGTTATAAGTTGATACAATGCTGATTTGGTTTTATATTCTAAAACAATTATGCCTAAATTATAAACTAAAGTATAGTAACTTTAATTTTTGGCTTTAAAATAACAATTAAAAATAAATAATCAAAATTGAAGAATTTATGATATCGAGATTACCTTGTTGGTTACTCAAAATTGTGGATAAGCTTACTATTTTTATTTTCTGAATCTGTTTGCTATAGTATTAATATACTATCATTTAGAATGGTATAAGAAAATTAGTATGGTATTTTAAACCCTCGAACTGCTGACAATAGAGCGTTCAAAAGTATTTCACCAAATATTGGGCGGCAATGGCTCTCGCTTGGTATTAAGGGCAATGTGAATGTCAATGTGAATGTACGTGAGAACAAAAGTTATACCCTTTATTCAGATAACACAATGGCTTTCATAGTGGACGATCACTAGATGCAAAGGTTTTTTTAATTCTCGATATGGATCGTTTATATATATTTCATTTTGGTATCCAAGTTTTGTACTAAAAATTAACAGTGTGTATGAATATTGTGAATGAAAAAAGTTTCCACAGTTTTACTTTCGTTCAGTGTGTGACACATTTGTCAATCGACGCAGACCTACAGTTCTCATTAAAGACGGTCACATCAAAAATTTGAATTGAATTTGAAAAATTTAATAATTTTCAAAATTTTTTCTATTAATTCAATAAAAATTTATTATAAATAAAAAAAATTTGGGTGTATAGTAGCAGTTCAATTGGGTCATTTCGTACATTTCGTCAACTGTTACAGAGTATAATAACAAGTCAAGTAGATTTATCAAGTCTCATTAATATTGCATGTTACTTACTATTAAGTTTTCTTCACATCTTTCGAAAAAAAAAATATATTTGTAAGTGCTTACAATAATAAAATTTAGAAAAGTAGAAACCAGTCTACCTTTACAAGGATAAATTTTTGTACAACATTTTTGAGTATTTTTCTTCGTTTTTCTTGAAAAAGTTGTTTAACTACATATCTTTTCCCCTTCACAAAATGAAAATGCTAGGAAAAGTCTGCTAAGATGCACATACCAACAAACAGCAATAAATCGCCGAACTGAGCTAAATGAAAATAGAAAACACGTTTGAAAAGCCAGCAAATCTTTTTATTGTACATTACATAATAGATTTTCTGCTGCATATAACAACGTCCAGACTGAGTACGAAGTGCATCCATGCATCATGCAATCTGCAACTTGCAACATAAAACGCACCAAAGCACCATAAGACACATTTGCTCAGTGCTTTCTCAGTCAACAATGCGCATTCCTTTGTACTCGTGCAATGGAAACGTCTTTAAACTTTGGCATTCTAAGCCAAGCAACGTGATTAGAGCCAGTACTTATCGTCGTTCACTGGATACGTATATTACCGTTGATGATGAACTTGTTATTGTTGTATTTGTGTTAAGCTTAACTTTGGAATGGTATTTGGACATGATTTGGGTTTCCTAGTACTTCGCTTGTTGCATTGTAACTTGGCATTAAAAGCGACAATAAAGCAGCAAATTTTGAGTGTACCAATGTACCAACAACGGTTGTTTAACTGAGTTAAATTATGTATAAAAATATATTTACAAGGGGTTCTCGAAAAGTTTTGCAAGAGGTTGTAAATTGTATAAATTACCACTTATATTCACATAATATTGGTCTCGTCCGTGCGTATCGTGGAGTAACATTAGCATGACTTTCTCAATATAACGTTCCTAGTTTCGGTTCTATACATAAGAAAGTATATATAAATCATGCAACAAATAATGCCTCTCTAGAATAGTATTCAAATTTAACAATTAAAAATAAAAAATTAATTAATATAAACATAGCAAGTGAATTTGTTAATAAAATTTTCACAACAAAGTTTGTTACTCTGACTCTGAGCTTCAAATTTGGCAGGACTCAAGTCTTATTCCTGGTATTTGAAGTCTCAAAAAATTATTTATGTGTAATTAAATACAAGATTTATTTCAAAGACTATTGATGATGGGTATTTGGCATTACTCGAAACAGCTGTATGTATGATCAGCCAAAAATTCAATTAATAAAAACAATATATGAAAAAAGAATTTTTGTTGTTGTTGTTCACTACTTTTCGCAAACCTTTTTATGAAATATAGTAGTTTCTATTAAATATGATAGTCATTTCCGTCTTAAAAACGACTTTAAACTACAATTCCAATAGCATCTTCCAATAGCTCGACATAATGCCCTACCTTTTTTAACTTTTCGAAATAGTTTATTGTGTCTGACGAAGGTTTTCAAAATATCAATTTAATTCGGAAAAGTCCACGTAAATACAGATTACATTTAATTCAAATTTGAATTTTAAAAATATTAATAAATTAGTATGTACACTTTTCGGTAACTGAAAAAAATAATCAAACAAAATAAAAAAAATATATATATCTATATTTACCCAGAAGTATCTATTCTATCATAACCAAACATAAAACTTTTCAGACATTCTAAGTATAAACACTCATAAATAAATATTTCTCTGTGTTCATTTGTAGTTGCATTGTAAGTGGCGTTCTATGAATGTATCTTGCCAGAAAGCCACATTTGAATTTGGTTGCAACTTAACCGAAAGATAATAAAGATTTAGTTTATAAGTCGCGGGTAAACAATTACTTGCAACATAACTTTAAATGCCAACCCCACAATAAAGTTACCGTTTCGCTTTTAGTTTGTTGTAAAATAAATTTAATTATTAATTTGTGTAAAAATACGTAATTTAAGTTTTATAGATTTTGGAAAAATTTTATTATTACCTAAACACTTTTTGATTTAACAAAGTATGTTAGTATAGAGCACTTTACGAGAAATACTACTATACAATATCATAACATTAGAATGTTATCGCCTGTTGAAGCGATCCCACATTTAGAGACTAATGAAAACATTACTTATCAAGGTGGATTAACATTTTTCAGTTAATGTGAGCTAAATATAGCGGTACTGTAAAGGCGGCACAGAGTTGCAGTAGTCAAGTTTATCTTGTCTGTTTATCTGTCTCTTACAGCAGTACCCGAATATATTATATATTATCGAAAGTGTTTGTTATGCTTAAGATAACTCATTATGGGGACAGACGTTCATAAAGAGCTGTTCCGTTTTACAGGAACAGAGTTGGATACAGTTCATATAAGAAATAAAGGGAGGATTCAAAATAGAGCTAACTAATTTAATTTGATAGGATTTGAAGAGTTACTTAAAAATAGTTTACAACTGCTTGAGGGCCGGTAACAATTAGAATAAATAAAAATATTAACCAATATAGTAATAATGGTAGTCAAGAAATATGATATTTGATACTTATTATAAAATAACTATTAAATACCTTAATATTTTATTATAATAACCGATTCACACGCAACGAGTTAATCTTCCTTAATTACTGATCTTGATTAAGTTGTGCTGTCTTTGGAAAATTGTTGCAATAAAATATGATATTGTTTTCAAACCGATTTATTTAAAGTAAATTTTAAGACATTCCTTACAATAAACTTTAAGATAGAAGAATAAAGACTTTATCTTTATCATTCCATAATATTATTTTTAAATAGGTTAAATGAAAATAAATAGGTTGAACCTATTTCTGCTGGACGACAAACCCGCGTATTCACAGAGAAAGTGTTTTAGTAGTACTTCTATAACTTCTGTTCAGCCTTGTCATTTAATTACATTATTTCGTTCTTTTACAATTATATTTCCTTAATCGCATGTTTTTCTCAAACACCTGATTAGCGTTTGTAACTAACAAAAATATCGTTTAGATTAGGTTAGGTTATATCGGCGATCCCTGGTAGATCTACTTAGGCCTATTGGCCCATTGCGTTACCGTATATATATAGAACCTAAAATATCGTTTGAATGCTAATATAATTTGTATCAAAGGATTTCGATAAACTAATGTCATTTGACCAGTTTCTTCTTCTTCTTCTTCTTGTTGTTGAGTTAGTGCTATTACGCACTTTTACTCTATAATGGTTGGGGGGCTTATCACTACCCACACTAGGCTTTAACTAGGTTAAAAAGTCATATAATTTATTTGTCTTTTAGTTGATGACGGATCTTAAATCAGTATATCTTCCTGAGAATCCAGTTTATAAGTGTTCTAAACAATTTAATTTACTTTCCAATCTATATTACTAAATAAACATTGTCTTATATATAACAAAATTTTTTCTTCATAAGTAATCTATTAAAATTGTAAAAAGATAAATACAACAATGGAGTTCACAGTAATACTGTCGGTTCCATTTGTTGTTTTTATAAAATGTGGTATTTAAATGTTAATTACTAATTCATTTGCAGTTGTTAAGTTAAATGTATTGATTAGTTTATGTACATTTTATTTTGTAAAACATACAATATAAATAGAGTTTATGTATCGGACCACCCTCATTCTAGTTGTCATTTTGTATTTAAGCTTACAAAACTAGCCAGCCTACTCCATTTGTATGGCACTAGCACTAGCACTAGCACTTCTTTAAACAAATTTTCACACCATCTTGGCGACACATGCTTTCTTCGGTTGTTTTATCAAAGAAGTACTCTCGGAAATGCATGCATGCATGAACTCCTAGGAAATAGTGTGGGAAATTCAACATTAAAAGACATCAAAATTATCCTATTTGATTTGATTTCCGTCATGTGTTTAACATACAGACGGGCACCTAAACAGACACTGTATGGCGATACAAAGGCATGCAAGCAAACAAAAACAGGATGTTCTTAAACAAAAACAAAAATAAAAAAAAATATAAGAAAAAAAAAGCCTACATAAAAACAATTTTAATTCAAAAGTGCACATTTAGAAAAATAAAAAAAAATTCATTTTTTGTTGCTCTTCACAATATTTTGTTGCCAACAATGTCAACTTGTATCTGAACATCTGAATATCTGAACAATAACAGTAACAACATCGAGTATCTGTATTGGTGCTTTGCAACTAAACGGAGAACATGTGTTTAACATGCCCAACAATCAATTTTGATTTCAGAAAGTGTCACAGGTTACTTTTCGTTTTCATTTTTGGTAGAATTTTATTTTGTACTTTTCTTGCTTGCAGATAAAATTATTTTTATTTGTAGTTTAGTTTTATATAAGCACTTAATTTAAAGATATAATCAGATTTATAGTAATAAACATAGATACATATATGAAGATATTCAGATAGTCATACGAATGTATTAAAAACTAAATAAAATATGATTAAAAATAATTGTATTTAATTCATTTAATATAATTAATTAAAATAGGACAATAAAGGTTTTTACATATAAATAAAATATGTTTAAATTATTTGATTTTATATACTAAAGTTCACATTAACACATTAGCTGTAATTTTTTCTTTCAGAGTAGGAAAAAAATACACGTAACTTACGAAAGAAAACATGTGAAGCAACAATAATACTCTGAAAATCTTCAGAGTTAGCTTTTACACGCAAAAAATTTTACGTCTTAAGTTTAATGGAAATAAGTTGCAAAATTCATATACAAAAAAAAAAAATTCATTTAAATATATAAGATAAAAATGTTTACTATTGCCCTTTTTATAGCCATTTAGTTTTTTTTTTATATTCAAATTAATTAATTTTTATTTTTATTGTACACAACGCAACAAAAAACATTTGTCAAAAAAAAAAAAAAAATTTAACATATTTTAAAAGTGATACCAGTTTGTGTCAACCAGACTTAATGATGTTTTTTTACAACTCTGAAAGAAAAACTTACGGCTATTATAAATTATTAACGAAAGGTGCTGTTCACATTGTCTAAATAATTGTGAAAATTAGCTCTTGTATACATAATTCGTTTGTGTGTATATTTTGATCACAAAATGCTGCGAACCAAAAAGATTTGTGTACTAAGTTACTAAAGAAGAATCTTGTTAAATTTAAATGCATTTTTGCGTTTGGAACTCATTTTAAAATGAAACCACTTTTATTGTTTTGAACATGTTTCAAGACTACTAGGTTAGGTTATACCGGCGATCCCTAGGTCTAATGGCCCATTGTGTTACCGTATATATAGCATAAGAAACTCAGGGTTTAATTTCAAGACCACTAATTCTCATTTAAACATATTACACAAGTCAGGTGATATAGAATTTGTTTAAAAAAAAATATATATATAAATCATAAACATTTTATTCGTAAAAGTGTAATAAAAACTTTTTTTTCGTTTTAAGTTAAATAATTTTATTATAGCTATATAAACAAACTAATTTTAATAATTAGTAGGGCTTGAACAGTAATGAAATAACAACAACAAAAAATTTTAATTAATTTATTGAAATTTGGCTGACCATACAGAGCTGATTCGAGAATTGATAAGTACGAATTTTTTTTATTAATTTTAATAATTTTCTTATTAATTTATTCGGATAAATTATTTTATATAAAAACTATTGTGATCAGTTGGACAATAAAGTTAATATTTAATAGTATTTTATGAGCAAATATCGTTTATAAAATAATTGTAAATAATTAAAAATTGATATTTTAATTAAAAATCAATTTAAATAAACTCAAGGTAAGATCATTTAATTCTTGAGGTTTTATATAAAATAATTTTTGTAGTGAAATATATAGGCAAGTACAAAAGTCAAACAAAATTTGTACTTTGTACGGAAAAAAGTAAAAATGTATTAAAATAAATAAATACAAAAAAAAAAAAATTAATAACTCAAAAATACGTGGTTGCTTGTAAATATTTATGTTAAAAGTAAATATTTACTTAAAAACATTTTAAATTAAAAATTTCAATCCACAGATAAGACAATGCGATAAAAGAATGGTTTAACGACATTATTTGGTTTATAATTTTTAATTTAAAGAAGAAAAGATATGCAAAAGATACTGGCATAAATTTTTATTTCATATTTTTTTTTGTTTAATATTGTTTTATTAGGTGATAAAAACTTAGGTGGATTTAGTAAAATTATAAAGTGCAAGAAGTTAGAACAATAATTAAAGAAGTGAGAAATTATCGTTAGTAGTCATGAAATGACAAAACCAGATGAAGTAAATATTGAAAAATATAGATCTCTAAAAAATGTGTATTTACAATTATATATTATATATTCATTAGACACATATATAATCATTCCAGAAATTTAATATATTAATATTATATATATTAGTATTAAATAAATATATATTAAATAAATAAATATAAATATATATTAATATTTTATACCATCTACATTGAAGGGATTATACAATGTATAGAAACTGTAACTAAAGCTCGTAATTGTTATGCAGAATACAATCAACTATCGGATTCAATTAATAATTATCATTATGATATATTTATGACACACAAAACAAAAAAAAAAAAATATAATTGCAATCAATTTGTACGACATCCGGTCGATATAAATAATTGTATTTAATAATGCAAAGCCGTCAAAAAGTAAAGCTAGTACGTACATAATATCTTAATCTACAAAAAAAAATTCTTTTTTTTTGATATAAGGCCTTAAGAAAGTCGCACGTTCTAAAATAGATATATAAATAAATGTGAAATGTGAAGACCTTGCTTAACGCAACAGACAACGAATTTATTTAACTATTTAAATATTGTATATTTAATGTATTGCAGTTACTAAAAAGTTTATTATTCTAATAGCTTTTAGAAAACTATAACTTAATTATAACTATAAATTAAGAGGAAAACTTTACTCTATAATAATCTATAATCTATAATCTATAATAATAATCTATAATAATCTATATTAATAATTAAGAATATTTGTTATTTAATCAGAAAATGCGTTATAGAATGTGTAATAGAGTTCAGTATACAACATATATATCTTTATTATTTATAAAACTAACTTTTGACTCATGACCGTCTTGTTATAGTCGTACTTTATTTAATTTTAAAGTGAAGTTAAGAAATTCTAAGCAAATAACTCAATATTAAATTAAATTTATTTAAAGTCTATATGAAGAAAGAAATATTTTTTTCAAACAGAAAGTTTCGAATAATTATTAAGTGGAATTTTTGACTGAAGACATAGCTGCCTTAAGTATTGTCAACTACCTATCATCAGTGGATTTTATAAAAAAAACTATAATTTTGTGAACTGCAAATACCAGGATTAAAACTCAAAACCTATGAAAATTTGAAACAATTACTTCGGTCCTTAACTCAGAGGTCCACAAAAGCCCTTATGTTCTTCAAATTTTAATTTTTTTTTTACATTTTCTGTTTTCTCAGACGACTATAACTTCCATATTATTTTTAAAAACCGTAATTGCAATAATATCTATAGTATATAGTTAAGTACTAAAGAAAGATTTCAGTTAAGATTAAGAAATCACATAAACCCTTTATCAACTATGTTCTATAAAGATGTACTATTTAAATAATAAATAATCGGAAAATATATTGTATTGTATATTGTTATAAAATATCTATTTAGTGGACTTAATGAAGCATAATAATATAAATAAGCATTTTATAGAAATTACTTATTTATATGCAATAGATTTTAAATAAAATATTAAAAATAAAAAAAATGCAGTATAGTACTATTATTATAATTAACTTTGGACATGTCTGTGTGATTAAGTTGTAGGTAATTGAGATATTTATATACATTAATTCAAAGTTCTAGAAATGAAGTATGTAATCCACAATTATGTATAGTATTGTGTTCTCTATATTTAATAGAATAGATAAATATAATTAAGATAACGTCTGATAGTGACACATTGAGGTTCTAAATCTTAGCTGGAGGTAATTTTCACTGATAAACAATATCTTTATTATAAATATAAATATACAATGATAAATATAAACATTGCAGTAAAATTGGACTACTTAAATAGGTCAATATATGTTTTCTTATCGACAATATCGTAAAGCTTACTGGGGTGACTGTTGGTCGTTAGCATATTAGTTAAATAATACTTCGTATAATAAAATTTTATAAAAAAAAAGTATGTAAAAAGTTACGTTATAAAATTTTTTTTGCAGCTGCTACTTTGAGTTGAAATTAATATTTATTACTGTACAAAACAAACAGGAAGAGTTTGAACTTAGATATTAGATAAATTAATGTTGAAATTTTTAAATATAATTTGATGTAAACATTTTTATAAAATAAATTTTTTATGAATTTAACATTAAAATACTTAATTATTTTCAGGAAGTTATAAAGAGAAAACTTCAAATACTTTTTTTTTAATTAATCATATTCCCTATATTTGAAGATATATATTGATATATATGTAGTTATATTCAGATATGGATTTCTTGTAAAAAGAAAATCTTATAACAAAAAATTTGGATTTTTTTTTCAAAGTGCACTTAACTTTTGGCTTCAAATATGAAAAAAATTTATTTACAGCAGGGAAGTCAATTTTTAACATTAAAATTAAATAACTTTACAGTCACCCAACAAAAAAGGTCTATTAAAAAACAATACAAAAGCATGTTTGATATAAAATTAAAGGATAGTTTAATGGAATAAAAAATAATAAATGACAAACTTTTTGGATGTATCATTTTTAAAACATCGTGGATTTAACTGAGGGTAGGATTTTTCTAATTTTTTTGTTTTTTTTGATTAAACAGTCATCTCCCAAAGTAAATGGGAGTGAGCATACAAAGTTAGGTATCTGTTTGCATTTAACTTGTCACTATTATCTTCAAATTAATACACAGTCTTCACGTGGACCCCTCTCGATAGCGTCAATCATTCGTGAAACTATCCTCATAGATATATGAGGTTATGCATAGGGTATGGAACCTACCACATAAAACATCACATCAATAGTTAAATATTGCATAGAGTGATGAAATATTTTAGAATAATAATTCCTTATGTTTTATTTTATGAATAACTTAATCTGTTTTGAGAAATTATAAAATTAAATGACGATATTCCAGTTTTAATTATGTATTACCAAAGTCTTATAAAATTCGTTGTGACAATTTACTCTGTTACTTAAGTAAGGTTTATGTAGTATTGTTCAGCTCTTCAAAGCGTTACAATTTCCTTTCTTTTAGCACAAAATAAAAAGAAATATTCAACATTATTAAAGCAAATAAATCAGACAGTGGTTTTGATGAATTACTTTTCCCCCAACTTAGTTAATATGAACCTAAACAAAATAATAAACAATTTTTTAATATATAACTTTTCCTTTTCAATTAACTTATATTTTCACTGATTAAAAGTTTTCGCTTGAAGACGTTTTTCAATTAAAATTATAGTGTGGAACCGATTTCTAAGACAGTACAAAAAGTCTCGTTACTCTAATAATCAACTGGGGGTACTCGTATAATGCATTATTGGTTACTTTGTTTGCATTATTAGTTGTTGTTTTTAATTAAAGCGAATCTTGATGTTTCAGGTCATATGCATTAGAAATTTGACGAGGTGGTGATATATGTAGAAGTTATATAAAGTTAATAAAATATATAAACAAAAAATTTTTTATTCAAGTATTTTAGTATTTTGCCTAAAAGGTTTTCTATTTCTAATACCCTTTAAATTAATTAACAACTTACAATTTGTTCCAATTCTGTTATAGGCATGTTGTTGTTGTTGTTTGATGTAGCCGGTGAAGATGATGAATTGGATGAATGTGATGACGAAACCGTTGATGAAGATGAACGGGAAGTTGAACAGTTAGAATTTTTATTTCTTGGTGGTGTTGGCGGTGGTATTGGACTAGTTGCGTTTAAATTACTGCAATCCTTCGAATTGCGATTTGGTGATAAACGTGAAGGAAAACTTAATGTTTTCGTCCACTGTGCAAGACTACGTACCATCTTATAAATTATTTATGTTTGATTATATTTTTTTTAGGTTTAAAACACAATTATTTTTATATTATTTTTTTGCATAAAATATGTTTTTTTTTCTATTTTTGTTTGTTATTTTTCACTTTTTACATACAACAAAACTGTTATTTTTTCTCTTAATTTTTACATTAAACAGTTTTTTCTTGTGCTTAATATATAATATTTAAAAAATTGTTTTTAACAATAAACATATTTAAAATATATTTTGTAAATATTTTTACGGTTTTTATTTCATAATTTTACGTATTTAAAAAAATTGAGCACACACAGCAAAAATAAGAAGCCAAAATTACCACACCAAATACGAAACTACGTTCACCGATTGCTTGTAAGCAACTAAATTTACAAAAGTCAGTGATCGCAGTTATTGCTTCCATCAAGAATACGAATAATTTTATGTGCTTTTAATGTGCTGGCAGCACTGTTTTGCTCAAGCTGTAATAGCGAGTCTCTCTTTCTCAGCTACTGGTGAGAGTGCAGCAATACCACATATTGTATGTGGGATGTGCATTTGCAAAACAACAATTACTAAAAACACAAAGTATTGAGAGTGCTGTGTGCTGCTTACATTTGTTTTGTTTTTCCCTCATCGGCAGGGTACGAAGAAAAAAAACGTAAACAAAGTTTGTTGTTTTTTTATTTAGTGGAAAGAAATACCACTCTTGTGTTATTATCTCATTTCTTTGTTTTTGGTGTTATAACTGCACGCGAGCACTTAGTTAAGTAAGGTTTTGTTTTTGTTTTGCATATAAATTCATTAAACCAAAATTTTGGGTTGTCAATGTTTTGGCGAATTGTAATGAAAAGTAAAATATTTATAAAAAAAAAAATAAGTAATTTTATAAATTCTCACATTTAAGCCTAATATCGTAGGTACATAGACCCATAGTTAGCAGTGTTTAAATAAAAAAAAACTAGCAATTACTGTATAATTAAGTAAATAGTATTAATTATAATATAGTAAATATACGTACATATATGTGTATATAATTATTTAAATTAATAATAATTTACAAAATAAGAAGAGTATACACATACATATATACATATATTCATAAGTATTTTTGTTTATTAATATGCATACATAAACATTTGCCCTCCGCAGATATTTATTTCCATTCAAAGAGGCTATATACATACATACATATGTATATAGTACAATAATCCTATATAATATGTGTATGCATGCAAAGTATTGATAAAGTTTTCCAAATACGTTTAATGCACGCTTTCTGTCATTTAAAATTGTAGAGTTTGAGACGCTAAGTGTTCTGAAATTTATTGTAGTGCGCCTAATGTAATATTAGAGACCCAAAGGTGCCTTAAGTGAACTTTATCGTAGCCTTCAAAAATCTGACTTACCTTAGGATAGGAATAATACCCTATACCGTATAATACCCTAGGATAGGAATAACATCCTATAATATTGTTTTTGTTATGGCGATCTTAAAAACTTGAATACGTTTAGAACTTAAGCTTCCTAAGGTTAAGGATTCAGAGATGGCTTAACTGGACTTTTTTTGCAGCTCCTTACACCATATCTTAGTAATGAATTTTTTGATTACGATTTCGTTTAGTTCAAACGAATTTTTTAAATTTTTAAACAATACGTATATTTAAAACACCATTAGTCAAAACTTAGTTAAACTTGATTATTCCGCTAGAGAAACTGGCTATACTTTAGTCTTTTTCATCCAATTATCGCTTTCAATTTCTTTTCACTAAATGTTAAATATTAATGCCTTAGCAAAGGTCGTGCTGCTTCATCATTTTGTGATAGAGTCAATTTTCTGTACTATAGAGGTCGTGAGATAGCTTTACATTCTCTACTAAGTCCATAGTAGTAGCTATTGATAATAATTATTCTTTGTCTGATCTATAGGTTGATATCGTTATAAGGTTGATGAAATCCTTAACAGATTTGAAAGTCTGTTTGCCAGCTATCAGCGCCCGAGCGACTGGTATGCCTACCAATAGACATACCTACATATATTTCCTAGCCCATTTTCGCAGATACCTTTTCGATAGCAGCAAAGACAGTCAGATGTAACAACACATTTTTGTAAGTCTATTTAAGTAGATTGAGTTTTATTACAATCGTTTAATCATATGAATAAAAGTTATAATTCTGCCTTGAGGTAGCATCAATTTATAAGTTTTTTTTTTCGAAAGCTTGCCTTAACTGTAGAAGTTATTGATTACAAAAAAGCAACATTGACGTTTATATGCTTGGGTGACTCAAATGAATTTCTTTAGATGAGTCATTGAAGTATCATGATGAAAGTTAATAATATATGAAGGAATGACTTAATACTGTCATGTAACTTTTTTTGTGTGAATATTTTTATTAATTTTTGTTTAATTTGAAAAGTTACTTCGCAAATAAAAATTGTTGAGATATAATAAAACGTGACCAGAAGCATTTTATTATTTTATTAATATTTATATTCTATCGTCGGTTATATATGTACACCATATTATTGATAAAAGATAATTGCTGTAGTCTACATATTTTTATATTAATTTAAATGTTTAGATAAAAATAATAATTAATTTTTTTAATGAGCTTATTTATTAAATTATTAAAAATATAATTGTATTTCCGTTAAAAGATAAAAAACAATAAATTTGTTGCCTGATCTCTTTATTAATTGTCTTAGCTCCATTTCAGTTACTTTAATCAAGAATTCCCAAGCAGCCAAGGCACAGAAAAAATAAAACAGAAAAAAAAAAAAATCAAAAATAAGAGGAAATAAAAAAAATATGTACGAATTACACACAAAACCCGGCTAAAACGGCCTTGCCAAGGTTGAGTAAACTTGAAAGAATCCAAACGAACATAAAAAGAAAAGAAAACAGACAAGAGAGTAGTTGGAAGATTGGCTTAAATTTCGGTTGACTCGATTCATGTTCGTACAAGCAGCAACAACAGAGTTCGCCGTATTTTCTTTGCTTTCAACCATATTTCATTCGATCTTACCAAATTCAAAACAAAAACGCTGAGCTGCTTTACAGAAACGCTAAGCAGCTTTACAGCAACTGAGTTTGCTGCGTCAGGCTGCGAAGTTGAGACGAAGAGAGAAAAAAAGAAAACAACAGAATCGAAACATGAACAACAACATAAATGTTAATAATGAGATCACGTCGAGCGGCAAGTTGCTTAGATGACAAAGCTGTTGTCATAAAAAAACACATTTTATTTCTAACAAATTTTGAAAAGGTACGAAAATTGGATGCAAAACACGTATTATTTATTGTAGTTGATAAAAAAAAGCACAAAGTACAATATACAATAAAAGTTATACAACACAGAGGAAATCACTTTAAAGGCTGATATCAGGTCTGTACACATCTAACATATATGCGCAGTATAAATTCAAGGAACAATTTCGTTTGACCTATATAAACACGGATAATAGCACTTGAAACCAATTATTATAGTTGAAGGATTATTTACAATTTATAATGCTAATAATAAATGAATCAATACATTCGACCTCTAATATCCCGAGTTTTGGAAGTACTGCCGGAAGTGGATTTCTAATAAATCCACGGCATTTGTTAACCTACGTTAACAGATGCCTTTACTAAATTCCAAACATTTGGTGGCCGAGAACCATAAGTAATAAGCGGTTATGGGAAATAACCAATCAGCAGTTTTCAATCAGATTGAAAACCAAATAATGAAACAAAATATGACTGTCTGCGTAAACCGGTTAGTGAAATAGCACACTCAGCATTAGATTGAAACCCACAACGTAGAAGGAATCGTGGACGGCTAAAAAGCACATAGAGAAGATTGATAAACAGAGAAACTATCAAATCATACAGCGAGCTTAGAGCATTAGCGCATAATAGGGGTATCTTGAAATCATATGTGAATAGACTAAGTTCTTGAATTGTGATTGTAATTTATATAACATGTCATAATAATAATAATCAGAAAGTAAGGATACATAAATGGGAAAGCTATTATAAAGAGTTTTAGATGCATTATAGATCACTGCAGAGCACCACCACAATACATTTGACCCCTATTATTCCACGTTTTGGAAGTACACTCTCTCAAAGATATCAGAAAGTTTTGTTAATAAATAGGACACATAGATAGGAAAATTATTATGAAGAGTTTTGGATACACGATGGGTTATTGTGCAAAGTTATCTACTAATGCATTTGACTGTTTCATTCTTTGTTCATATTTATGGCTTTTTTATATGAGACGATGGCAATTATGTCAAATAGAACAAAACGGAGCATTTTGAGAATGGTTTGGAAAGTTAAGTCTTGAACTGAACAAAATCTGCGTCTCAGAATAAAGTTAATGGCTGTTCAAGTGAATATATAGAATATAATTAAACAAAAGATACTCAAAAATGTGTGAAGTCTTTTAAAATCCAAAAAGAAAGATTTTTAATCAAATAAGTAGGCTCAACAGATCAAAGGAGTTGTTGCACTTGCATAACGTAATCGAGTGTACTAACAAGAGAGGTCATTATATTTGTGCCGGCCGATAGTTGCATTAGATATATATTTTTATGCCCCTTCATGGATTCAGAGTGTTTCCACGAGTCTAATTTTCTCGATAAATTGTTGTACTACTTTATGTAATCTTTTGAGGATTATTGTTAAGAATGCCATTATGTCCTTTGGAGAGATGTTGCCTAATTCTATTATAAGTGTATGGCTACCGAAGTCTGAGTCTGGCGAGATAATCACAGTGACACAAAATGTGTTCTGCTCTTTTCTCTTTTTCGAAACAAAGTTTGCAGCTATCGTCTTTAGTAATAGCTAGGTTTGATAGATGCTTTTTACCTCGCAATGCCCAGTAAGAAACCCTGTGACAAGTCGGATGCCATTTCTATCTAGCATAATTAGCTCCCTATTTCTGGCTTTTAAACGATACGGCATGGATTCTTTAGCTTGTCTGCAGGCAATTGTATTTTTCCAATCAGTCTGAGCCACTCATTAATTTTAAGTTTGAAAAAGCTCCATGAAGGATCGCAGAATGGTTGTGGCCAAATATAATATGAAGCCGCTCTTTTTCTGGCTGGATCATCTACTTTTACGTTTCCTTCAAATCCAATGTGCCCTGGGATCCATAATAAGTGATCTTTATATGCTAACACAATGAACTAATGGATCAAGTGAATCTTTTGGATCGCTGGCACAACCTAACCTTACGTACACAGTCTTATTTCGTCATTTGATATGTTATTAGATAGAAGATTTTAAATTATTTGATGTTGGTATACGTGTGTTGTTCCTTCAATCATATTAACTAGTGCCAAAAAACGATTATATTGCATTGAAATAATTATTTTATTATTTATGCTTAAATTTTATAAAATTTTAATTTAAAATAAATAAAGAAAAGGTATCAAACACAACAAAAATCTTCAAGTGTAAATAATTGCACTGTAACATCCTCAACGCATATGTTGACCACACGTTTTAGCCTGCAGTCGTCCAAAATAATTATTGTGTGTCCTTTAAGTCGATAAGAATGTAAGCCTGCTGCATCCATTTACAAGATGCTGCTGTCATTTTCTGATGCGGCAAAGAGAAGACTTTTTTCAGTTATGTGTGGCATTGAAGGAAGTAGAGCAGCAGCTGTGACTTTTTCTTGTAATTATCGAGTTCTGTATTTAAGGTTGTGACAAGGATAATTTCGGTTAATGATAGCATCATGTTTTCTGTCCACACAGTATACAACATATCACATTTGGTGTTAATGTACATACATACATGTGTGCATATGTGCATTTAAAGATACCGCCAAGCCTCTGCATACTTTCAAAAGTAAAAAATTGTGTAAAATATTTGAAATATTTTAATACTAAAGTTTAATTAAAAATTTATTTATTAACTCGTACAAATGCATTCACCGAATTATCAAGTGTTATCAATTAATCAAGTCCAACGCTCGGTATCTAACAGCTCCTACGCAAGAATTGGTGTGCCGCGGTTAAACACAAAAATTCTTGACCGCACTGTCGTTTACAAATGATTGTGAAGCATGAAATATAACATATCTAATACCAAATATACCAACTTACATAAGAGTTTTTTTCTGGTTTTTATCATTTTAATCATTAATTAAATTTATAACAAATTAAATATTTAAAATATTTTCGTTTTGAGAAAATGTGTTGCCGCCTCTATTTTGTTAACAAATGATGGATTATCTTTCAATAAACAGTATAAGAAAATTTAATATCGCTTACTTTTACATTTTATTTGTATTCAGTGAAAAACAAAAAAAAAAAAAAACAAAAAAACCAAAAAAAAAAAAACAAAAAAAAAAGAATTTTGGGCGGGCGCCTTACCATTAATCTTGCCTAAACATTCTTCAGACGGATGAACGTAGACGTTCTCATACGTCAACAGATTCCATCAAAGTTTCATGGCAAATACCAACTAAATGAAATGTAAAGAAGAATTGTATAAATACTGTATTTAAATATATTGTCTTCGGGCTAACAGTAGACCCATAGCTTAAAGCGTCGATAAGATTTTTATCAATGATTTCATTTAATTTTCCGACGAGTATTTCTCTTTACTCAGTTCTGTTTATGTATAGGGACAGAGACATAGACGATATATCTAACAGAATATTTGAAGGAATAGAAAATATTTTTCATAAAAAATTTTTAGAGAAACACTAATTATTTGGAAATCCTCTTTAGTTTTATTTAAATTAAATAATTATATTATCTTTACTTAAAATAAATGTTTTTATTTCATCTATAACAATTCTATAATCATCTATAACAGATGTTATTTATTAAGGTTACTAAAGTTGATTGATAAGACCTTTAGGCACACAGTTCGGTATATTTACCTAATTAAAATTAACACAATTTATTTTTCTTATGCCATGTTCACACTGAAAATTATATTAAAAAAGACACCTATTACATGCATTTATTGATTTAATTGAGATCGTGTTAAGATACTGTTAAACTAACTTAATAACTTTTCTGCACTTCATAGGTTAAAAGTCTTGATGCTAAATCTTAATGCTTGAAACAAAATCCATTGACTATTAGTACTCTCTTAATAACTATTCTTAAATAACGTTAACATTGAACAGTTCAAGACCTCTTAAACGCAGGCGAGTTAATAAGACAATTTTTATTAAAAGTTGCTAAATTTAAATATATGAGTAGACATAACTAATTGTCATGTGAACTCAAAAATCAGATCGTATAAAAATTTTACATCATTCCTTTTAAAAAAATAATAGTAATAATAATAGAGGTACGGTTCGAGTAATAAATAATGGTCAAGTTTCTTGTTGTAGATGAATGAATAATGAAATTTCGGAAATTCAAATTTTTCTGCACTGTTTTCTATTTGTGGTGCTTTGGACTGTATACAGGATAACTTATATTAAATCTACATATAGGGTTTGTGGAATTTTTTTTTGTCTACCAAATTTAGAAAATTGTGTAAAAGAGTAGTACACTATGGATAAATGATCGATATTAGTCGATACAATATAAGGAAAATATTGCATTAATCGAAAATCTTCATAGAATCATGACACAATCCCTACCAATATATTGATATAGAGCCCATTGAGTGTTAGATAAGAAAAAGTATAGTTGGCACTATGCGATTAAGTTGTTGCTGTGATAAATAATAATAATTGTAGAATGTTGGATTGTATGGGTTGTAGGTTAGATTTAGGTTAGGTTTAAAATGCGCTAGTAGATGCGAATATCAAGATTTGTACTTGGAGGCAACTGTGATAAATAAGTATAAATAATAGAGTTTTGGATTGGTTGGTTGGATAGGTTGGTTAAGGTTAGGTTGCGATTACGTTGTTGTTGTGATAAATAAGAACAAATAGAGAAGTGCTGGATTGTATAGGTTGGTTTAGGTTAAGTTTAAAATGCGCTTGTGGCTGTTAAACATTAAGTTTGGTACTGGGAGACAACTGTTGCTTATTGGGATGCATTTAAAAATGTTTAGTAGATGCTAGCTACACTCCCGTTTGTCTACAATATGGTTTTTTGCATTTTTTAAACACTTTTCCATATGAAGTTAAGTTTAGTGATTCTGTTAAGTTTAATTTCGATTGTGGTCCTGGGCAGAGATAAAGACAGCGGTTGATAAATTCCACTCTCTTTTTATGATGGTAACTTCTGCACAGTCGGAATACTTGTCGGAATACGCCAACGTTGAAGTTATCGTACAGTGCAGTTTTAACACTCAGAAAAATATGCTCTAACCACATACAATTTAAATTGATCTTATCAATTTTGTTAAAAAAATTTTAGCTCATTTACCACATGAGAAGAAATAAAAACCAACATTAGGTATAGTTGAATCAATATGATGCGTCGAGTAAGAATATTTTGACATAAAATTTAGTTAAAATCGAGTTAAATTAACCAAATTATTTTTCTAAGTGTACATCAGTAATCACACAAAGTGCCAGAAGATGTTTTTTTATTTATTCTAACTAAGAAGCATAGACCATAGGGCTTTAACACCCTCATATACGGCGCAATTAAACTAAAAATTATCCGTCATTGTAATAGTGAATTGATTTACATTTCTATATAATTTTTACATCGGGGTTTATATTGATATATCCACCTTTTTGTGTTCATTTCGAAGCCTCTGATTGCCATCTTATCTGTTCGTTCTCTTAAATATCGTATATATGGTATGTACTCAGAAATCCAACAGTGGGAAACTTTGATGCTAATATGAAGAATTGTTATTATTAGTAAATAATAGATTGGGAAGCCCGACCTAAAAGATGTATTGTGTGTCTAAAAGCCCAACTAAAACAATTCTAGACTATTTATAAATCTTGTAATTGCTGTGGGCTTTTTTTTACCTATTTTCTTTGGGATCAAGATCGCGTTTCTAAGGTAGTCAAGTCTACGCGTTGCTGCCGCTGGGTAGTTGCATAGAAGATGTTCTGATGTTTCTTTCTCCTCATGACGGAGTCGACAGGAATCACTTTCTACTGCAGCTATATTCTTCATGTGGTGATTGAGTCTACAATGTCCTGTAAGTAATTCAGTGTAAAGTTTAATATTGTTTCTGGTAAGCGTTAACTTTTATATGTTCAGGATCAACGAATTTTCTTTGCGTCCGCATGCCTATTTGTTAGTTTCAGTGTTGAAGTAGACTTCGTTACTCTTGTACACAGAAGGGAAAGGAGTATATGTACAGTTATTTGCTAGAGAGTCTTCCATTTTATTGCCCTTATACCCCTCTTGTCCTGATAACCACATAGTTCCATGGTGCTAGAGTATTCAAAAGTTGAATTTAATCCCAGAACAACTTCGAATAGAAAAGTAAAAGGCACTCTTTTACTTATTTAAAAGAAAGGCAAAAAAAAGAGATATAATTAAACTGTAGAACTTGGTTTAAATCCTTATTTAATATTCAATTTAATTGATCAAAAAATTATTTGGATTGTAAAGTAACTATTAGTTTTCGATAGATATTCATATGACAATATTATACAGATTTCGTTTATTTACAGTCCAAAACAATACAAACAAACAGGATCGCTTCTTGTTTTCGGACGGACAGACGCGAAGATATATTTGTTAATCAGCTGGTCGAGCAATACCAAATACGATTGCAGATACTTTGAATTAAAATAAATTTTGTACGAATATTTTGTATCTTATTTTCCTTGCTTTAGGATTTTTAAAATCCTATTATCTCATCTCAGTACTTTTTATGTTCTTGATTTTATACCCAATCAATATTTGATTTACAAATCCAGGTTGAAGGGTTTTTGATAACATAATGCTTTTGTAGATTTCTTAACATTTTGATTAATTATTCTGCCCTAGAAATTAACATAAAAACTATGTTAATTTCCATTTCAGAGAAGGAATTAACAAAATGTTTATGTTAATTTCTGTTGGGTATTTCTACCATAGATAATATCAGGAAATGCAATTATATGCAACGATTCCTCGGTTCTATTTCCAAACAATCGTTATCACTTCGATCACCATATCTGTAAGAATTTACGCATTGTGACACAATAGTTTTGAATAGTAAATAAAATTATATAAATAAATTATTTACAATACTTCTAAAAAAATATAAAATGTTTATTTTTTTGTTTGTATACCAGAGGATCGTAATTGAATCAATAATATAAAATGCTTCAACGTTAAAGGTTCCTATAGGTAACTTTTATATTAACCAAAATTTGCATAAATGTTTCAGATTAAATGCGTTGATGTGAATTGTACATATGTAATTGAGGTAAGAGGTTAATTCATATAATGTTATATACCATATATACCTTTATTTATAATTTTAGTATTTTATAAACTTATCTAATATTATCAATGACATCTAAGAACTATTTGGAACTAAATGTATTATTTGAATTTGGAGACAGTTATAAAAGTAAAAATCTCAATGCTAAGAACAGGAAACTGATATATAACCAAATAATTCGTCCGTCACTTCTATATGGTTGTGTAGCGTTTAGCAAAGCTTCAAACACTACTATTCGCAAGCTAGAAATTGCACAAAGTCAGGCTCTGAGAAGACTTTTCAAAGTACCATGGTACGTTAGGACGAATGACATTCTCAGGGACCTTAAGATTGATTCGATCAAAAATAGATAAAGGTTAGAGCCCTGAAATTATTTGCGAAAACTGACAGACTTACTAACGCGTTATCAAATCTCAGAATGGTTGCAGGCTCCCCGGGGAGGTATGCAGAGCTGAGGACAATTATTGCTTAGTCTGATGAAGTAATAAACAATAATCCAGTCAATGCGTAAAGAAGGGTTTTTAAAATACCTCGAGTTAATAAAGAGTAAAAGTGCTCAAGTGCACTGGCTCAAATAGAAATAGTAAATAATGTAGTTATCATGTCATGGCTGCAAAGTCTTTAAGTTATTCTGCAACCATAGTTTCTTACTTTATTTTATTTATACATCATTATGTATTTGAATTATTACATATTATATATACTATATTAAGCTCGTAACGCATTAGGATCTGCTTAGCACAGGAACATAAAATATTTAGTTGTAGCTTTTTTAACTTAATAAACTTTTTCTAACTGTACTGCTAACTTTTTTAATCTCTCTAAATTATACATTCTCTCAAGGTCTGTAAAATATACATTTAATTTTTTATTTGGCAAGCGTGTATGTTCTTCGCGATCTGGTGAACTGGTCACCAGAACTAGAGTGAGATTTGGAGCATTTTCTTGGTGAAAAAAAAAATTGTCTTTTGCAAATAGGGGCGGTAATGACTACTTTAAATTAATCTATTAATGTTTTATATTATGCATAATGTTTACTTCTTTTATTATACTAAATATTAATTAGTTCTGGTGGATCTATGCTTATTTCACCAAACTCCATTCAAAATTTACGTTTGTATGCAATTATCATATGTCCATATATTTATATATACTGTTAATTTAATTATTGACATTGTAATCCTCATTTTGTTTTAAAGATTTAAGTTCAATATCTGCTACAGTTAGTTAATAGCGCTTGTTTAATATTAGTTTAATGTAAAAGCGGTTGCTAGATAAAGAATGTATTAGCTTCGTCTGTATCTTACTATTCTGCACTTGAAGGTTAAATAGAAGTTTAGTTCACTAGTCGATCTTATAAAATATGAAAATACATTTTAAATGCGAAATGAATACTGAAGATATGTATAAGTTTTTAATGAAATCTAAATAAATAAATAGACTGACCAAACTTATGCAAGCTAGTCTAAATATATATAAAATAGAGGACATGCTTTTATGCATCTTTCTCAAAAATGGAACTTTATACCGCAATTTATATTGAATACTCATATTTGCATACTTTATTACTTTATAACTTAATTCTGTGATTGATGAATTTGTGCTTAGGTTTTAAGATAATGTGTATAAATCTAGTGAAATTTCATTTAATTTTCTTTGCCTGCCTCGCAATTTCTTTAAGATTTTCCCATAGAAAATAAACGTATTAAGCGGTTAACGTTGTGCAGGTCAAATAGTACAAGCAAAATTCACGAAGTATTTTATTTTGCAAAAAATTTTCTCACAATTTCACATTTTATGGAGTTTTCCAGTCCATAAGCTTATAACTTCTTTTTAATTTTCTTTTTAAGAAAAGAAAAACTTTTATTTAATTCTAGACTCCATTCTTATAGATTTTTTGAAATAAAAATTAGAGCAATTTTGCTGACAACAAATTAAAGAAATACAAAGATAAGTTTATAAAAATCTATTTACTCAAAAGTAGTTTAAAAAATAACTATTTAAGATCATATGAAGATAATAAAATTTAATATATAAAATATTGAAGAATTTATATTTCACGGATAATTACCGTCTTCAGTTGTTCTTACATTTACCAAATAGTTAAACAATATCAATATGAATATTAATAACTCTTAACTCCATTATGTAAATATAGCTTAGTTTTTGAGACATTGTTTTCTAAAATTGAAAGTTTTTATATGGAAATCGTAAACCATTAATTAATGTAATATCAAAAACTAAATTCAGGCCTAAACATGTTAAGGAATTAAAGCAAACTTATCTAATAAAGTGAATGCATTGACGCGTCAATGTCGTTAAAGTAACCATAGGTAAGTTTATATTGAAGTAGCGGCTTTACTTACCAAAGGCTACTTGAAACTACGACTGAAAACGTTGATTATAAGCTAGACCAAAAAAATCACCAAAACGGGTGAAAAGAGCACCTGTATATAGTGCCTATTCAAGTAAAAGTGTACCGATTTGATAAGTCTA
Source organism: Teleopsis dalmanni (assembly GCF_002237135.1). Classification (NCBI taxonomy): domain Eukaryota; kingdom Metazoa; phylum Arthropoda; class Insecta; order Diptera; family Diopsidae; genus Teleopsis; species Teleopsis dalmanni. Next base: position 36,038,526 of record NC_051848.1, read on the forward strand.
TAAACATGAATATGTGCAAAATTGTGAGGAATGCCAGTTCTGTCAGGTTTGTTAGAAAAGGGCTCCCAATGATGTTAAGTCTACTGTTGACTATATATGTTTACGAACATATAAGATGAAACACGTTTTCTTCCTCTTACTGAAGAGCTACTGCTAATACTAATCATTACGAGCTAGGTCAATTCTCATGGCATATCTTACTAATATGCAGTTATCAGTAAGCACCTTAACCTTTGGGCTGAGTAGATACAGTTTTAGTTGAAGCAACTGACTGGTATGTTTCTTGTCTAAATTGGCTCATGTGAGTCTTATAGTCTGACAAAAAACTTACTTTGCAATGTTTTCTTAGGTATAGCCAATTGATAGGTATAGTCAATTTTGTTTGATGGACGGTTTCATACCTGTAAGGGGGATACCGATGATAGGGAAGTGTGTTTTAAAGAGCAGCGTCCCTGTTTCGGCCACGTAACTATGGTAGAAGATTAAAATTGTATTTTAATGATTCGTACCACAGCTGTGTTGAGCACAAACAAAGTGTTTTACAGCCGTTTTATCGCTGTCTAGCACTTGACCGACACAGATGAAACATGTAAGAAACTCACTTTTAAAAAGACTTTCGTCACATGTAAGATCTTGTATTAAACAGCATTTATTATTTTTGCACAGTAATATAATGGACCATTTTACTTATGTAGATCGCTAAAATCGTCGTTGGAATGTAACCTTGCTGAGAAGTGGTTTTTTCTCTAAAATCATTTATCTAAAACTCCAGTTATTATTATAGCTATATATAAATCTAAATCCATATTATATAAATGATATTTAGTGTTATTAAAATTAAAAGAAATTGTAGAAATTAATTAGTTCTAATTGTTCAGTTTGTGGGATGTAGTGAAATGATTTTCGTTCGCTCGCAAAATCTATATGCTAAATTTTAATTATTTGTTGGGCAGACAGAGATTCAACAGAACGACAAGAGGACAGACAGTTAACTGTTGGACATAACTTCATCAATTCGTTTCGTTAAATTGATTAAGAATTTGTATACTTTTTTCTACTGATTAAGAATCTGAGATGTTTTTTGTTTTTTTACTGCATGTGAAGTATCTTGACAAATCTAATATACCTTTTTCACGCTATGTGTGCGAAGAGTTAAAAAATCTTCTTCTTCTTAAGTGAGAACACAAAGAACTCTAACATAAATTGTTACCTTCATCTGCACACTTCATACGAACAACGCAACTTCTTTTATGAGAAAAAATTCTTTGTTATAAAAAAATTGAAAAAATTTTGCATAGTTTTGTTATGACTCATGGCAGACTTTTCTGAAGTTTTTTATTAATGCACAAAAAAAAAAAATTGAAAAAAAAGTATTTGAGTTGCAGTTCTCAAACAACTCCACTGATTCTGCCTGTGCACATTATGGTGCATTCAGCATACATAAAGTATCTTTCGTGCAAGACATTAGATAAAATTTAATCAGTGTTGGTTTCAGTGTAGTTGGACAAAAAATAATTATTCTACAAATTCTGAAACTTAAAGTTTTCGTTAACAACAACAATTTATTATCCATATCCGCATCCAGACATGTACATATATATGCACATAAGAGTCGCTCATGAGATACATTTATTTAGTCTCCTTGTGGTTAATGTGCTGCAATTAGAGTTACACCTGCTTCCGTTGCATAATTTTGGAATCATGTTGATCTACGATAAAGGCGGTTGTCCTTTTCTCCATAAAGGCATGTTGATTTGGTTTCGTCGGTGAATGTTTTCTAAATATTGACACATTTAACAATTGTTTAATTTCACAGACAGGTTTTATGACGTACACAAGTACACATCATAAAAGTGCTGTCCACTATTGTACCAGGTTTATGAATATTTCCAAAGAATTTAGGCTCAAAGATACATATTTACGGTGTGATTTGTTAAGTTTTTGTGTAGGTTTGATGTTTGCTCAATTAAGGCAGGTGAATGGCTATACTTTAAGTAATTTATTTTTATTATAGAATATAAATAATTTTTAATATTGTACTCAACTGCATTTTCGTAGTATTGCACTTTCTTTAGTGGATATTTTTTAAAACTTTTTAAACTAAAAATAATATACTTTTTAGTTTAGAGAGGGTATAGGTTTTGAATAGATATTGTCATACAAATTATTATGAATACAATATTGTCTCTAATTAGGTAAAATAATGATTAAGGGTAGTTTAAGAAGCCTTTTCTATAATAGTAATTAAATGAGTACATTGTCAGCCCAAAATTTCATACAATTTAAATTTACCATAAATATATTTCCACAGGTTAGGTTAAGTTATATCGGCGATTCAAAGGGGATGCATTTAGGCCTTTTTAGCCCGTTGTACAACCGTATAGTTGAAAACACGAGTTTTAAAACTAACTGGAACCTTTGTCGAAGCTTAGACTGCTGTTTAGTGGGAGGTCTTGAAGTTGGTGAAGATTCTCAAAGAAGGGGGCTCTTAAAGTATTGAGTCAAAGCAGATGAAAGACATTTTCAACGTCTTCTCAAAAGCTGCGACAGGTATAATTGAAGGAGAGACTCAATCTTCTAGTATGGTTACCTAATCTACAATGATTTGTAAGTAAGCCTAACATAAGACTAATATCACTATGAGGTATTTCAATGAGAGAACTGGATTTCTTTTAAGTGGAACGTGGCCAAATGCAGATGCTTGCATATCGTTGACTCTTCCCATCTTTTATTGAAAAGATTCAGTACATAAAGAACTCAGTAATAGTTTATATGACATTAACAATATGCCCAAATTGTTTAGGTGTTCCGACTGAAGTCCTGAAGCATCCTTTCCGGCTCCATCGTCTGCTTCACAATTGCCGAAAATATATCCATGACCAGAAACCTAGATTAAAAAATTTAGAGATAGAGAAGTGCAGATCGCTATCGCTTGAAAAACACTACAATGATCCAGGAGTCGATGGTTGCTTGCAGTGACAGGCCATTGGATAACTTCCATGTACCTCAATTAGCGATTTTTAGCCGTTTTGCTACAGGAGCCTATAGTAGGACAGTTTCTTCAGTTCTTCTGAGAAAACTCCACTGCCCACACCACTACTTGTTTTGGATTTTTCAGCAAAAACAGATGTGTTAAGTAATTTTTTTTTTATATACTTTGGACTTTTTTTGGATGATATCATTTATACTTATACTGGTTTAAGACCAGTATAATTTCAAACATATATAGTATTTATGATAATGTAAATCAGTCATTAATGTTATTTCTATTGCTTTATATTTTAAATTTGACGAACCATTACACAAATATTTAAAAAAAACATTTAATACAAAAGTTTCAAAATGATCTTATAATAGCAGAGAGAGTTATTAGCCAGGATGTTTCCCGTAGAGTACGTGCACATAAATGAATAAAGTGCTGGTTTTTCCTAACCAAACAAGTCAATTCCTGAAAGGATTTCTTTGTGTTCCTTTGGGAATTTTCATAGATGTATTTATATTATAAAAAAAAGACGAAATTTATTTTTAAATGAAAAAAAATATAAATGAATGCAATTTTTAGAATTAAATTATTTATATAGTTGTTCTAGAGACATGCTGAGAGTCTTCATTAACATGTTGACAGTTTTTTTTTAAAACAAATTTTGATGAGTGAGAAAGAAGTATATATACGTTGTATTAATGAAAACGATTATAAAACAATTAAGAAAATTTGGATTGGAAGCCAGAGGCTCTGAATTTTTTTGTAAAAATAAGTTTGTCCGCGCGGCATCCTCTGGATAGTTACAATCATCCGTGCGTAGTGAACGGATGCAGCGAAATCCTCGTCATGGATATTTGAGTTTATGCATCGGGTTTGGAACCCACTATGGAAAAACACAACTCCAATGAAAATGAAAAGTTAGAATCGAGTAAGGAAACCGTTTATTGTAGAAGACACACGCAAACGTTATAAGGTCTTCGTGCTGGCTGGACGACTCACTTCTCTAAGTAAATAATTAAGTAGGTAATTAAGTAAGTAGGCATGATATATGGTTGGTGTTATGTTTTGTCAGTTATACTTTGCCATTAGAGTTGTTTTTTTATCTCAAGTATTTTCTATAAAATTTGAATGACTGTAACATTTTGGCTCTTAAAAGTTATAAGAAGTTCTGCAAAGCTGAGTGAAAGAGCATTCTTGACGTTTAAATTTGCAAAAGTGTTAATTATTTATACTTAATATGATTTTATTAATTATTAATAATAAATTTATTTGACTATGTGTAATCTTCATAAGGGGGCCAAGATTAAAAGTGTATTGCTTCATAGTTTTGTTTAATTTTCCTGTGTAAATAATGGAAGAGGAATTTATATTAGGTTTCTGTGCCACTAAAATGAACTGTGCTGTCGTTATTATACAAGCTCAAACATGTAATCTATTGTATCGACTTTGAGACTTCCTTGCCTAAGGTCGTTCATTCACATCTTCTGCTTATTCATTAATGATTTTTTCGACTTCTCATACGTGAGATTTAACAGTTTTTTCGGGCAGAATTGTAATAAAAATTTTTGAATGAATTTCAATTCCAGATGACTTTGTCTGTGTGTCTTCAAACCACAAAATTTAAAACCAACAACAAATCAATACGAAATTTAGGTAGAAATAGATATTGTATCTGATAATTAAGAAAGCGTGTGTGTCTTCACGAAGATTTTTGGGTTTAAAGATTCGAATTCATTTCTTTAGTTTTCGGTTTTGGCTTAAAACGTATTTGGCTCATTGATTTTAATTTGTTGCCTTATTAAAAGCAGCTAAGCTATCAAATATTAAGCAAAATTAAGTAAATATATAAAGTTTTAACATCAAATTAAGAGGTGTGGGTTTCTGTATTTAATATTATTTAAATTGTTGCCATTTCCTTTATATTAATGCCGTCTGCGCGTCTGTCCATTCATCAGTTTGTCTGGCAGTTTTTTTTTGTTTTTATATATTTTATATTATATTTTCGTAGTTAATAAATAAAATTTTAAAACTCAAAGAGGTAGCGTGGGATCTTCCCAATATACAATAATTGTTTAAAATATTTATATGAGCGATTCAAGTTTTTTGTCTAGAAATGGAGTACCACTCTGGATGGGAATGCCGGGAAGCTCATGCCCAACAGTTTAATGAGACAAAAATCAAATAAATAAAATCACAACACTGAAGACAAAACTCTATTTGATTTTTTGACAATTGTTCAAAAAATTTGTTAAAAATTTTTAAATTATATGGTTTGTGTCTGGAATACTAATTCTTTTTTTAAACATTTTTTCTTGCAGTGTGAGAGTCTCGTTTGCTTATAAATTATTTTAATGTGTAGAAATTATTTGTATTTATTATTTTTTCATTTAATGTGTTTTCTGAAGAAATACAATTAAATCTGCTTAAGTAAATAAAACACAAAAAACAAAATAGAAGTAAGTAATAAAATCCATTTTTATGTCATGCGTTCGTATTAAACACGCAACTTCTGTCTCCCAGTTCTACAGTTTTCCCGTCCATCATTATAAAATGTCACGTTATAGAAATTTACTTCAAATAAGTTTCTATTTATTCATCTACATTTTCTCCATTAAGTAGAAATTATTAGTGAAGCTGCTTATTAATCGCGGTTAAATGACCTCACGTAAGTTTTTACTTGCTATACATTTTCTTTAAATGCGAGTATCTATGAGGTTTATAAAATTAGGTGTTTTTGGTAAATACCTGAGAATTGCTAATTTGTGTGATAATTTAAGCTTTGGTGACATGCTTGAGAGATTTGAAAAGTCGTTAATGTTTTTATGATATGTTTTTAAAGATATTTTTGGTTATTGAAGAATGAGTATGAGAATAAAAAAATTAGAATTTGATGGCGACTACTTTTGAAAGTTTATTGTTTTTAAGAAAACTTGAAGTATAGTTTTATTGAGTTATTTATTAAAGCGACTATACTTAGAATAAAATTGGAAAGATTTATTTTGTAGTTCTTAAAGTAAATTTAAAAAAAAAACACTTGTGATTGAAATTTCAAACAAATTTTTATTTTGAAATTTTGTTTGGATTTAGTCATTATTATTATGACTCAGGGAACTCAAGATTGATCCGATCAAAAAATACATAAAGGATAGAGCCCTGAAATTATTTGCGAAAACTGACAGACTTACCAACACCGCGTTATCAAATCTCAGAAGGTTTACAGGCTCCTCGGGGAGGTATGCAGATCTGTGGTCAATTATTGCTTAGTCTGATGAAGTGATAAACAATAATTCAGTCAAGGCGTAAAAAGGGGTTTTGAAGATACCTGAAGTTAATAAAAAGTAAAAGTGCTCAAGTGCACTAGCTCAAATAGCTTCAACATAAAAATTATGAAATATTAGTCTGAGTCAATTAGTGAATTATATTATGTTATGAAATATAACATCATTCAAATATTATCCTCAGGACATGTTAGAAAAGTCTAACTTTTTGAATTAATGTTCGATTATGTCGAAAATGTGTATGCTTGGGCTACAGTTGCTAATACCTCAATCATTACTTAAGAAATGAATGATGTGGATTCTTAAGGCGTCAATTATTTGCATAACCTCATCAAACTAATCAATTGGTAACAAATTGCATTGATTCACCAATGCATATAAATAAAATGTGATACTACAGTTCTGGATATTTTTTAAAGTAACAAATCTATACAATTCATTATACATTAAATCAGAGATGCATAAAGTATATTAAAATAATCATACAGTTTATTACTCTGAATACTAATAAAAATATGTTCTCTACCAAAAAAAAATATCATAGGGGTCTTAAGACTTAGGTTATCATGTTCATTCCATAACAGAAACAGAAATATTTTTTGTAATACGACTTTTAAGAGGATATAAAATGTAGTATGTATAAAAAAATAGCACACAATTTTGTAATAAATTTTACATATAAACCACATAAAACAATAACGATGGACTAACTAGTGCGTAGGCTTTGTGTATGCCAGTATATGTCACAGGAGTTCAAGAGACCGTGTTAATGATGACTACGTTCCAAATCTTATATTCTCGTGTTATGTCTTGGGCAACGCGAAAATCTTAGGACGAGTTATGATAACTAATTCGTTTGGATCTTTTGAAAACTGCTAACGAGAGCCTCCGTACTAGCGGATAATTTGAAATATATTTTTCTTCGAATTTTAGGATATTCTGTACATTCAGTAGCTGAAGCGGAACCATAATTTATTTTACGTCTATAATATAATTATAATATCTAGTTGAAATTAGGGAATAAAATAAAATATTGTACAATATATCTCTTTAGTAATATATCTGGTAAGAATATATTATATGACCTGAGTCAGGTCTGGCATGTTTCCGTTTTCGCATCAAGTTATTTCAGTTCAGGACAGCACTGAGTACTGAATAGGCTACATATTGTAATGTATGTTACTGTGTTACTGTTGCCTTGAACAAAGTTCTAGTTCTGAAAAAATGTAATTTTAAACATTCGTAATTAAATAATTTTATAAAAGTCAGGTTAAATAACTCTATATCTTATTGAAGAAATATATTGGAATTTTCACAAATGTTCTGGGATAAAATAGATGCATAATTGAAATGTTTATTTTATGCTCTCTTTTTATGCTGATTTGAAGTCTTATCGGTTGAACAAAAATAATGAATAGTCCTTGTAAATCCTTTCACACATCGTTAAATTGCCACTGCCTTAAAATTTGTATATCTTACTTTTTCTGTTTTTGAAGCAAACAAAAGGAAACTCAAGTATCTCACAACAAAGGACACATAATAAATCTGTTAAACATTGTCAAAATTTTTAACAATTTTCGAATAATTTTCTTAGCTCACAATTAAAAGAGATTTTTTACGCACGTTACGAAAATATCATGTTTCATAAGATAGCTGAAAAGATGTAAACACATATAAAAGTATCTAGAACTAAAATTAACGCTCTTGGATTTCTGCGAAATTTACTTATCTATTCTCGAAATCCTACGACCTACCGACCTCTGTTCATGGTGCATTAGCAGATAAAAAAATGGTAAACATAATAAAAACGGTTTTAAGTAAGCAGTTTGGTTTACCTTACGCATGCGCTTTGTCACAACGCTTTCAAAGCAGAATGTCAATAAAATCTTTATTCTCATTTTTGTCTCAGTTAAGTAGTCTGCCTTATCACTAAATCAATATTAAGAGGTTTTATTACATGTAATAAGGGTTTTTGAGTTAATTCATAATTTAAACAATTTCAATAAAAATTTATTGCATTAAATTTGTTATTCGCACATTGAAAGTGTGACCAACTTGTAGCCACCCGATCTTATCTGGTGGCTATAGCATATCTGTAAATATGCCTATAGACTGATTCAATATTTTAAGAAGTTTTATTTTCTTGATTATTTTGAGATATATACAAAAATCTTGATTTCGAACATGAACATGAAAATTGGGTTTAAAATATTACTTTGACTTCATGAACAATGCTTTATAACGTAATCCCAGAATTACTAGTTGTTTCTGCTGTTAAAATTATATTTATATACTCGAAACAGCTGTATGGTCAGCCAAAAATTCAATTAATTAAAATAATTTAAAAAAATAAATTTTTGTTGTTGTTTCACTTCAGTTCGAAAACCTCTTTATGTAAATTATATTTAATAATATTTTTCGTCGGCCGATTTTTAGAGTTTCTGAATATGTGGAGAAAAAAGTACTCTGTTCCGATTAGGTTTTTATAGTTCAATAATTAAAACGTCGTTGAGCTGCGGTCTTTGACGAAAATAGGAGTATAAAAATTTACTTTATCGTATATGAAAAGCACTTCATCAAGTCTAAAACATATCCAAGGTCTTCTTGTAGTGAGTCCCTTATTTACTATTTTTGTTTGTTGAAAACCTGAATTCTCAATATTTTTGAGGCTCTGTTAAAATTATTTACAGAGCTGTAGTTAAGGCCTGAATCTACCACTACAAGTTGGTCAGCATAAAATAATCAAATTAATGGAAAGGTGAAAGAATTTCAATCTGAATAAGCACGGTCATGGCTATTGTTTCTTTGGGTAGCAATGAGAATATTTTGCAATGAGAATATTTTTAATTCATTAAGTAAATCAGACTTGTGGCTTCAATTACACAAGCATATAAAATGTCTAGTAAAAGCAATATCTTAAAATTTTCATATCAATTTTCAACAATTTTTTTTAAAGTAAGAAGGGTTCGAATTATAGTAAAGAAATAACAACAAAAGTTTTTAAATTAATTTATTGAAATTTGGCTGACCATATAACGCTGTCTAGTATTGCCAACTACTCATCATCAGTGATTTTAGGAAACATTTTACATAATTAGGTTACAGTCCGTTTATAATTTGTTGGACTGCAAGTGCTAGACTTAAAAGTGGTCAAAAAAATTTCATTAAATGATTAAAAATTGTTTGTTGTTGTCTCTTCATTACTGTTCGAACTATTCTAACTTATAAATAGTTTCTTTTATTCGAGAAGATATTAACATATTTTCTTATTTTAAAAATGCTATTAAACTATTAAGCAATAAAATGCTTTTTATAACGTTGAGTTTCATTTCCAAATCTTGAAGCACAAGGTTTTACTTTTCTTTTCTTTCAGTTTAGAGGCTATTCAAAAGCCTAGAAGTTTAGAACAAACAGATTGTCATTTTTATGTTGGGCTCTGATATATTATATGGTTACTATAGCATATTTAAAATTGAGTATAAGTGGTATTTGTCTTACAGTTATCTCTAACTTCTTACTCAATCAATCATTTCTAAACCGCATTTTAGACACCTAAACTAATAAATATTTTTATATATATTTTTTTTTTATTATTATTAGAAGAAAAATATTTTTTTTAATCAATCCGAAATGAAATTTCGTTTGAAATAAACAAAAATTATATATCATAAATTTACGGATTCTTATTGTTGTTGTCAGTGCAATAATGTAATTGACCCCAGTATGAATAGTTTTGCTTATCTCTAAAATGACAAATGTGTGACAGTTCACAAATATTTGAAATAGTTTTATATTGTAATTGTTGTAACTGAGCTTCCACATAAATTGTGTTATTGAACCCTTCAAAATTAAAATGAAGACAATAAATTTATATAAAAAAAAATAAAGTAATATCACTCACATGTCTAAGTGCTATACTATTTGTCGAAATGTTGAAAAATAAAAAAAATAAAGAAAAAAAATTTTTGTTTTTAAGCCAGTTTAAAGGAACACATTCTCAGATATGTGCTTTACACTATGGGAATATATTAGAGAGCAATTTAATATATTTTTATGTATATGAGAATCACAACACTTGTATCTTGAGATCTAAAAATTTGATTTTAAATTAGATTCTATATTTATGTAATATTTCGAATATGATATAGAATTTGGAAAAATGAACTAATTACATTTAGATTAAATAAAATAATGGTTAAATGAAATGATTTTAATAACAGTACTTAGATATTTTAAATTTTACTATATAATACCGAAAAATCACTTTTCACTCCTTCGACCACTGTAGTGAAATTGAAACACCTCGCTGATCATCTAATGTATCCATCATGAAACCAAGGTTTATCATAACAATAAGCGAAAAATATATGCTAAGGACATAATATTGGATCTAGAAATTAAGAATCAATATAAATTCAAATAACACTACTTTAGACATTTCAACGAGACATAGACATTTCTGAATATAAATGAAGTGAAACCAATTCTTTGGAAACTATATTAGAAAGGGCAAAATACGATACTTCAACAATGAACGCGATGTCACAGACACTTGTTGTCTGAAATAAAGCAATCTATTTACTACAGTAACGAAGAAATTGTAGGTTCGATTTCATTTTTTAGGTGATAATTAGTACTAATCTGGACCGCCATTATATGTGACAAAAGCATACGGTTAAAAAACGATTATTTCTAGGAATTAAATTACTTTTAAAAATCAATACCTGATAACAACGAGCATTATATTCTAATACTAAAGACGGGTAAAAATCATTTATATAAAAAAAAATTTTTAGATAGATTCTTTAATTAGAAATTACTTCATTCGCAAGATTTATGAATTATAGTGCTCAAAACATAATATCACAAACTGATTTGTCATGTAGATGCCGTCTGGTGTCTCTTCGAGGAAAATCTATATCGTCGATCCAAAGTACCAGTTTTCGTAAGCGATATGTCAAAATTAGTTGGTAAATTTAAATGATTTCAGACAACTCCAAAAATTTATCTTTTTGGTAAGAAAACTATATATAATTTATAAGCTTGTGGATTAATTACAATTATTGTACTCCTTATATGATTTATTGTGTTTTTAACAGATCAGCAATTTTCTACCTAGAATACCGTACAGTATATTAACAGATCGCAAAATTTAATTGTATAGAATATTTCTTTGAAATTAGCCGTCAGTACCGCTTAAAGTTAGAAGATCATCCTAACTAATCAGCTTACAAGCTGCTACTGAACAAAGGCCACAAACGTCTAAAAAAGAAGGACACCATTAACATCTGTTAACTTTCTAAATTTTTATTTTATTTAAAATATTATAAATTTTATTTAATTGAATTGATTGTGATTTTTTGAATTGATTATTTTAAATTAATTTTAGTTTTTAGTTTAAATTTTAATTTTAATTTTCAATCTTATCTGTTATTATCTGTTATTATAAATAATTCAATGTCTCAATAGTTTTTTCCAAAGCAATGGCTTAGGAAAAAAATAAATTTAGTTTTAAGATTTGATGATTTCATTTTTAGAAAAATTCAATAAATAATTTATAAATTAAAAAAATTAATGAAATGTGCGATGCAATTCCTCTCTATAAAAAACACCCACAACATTGTTTGAAGTTCATGTCCCAATAAGCAATTTTTGTACAGAAAACTGTTTGAAGATAATAATATTTTTAATGTTAATTTTTTTTTTTAAATAAATTTTTTTAAACTAAATAATGCAGAATTTGTTCATGTATACAATATTAATTAAATTAAAAACTTATTCTGAAAATATCCTATCCTTTGCAGTGTGGCAAAACTACAGCAGCTGCTTCTTAACCTGCATTGAGGTTGGTTGCAACTTGTTGTTATTGTGTATAAAATAATTTTATATAGGTGTATCAAAACATATATATGACATATATATATTATGTCTTTACATATATGTATTGAAGTTAAAAAAAATATATGGAAAGGATTTCATTTAGATTGCATTTACAAACACGAGTTCTTGTGTGATGCAGTAGCAGTAGCAAAAAAGTTGCTAATTGAAAATAATTTATGGAGTCTGTATATTTTTAAATTGCTTCAAACATATATCGTCGTCCTTTACAATTTTTTTTTTTACCATTCATATGTGTAGTTTCCATTTGCTCAATTGTGGAGTCAGCGAAGCAGTTGTTATAGACTTGCTGTATTATAGCACATTTCACTTTGAAAGATCCTTCCATACTGGTCTTTAAAATTAAAAAAATTGTGTGTGTGTATATTTATAGGGTTGTTTGTGTTGTGATCAAGGATGCTTTGCCACTTTACCATTTACCGCCGAACTACGTTGGTCCTTTTGTTTTCGATTCGTTTTTCTATTTTTATTTTATTTTTTTTTGTTTTTTGAAAAAAGGCAGCTGTGCTTTTAGGAATGCGGAAAGATGGAATGCCGCTCAATCATTGCTGTCACTTCTTCACTACATATGCTCATACATACACAAACCCATGAGCCTATGAACATTTGCTATAGTCCTTAAGGACTTGTAGGATCAACAACAACAAAGCGGTTTTGGGTGCGCATGCGAGCCTATAAAAGGAACGTGTCGAATTTCTTAGATTTTCGTTTTTATATTTACTCAAAAAGTGATAAAAATTCCTTACATTTACATATAAGAACTTTTAACAATTTTTGCGTTCATATATTTTCTCTTCATAATGTATAGTATGTTTACAAATAATACTATGAAATTTGATCACATTTAATAGATATACAAAGCGTGAGGTACGGATGATATAAAAAACAGGGAATAAAATTGTCATATTATCATAATCAAAATTCAAAATAAAATTATTTAAAACGCCATTTCATTTTGTGATATGTAGATTTCATTAATTTTATCCTAAGACGTATTTTTAAGTAATTTAACAAAATTTTGACATGTGAAGAAATTGATTGTAAAGGGTTAATATCATTCATATGAAGGTATGTTATACAATTTTCTTTTTAATAATTTCTTAGAGTAAAATAAAAATATTTATAACGTCATTTATTTTTGCGCCATAATCATATTAGTGTCTACTGCGAGTTGTCTATCGCTTAAAGACAGTAGAATAGTTTCGATCGTTGATAGACAAAACCGTATTTTGGTATTGTGAATTGCAAACCAATAGAAATTTTTCTATCAGTTACTATTGATAAATTTGCTTATTGCGTTTAAGCAATAGAAGTTTGAATTTGAAGAAATTATTTTAAAATCAGATTTACTTTTTTAAGAATATTAATTTTTATTTCGAGTGTTAATATTCTTAAAAAAATAAAAGCAGTCAATTGAACATATAATTTTAATATAATTTTTGTTTATTCAATAGTTAGTAATAATTGATTTTTCAAAAGTTAGAAGTTTGTCTGCTAATAACAAGTAAAAAACGAAAAAAGGCCACCACTAACCAGGCAAGACCTTAATCTACCATCTGTTGAAGAAGTTATTAGCCAATTTACACCTAAATTCCTAGAGAGACTCAAGTCACATCCAAATCCTTATATTCGACCCTTATCTTCTGCAACTGCACTAAATCGCCCTAAAAGAAAATCATTGATAAAAATGAATACCCTAGCTCAATAGCATACATGTTAGTTTTTCAAGATTCTCAAAATTATTGCAAATTTCTATTTTGAAAGATTCAATATATAAACCAATGAAACAAATAGATGTGTCTAGGTATCTGGAGATTGTTGAGAAGGTTTTGATTTTTGATTTGCGTCCAGACTTCTACTTTTTCATCGCATTTTCTTAATGTCTGCACTATTTATAAGCTTACTTTCTGATTCTTCTGTTTAGGTCTAATTTCTTCGCTTTGAGGACTTGAATCGCATATGACTCCATCGTTGGACAGTTTTCTAGGTTTGCTCTTATTTTTAACAGTATGTTTTCGGGATTTATTAGTCAAATCTGGGTTATTATCTCTTCTTTAAATGTATATCACGTAATACAGAAAAAGAAGGAGTGCTCTACATCGTTACAATCTTCGTTGGCATAAATGCAGTCGATTAGATCCGTCCTTTCCATACAGTACAAATACTTGTAAAAACATACTTGTTCGGTCAACATCTACATGAGATAGTAATTTGTGTCTTCCGATTTCCGTTTGGGTTAGGTGATTATATTTGTGGTATAAGTCTAGCTATCCAATTATTTAAATATAATTTTAAATTATGATTTCATATCAATAAAATATTTATTGAGATGTTGTTTTTGGATTTTTTTTAATTTAATGCTAAATTGAAGTTGTGTGCTTTAAAACCTTTACATCAATCATAATAGTGCACATGTTTGTCTATCAAGTTTACGATATTTGCCTACCAATCGATTCGGTAGCCAAAAAATAGACAATCTATCAATAGACATTTCATAATAGCCACTGATGTTTCATTATCCTTATCTTACGAGGTAATACTATTTACGTGAAGGTGCCTCGCATAATTTAGTTCTTAACTCACTCTTTTAAATCAATTACCGAAAGTTAATAACATCGCAGGTGTTTCATTTTAAGTAAAACGTAAAGTAATAATAATATATTGTAAATAATTTTATATTAAGAGAGTTTCATAAAGTATTTTTTTATATAGATATGTGTTACTTACCTCTTCGTAAGTATTTTCTCTGGAACTTGATTGCATGCTGCTGGTGATTGATCGTCGAAACATATCGCTGCAATTGAAAAATACAATGAACTATATAAACTTTATTTTAGATTAAGATAATACTTAAATAATATAAAAAATATTAAATATACTAGTACTTTAAAAATGTCCAGTGAAGAATTTAGAAAATCTTACTCGTATTTATATTAATTATTAAATTTATTGCAAATAATAATATTGCTCTAGTTATAAGCTTTCTTCCAATAATAATCAATGAGTTTTTTAGGAATTTAGAAAGCCGTACTGCTCACTGAATTATTATTATATGTCAATTTTTTTGTAATCGCTCAACACATAACAAAATTGAGACGTATTTATACCAATGTTGAGTCTTCCCAACTTTTAGTTTGTCTGGAAATGATTGTAAATTTTAGCCAGCTATTAAGGGAGACATAATAAATTCCATTTATTTATATTAATATTAAAGCAATTACGAATTCTGCTAGTTTAGATAGATATGATATCTACATATTAAACCCCCTCTTTTTCTTCACTTTTCGTGCACTGAGAGTACATTATATTCTGGATCTGAATGGAACAGCCCATTGTTATGTGCAGTAATAAATATATAAACAAAAAAAATTTTAGTTGCAGTTCCGACAACACATCTTGAGTTCACCGGCAAGTTATATGTGTACAACAGGCTCAACAGCGAACCTAGTATACTTCCCTGAGGGATCCCGCGATTTATGCGATATTATTGTGAATATGTGTGATATAGTTTAACTCGATACTACCTTTCTGAAATATACGATTCCAACAGTGTATATTATTGCTGTGGCTGAAGATTGTATATAACTTAGCTTATAAGTTTATAAATCTGGTCAGAATGCCATACCTCATCAAAACCTTTTGCGATATCAAAAAACATAGATGAACAAGTTTCCTTGCTTTCTAAGGCCTTTACGATTTTGTATTCGCATAAACTCTGTGACAGGATGAACGTGACATAGTGTCATTTTTATTTAATGACATTTATATGTCATTGCGCTAGATGTTTTTTCAGCAAAAATGGGTGATTTTCAAGTTCCTTGGAAGCTTTCCAAACATTTTTTTTATGACGACACAGAATTGGCTTAACATCTACAAAATTAGAAGTGATAACATGATTATATTAGAAGTGTCTAACGTAAGTAAAACATATAAAATGGGACTAACGACGTTACTTTGTGAAACATTAGCTGGAAATAGATGGTTTCTACTATACACTAAAATCCCTTTATTGGAGAATGTAGTCTAGTACTGACACTAGATTCACTATAATGGAAGATTATAAATGTCTCATTTTAAGAATAAGTCTGTTAATAAAGACTGCAGAATAATATTTTTTCCTTGTGTTTTAAGGTAAGTTTTATTTTTTGATTTTTTTTTTTTTGTTGGGTTAAAAGTCAAAAAAGTGAGTAGCGATTAATTTGACTATAGGCAGCAAATTTTTTAGAAGTATTTTTCAAATAAATTAGAGAGATACTAAAGAAAATAAGGTGAGTAAGATTAATAAGCATATATCGGTTTTATCAATTTTTCGGTTTGTTCTTGTTGCCGCTCTGGAAAAATTATCGGGTTTTTTTGGTTTTCAATTTAGAATCTGGTTAATGGTTCTGACCATAAGAGTTTCTAGGTCTATGGTGAGTTTATATTTTCGTATGTTTCGTAGAAATATCTTTTCTTTTGTTGCTTTACATATATTTAAAATAGCTGTAAGTCAATAACTAACTGTTGGTTTATTATTATTATTAAAAAATGAAAGAATCGTGCACTGCGACCTAAAAGATCTATTGTGCCCCTTATTAGAGTGTTTCTCCAAGTAAAATTTCTTTAAAGAAAGACAGTATAGAGGCTATCTGTTATAGTCTAAAATCTTTATGATCCATGAAATATCCTTCTAGGTATTTTTTTCGCTTGTACATCAGTGCCGGGGACTTCCCAAGCACATAGTATGTAGTTTTTCTCTCTTATCTGCAGTTTGAATTGTGTTGAATTCCTGACTTTGATAGGTGATTATTCAATCTACAGTGATCGTTCAATAATCCCGTAATAATTTTTAGGAACTGTTGGTTTATTTTAGAAGAAATTTTACAACGTGTAGTTTGAGGACTACTACTATGTTCTCTGATAGTTAGTTTTGGGGCTTATTAAGTAATGTGTTTGCTTTTTTTCACAAGATTTTTAGAAGTAATTTGAGAAGCTCCATTAGAATATAAAGTTTTGGAAATTCTTTTATTTTAATTGACTATTTTCGCTGCTGTTCAAATATTGAAGAATACATGTGCTTAATTATTAATAAGGAGCAAATTTATTTGTTGCTTGCCCAATATGGCAGAAATTAAAATATTAATAAATTAGTTAATGAGTATCTGTAAATAATTTATGCAAATATTTATTAAAGCAAACTTCGAGAAGTAGACAATGCGAGTTAATTTCATTAAAAATTTAAAAGAAATAAAATTTAATTTTTACCTTAAGCGTTGACATGATGTAGGCGCTGTGGTATTGGTCCTTGAATCGTTCAGGTTAGTAATAGAATTGTTGATGTTATTATTGTTGGAGTTGCTGCTGTTGTTGTTGTTGTTATTTTGTTTATTGGTCGTGTGACTGGAATTTTTGTGATTAAAAGCAACGACAGACGACATGATTTGAAGTTGGTTATGTGGTGTTCAGACTACGCGACACAAATTTAGGTGCAAATTTACACAAAATATAAAAAATCACTCCAAATATGGTAGCTTCATTAAAAGCTTTTTTAATGTATGTTTCTTTTTTTTTTAATTTTGTAATCAAATATTGTTTTTATATTTATTTATTTTTTTTTGAATTAAAAACGTGGGTTTCTAGACGCACGCTTTGCAACAATCGAATTCGCACTTTCAGTTTATTGAGTTTTTTTCGATGTTTTATGTTAAATTTGTATACGATATATGGTATGATATATGAGTATTTTTATATAAGTTTTAAAGTTTATATTAGTTAATATTTAATAAAAAACTATTTCACATACAAATTTCATTATCTGAATATTTATGATTTGATAGTTAAAAATAATTTGTTAGAGTTTTGCCATAAACGGTTTTGCTATTAAATATACGATAATAAAATATAATATTTTTATTTAACAAATTTTATTAAATTAATTTCTTGTTTTGTTATTAAGAGAATAAATTTCATTTAAAAAATAATGGGTGTTATATTTAAAATTTTAGATTATTAGTTTTTAGTTTGAGAAAATAATAAAACCTATATTTAAATTAATTAACAATTAAAACACCTAAAATAAAAATATAATTAATTAATTTAATTATTCTACAGTTGGTTTATGATTATGTTCTAATATAAACACAGCAAGTGAATTTGTTAATTAAACTTGCATAGCAAAGTAGCAAAACTCCAGAAAAATGTGCGAACAGTAGGTTAAGGAGCACTGACTTTGAGCTTTAAATTTGAAGAATCCATGACAAAACATAACATTACAACTATTTTTTTTTCAAAAAATGGTACCATGTTACATATTCGTTTAGCCCAAACTGAAAAAAAAACACTTAAAGGCTAATAAAGAAGCCGCTTCCACAGTGTTTCCGGAACTGGAAATTGTGGTGACATAAGTCCATAATATCCTCTGCAGATTTTTTTCAGATTTTTTTTTTAAATATTTTTAAAAAAACAAAGTTCTGTTAAATGTTGTTAACAAAATGACATTTGTGTATTATGATAAAAAGAAAGACTATGACGCAGACCGAGTTAAAGATTATATGTATAAATCCGCTTCAGCAGTGTTTCCGGAACTGGAAATTATGGTGACATAAGTGCATAATATCCTCGGAAGATTTTTTTCAGATTTTTGTTTTGAAAATGACATTTGTATCTTATGATAAAAAGAAAGACTATGACGCAGACCGAGTTAAAAATTATACGTATAACCCGGTTCAACAGTGGTGGTATATATTTATAATATCTTAACAAGACATTTTTCAGATTTTTTTTGAAATATTTTTGAAAAAATTGAAAGGTCTGTTATTTCTTGATAACAATAAAAAGTTTTGTGTATTAGAAGTAGTATAAGAGGTATAATTTAATTATACATTTTAGTTTCGATGATACTATTTAATCTTTTTTAAACAGAATATATATGGATATCAAAAAAGAATTTTAATAAAAATGTATAGGTTATGTTTATGTTTAATTGGTATTCATTTTTCATTAAAAAAATATATGAGTGTATATAAATATTTCACTTAAATAAATTAAATAATTTAAAATTAATGATGTAATTTGCATCAAGAAATTTTATTATCTATGAATTTACTTTTCATTTTATTATTAGTAAATTAGTAAATAATGCACGTTTAAGTTAGTAATTTTTTTTTTTTTAGTTTTGAAGTTTTATTTTTTCGTTTTTTTTTCTTTTAAGGTCACAAACCTTTAAGATAAAAAATTAATTTCTACACAATTTTTGGAGTAATTTTCAGTTTTACTTTTACTTTCTTCCCACTTTTGTGTAATACGGGGTCTTTATTAAAAGCAATTAACGCTGCTTTCAAAATAAACTCACAAGAGTTTTACAGTTAAAATGTTTTTGATTAGTTTTTAATAACACCGAATTTAGTAATTTTTTTAATTTTGCAACATTTTGTATTTTTCAATTTTTCATAACAAATTAATTAACAAAAAAATACTGCCTAGCACTGATAGGATTGCATGCTATATGTGGTTTTTGGGAGATAATAAACCGTGATATGAATTAAGTTCATTTAAGTTGTTTTACCAAATTCATTGCACTTTACACTGATTTATGTCGTTTGAGTTGTTGATTTGTTCAGATTGTTCGCACCGGGATACGTCAGCACTTGCCAAGTGGACAATTAGTTCTACACGTCATACGCTGCAGGAAGCCTCTTTCATGAAATTATGCCATAGTGAGTAAATTGCAGTTGGCTAAGTTGCATTAAGTTAGTTTGTCTTTAAGTTAATTCTTTTTCTTTTATTTCTGATTTTTATTTTTGCTCATCTTTAACTCTTTTTTCTTTCATTAATTTTTTTATACATATTATTTAACTATATTTATTTCTCAGTCGTAGACTTTTTCTTCTTGTATTGTTTTAGTCTTACAGAACAGAGAAAAGCGATCATGTGTCCTTCTATACGGATGTAGACTTTGGTATTAATGATATATGAGTACTACCAGCGATTACTAAACTTTCATTTTATTTTATAAAATTATAAGTATAAGCAAATAGATAAAAATAAAATAATTTCATGAAAGTAAATTAATAGTATATTCACACGACACAAATTAATCTTCATCAACAGCTGATCAGGATCGGGAGTTTTTTGTTGTCCATATGTATCTTGTTTTTAAAGTTATGAACTTATGTATGAACTTTCATTTCATTTTATAAAATTATAAGTATAAGTAATTAGATTTAAAACTGACAATAAAAAATAATTTCACATAAGAATTTTAATAGTATATTCCTACGACACAAATTAATCTTCATCAACAGCTAATCAGGATTGAATTTTTGTTGTTGTCCATATGTTTGTTATTTTTGAGCTTATACTATAAGTATATTTCAGAAACTAATTCTGAAGGAACTTTCGTATTATTTTACAAGATTATAAGCCTAAGTAGGTAAATTTAAACCTAAATATAAAAAATAATTTGATAAAACTAATTTAAGAGTGTATTCACATGACACAAATTAGTCTTCATTAATAGCTGATCGGGATTGAGTTTCTGTTGTTGTCCGTATGTTTGTTGTTTTTAAATTTATATACTAAAAATTTATTTCAGAGCTAATTTATGTTTTTCTTCTTAATACTTCACTGCAATTAGGAGCCCTGTCTTCTAAGATCACTCTGTACTAATATAATTTATAAAATGTTCATACGAGATTTGTAACCCAATTGATAACTCGTTAAAACTATGAAATCTTAGGTATATTTGTTGTAGTCTACCGATTTACGAAGTAACTGAAATATTAGATCTACACCTAATTGACTTTAATTGACTTTAAATTAAAATAAATTTTATAATTATACACTATAACTTTGTCTTCAGACACTTATTATTTTATTACTATAACGAGTACCGTGTTATAGAGCACGATCTAAATATAACCTAAAAGGCTATGTGTTTGTCTATTAACACGTTTTAAACTCATATAAATACCGATCAAGTCTTAATAATAAAATTATAACTTATAATAAAAGATTAACATTTCTTATTGGTCACATAAAAATTCTTAGAGTAGCGGCATCTATGGGTGAACGATAGTAGGTGAATTGTGTACTCTTTTTTTACACAAACACAATATTACATTTTGAAAGTTTTGTGAAAAACAAAATGAAAAATGTGACGGATAAACATTCAAAAAGCTAAAAATTACATGAGAACGAATGCATGTTCCGTGCAAATGTTTTCCATTGGTTTGACTATATCCCTGACAGTTGTGAGAATTTCGACCATTTACATAAACCATTCGCAATAAATAAAACATTGATTAAGTTAAAACAATTTTTTGAAACCGTCGTTTTTGTCTGTGAGAATTTTTGGAGTCGAAGCAGAGATACTGAAAAGCACCGTCTATTAAAATTTAACTGACCATTTGAACAAACGTCAGAACAAACATAAGATCTATGCGTGTTCCATGTCATGCACTCTGTCGGACGGCTAAAACACCTGGTAAGTCTAAATAGATGACTCTATTAAGTATATTGGCGATGAAATGTGATGATTGCAAAATGTGAAAGTAGGACACACAAGTTACTAGAAAAGACGAAAATTTTGTCTGTAGAATATCAATAATAAAAGGACGCTGATAACTTGTTTTTGCGGCTCTTCAAACTGCACAGTGACTTGAAGTGGTCCGCGATCGTAATCGGTCTGGACAGCCCTAATTGAGAGTAATCAAATGAAATCGTCTTAACAATATATTCCGATCATCCAAATGGTTTCGATCTACATACTAAAGATGACTCTTATGGGTGAGTATAAACGATTTCGAGTATTCATCTTATTTGGCATTACGTAAATATTTCAGAAATTTTGAATTCCAAAAAAATGACCAAGCAAAGAAATCGTTTTAATAACACCCCGGTCAACCAAAAGGGTTCGATCGACACACTAAAGGTGACTTTGATTGATGAGTATAAATGATTTTTCAAGAAGATTACTAAACATATTCAGCATTATGTTGACTCGAGAGTAAGGTATATGCGTATGAGTAAGGAAGAATAAAAGTCCAAAATAAAATATTTTTTATAAATTTTATCAGGTTTTAATAGACTTAGTAAGGTATTTATAAAGGTTTTTGATTATATCTTAAATAAAGAAATAAAGTTTATAAATAATGATTCATTAAACGAACTTTAGTTTAAGTTAAATGGGAACCACAAATAGCGAATGCTGTGTTTGGCTTCATTGAGACTGGAAAGAAAACTTGTTGTCTTCCAAAGACTTTACTCGTAAAGTGAGTGAATACAGTTTGCGAACCGCTGTACTTAATCAGAAGAGTTGATAATACGTGTCCTCAGTTCATAATAAACCGCATTACGAGCATAAAGGCGAAGTATTGTTACCAATGCTTACGTCAAGTCATACCTTAAACGAGAAATAAAAAAATTGAAAATGGTAAGTGGTAAGTAGTAAGTGGTAAGAAAGGCTTCTGTGGTATTGTTGCATCTGTTGTTTATGATTTTTACTGTTTACACTGTGTAGCTTTGGAATTGCTTTTTGTTGGAACAAACCTTTTTTCATTTGATAGGGAAAATGCGCACTTGATCGTTCCTGGTAATTGTGGTTTTTTGTTATTTTCTTTCAAGAAATTACAAATACTTTTTCCTTTTACGTATCGTAAGTGTAAATATGTAAAATTCTAGAAAATGTAACTATCAATATTAATATTAAGAATTAAAATCAAACTTAAGTCAAACATTACAACTTAATATTCATTTTTTTTGCTCCAACATTTTCAAATGAGAATACGGTTAAAAATTTTTAAGAAAATTATTAAAATCTGCTATAAAATTAAGTAATGAATTTAGGTTGGTTAAAGTACGATGTCTTCATATGTAGTTAAAATAGTACAAGTAGTTGTTAGTTCCTATTTTAACTCACTGCATCGATTAACCCGAAAGATTCATTGATTTAAAAATCAGTTGCCAACTGGAAACAATTTTTTATTAGGAATAGCAGCTCTTTAACTATATAAATTATATCTGATATTCTTTTATATCTAACATTTTATAAACTCAATAATATATGTGGTATTAATAAAAGGAACTAGTATTCATAAGATAAGAGACTTACTTTGAAATATGCTGTGGTTCAAGAACTTCACTAGCTCCGTAAAATGATGTTAAAGACAATTTGGTCTCAGATTTATAAGTGCAAAAGAGGAATTAAAAAGATAAAGGAAGCTATGCATCTCAGAGATAGACTGATTAATTCCTGTCAAGTAATTATTTAACTCGTGTGTCTAAACTTTGAAAAAAGTTGGACTAAAACAATTGTTTTTGCCATATGTAGTAGCCACAATAGGTAGAAGTCTAATGATTATCGATTTGCTATGAAAGTATGAAGTCGAAAATAATATTGCATCGAAAATATTTTCATGAAATGAAAAGGTAATAGCTCGCATTAAGGTGTATTTTGTATACCTTTAGAAAAAAATATACATTCATTGGATCCATAAATTTGAAGATCCTTGATATAAGCATATTAAAGCTATTTTACATTTTATATATATAAATTTTTACAATTAAAAATCCATTTTTTTAATTTCTTTCCCAAGTTGATGGATAATAAATCTGTTTATATTTGCTATTCGAGGTTATTGTTTGATAGGTACTCACATGTTTAGTTTGGGTATAGAGAATAGAGAATAGAGACTTTTGTAGGAGATGTCTGTATGGGTGCTTGGAAAAAAACTGATTAGTAGAAAAGAAGAAAAGTTGGGTGTCCGGAGTAGAGACTTTTGAGGAGATTTCGGTACGGAACCTCAAAATAAAAAATTGAATAGCAGAAAACAAATATGAGTGCCGGCTAATATCTAATATAAAAATATAGTATAACAAAAAAAAGTTTTTATATACAATTTGGCAGTCTGTTTAATTACTCCAGAAGTCAGCTAGCGCATAAAGGTGCTTATAACTTTTGTGATGGACTATTTATATTTAAAAAGGGGACCCTAACACTATTCGTTATCTTTATGTTATAAAATATTACTTCGTGTACAGTTTTAGGCAGTCCACCCTGTTCTCCTCTTAGCTACGCTTATGTAAATTTAATTTGTCTTAAGTTTACAAAATAAATTAATTTGCTTAAAAAAGATAATCGAAATATCAAGTATTCTAATCACGTCATTCAATATTAATATCCATTTAATCAGTACTGGTTTTTAATAAGCTGCATTCGTAAACAAAAATTTTATAAGGCTTCTTCCTCAGCTTAACCATGCCTGCAGTTTCGAATTATTTAGTAACATTAATCCGACATAATTACTGGGTTGATTGAAGCTGACTTTAGCTTGTACTGCTTTAGTTATGAAGCAACTTGAGTGAGTAGTAGGTAGTAATCCTCACTTCCGTTTCCACTTTGTGCTCGTCGTGTGCTGGACATGCACTTGTTATCGTATGCCCATAATTGAAATTCCTTCGGAGGCTGTGAACTTCTCTTGCGTAAAAACAAAAAAAAAAGTAAATATTGAAATTTGATAGCAAACAAGTAAAGGCTTGGTGTCTTAGCGCTGCATTAATTGCCACAAATGTGAGCCACATATTCACTTATAAGTATGAAGCAACTTGTAGATACAGCTGTTTTTTAGGATTTAATTTTAACTTGTTATCTCGGCTATCAAAGTTTCCAGCTATTTTGAGACAAGATTACAACTAACGCTTAATTACTCACAAAACGGATGTTGACTACACATTCTCAAAAGATTTAAAAAGAATTTTTTAATGAATGAAATTTTGTATCTGTGAGAAGTAGTTTTTCTTCCTTTTTTTTAATTGTTTTTTAAGTTTTGTATTTTTTTTTGCTTAAGTAACATTTTAGGGTTTCATTCATAAATAATTGATTCTTCATAATTCTGTAACACCTGCAGCCAATTTCCGAATAAAATCATGTGCTAAAATTGAGAGGATGAATAAACAGAATTTTTTAAAAAATATGAGCCCATATCGGCATATAAGTGATACTGCAGATTTCATTAAAAAATGCACATAAAGTGCACTTCTCGTACTTCGTACCTCGGTTGCTATAAATTCACGTGGTAGGCATGATATTAAGATTGCAATTGAAGATGCACTTAGACGCAGTCTGCGTTTAGTTGGATGGCTGACTTACTGAATGCGTGTCTTAATTTGCATAAAATTACATGTGACGGTGTTTTAGATCTTGTTATGGTTAAGATAATGGATGATATGACACTCAGTGCATAATATTGAAAAAAAGTGTGTTTCATATTTATATTATAAGCTTAAATATAAAATTTAAACAAATATTATTATTAAATAAAATCATTTCATATCTTTTAACTAAATTATGTTTATTGATATTTAATTAATTTTAAGTGTCGTTATTGGCTTTCCATAGTTGAATTTTATTGCATGAATTTTTTTTATTTATTTACAATCTCTGATCAACATACCTGACTCTAAGTATGGATTTAGGAATAAACACTCAACTGTTAAACAAGTTCATCTAATAACTAAGATGTTTAAAAAATCATTTGAAGAAAAGAAATACTGTCCTGCAGTGTTTCTCAAGCATTTGACTGTATATGGCAACAATGTCTTATATATAAGATGAGCAATATGCTGCCGACTAATTGCTGTCAACTGTTTGAGCCATACTTATCAGAAAGTACATTCTATACTATCGAAGATGGAGTTCCACAGGGTAATGTACTAGGATCTATTGATTATTTTGGCTAAGTATATTCAACTTTTCCATATACGCTAATGTCAGTTTCAATCTAAACTAATGAAATTTTAACGCCTTGATGGGTACGTTGATGTCAGTCAAGACATGTATATTGTAAATACAGAAATGTATATGTCAACCCATTACCGGATTTCGGGCTGACGTAGCATTTCTTGCTAGATGCATAGGTTGCATTTGCGCTTTCTTCAAGCTCATACATCAAGTGAGTGCACTCTCATCTTGTTCACTTCATCGGAGACACGATCAACGTCTACGCGTAATTCGTTTAACTACTGCTTCTAATAGCTTTCAGCTGTAGCGTCTTCATATATCGGAGACTTCCTCCAACTTCTGCTTCAAATACCTTTTTTGTTGAACCATCTTCATTCATTCATCCAATAATTCGCTGGTTACATCAATATCGCCATAAAGATCGTAGAACTTGTGGTTCATAGGGATGTGGTAATCGTCGCCAACTTGTAATAGCTGCCATACAGAAAGAAGCATGGGTAGGATGAGTTTAAATTCCACTACATGAAAAATTTTTTCCAAAACTGAGTTGCAAATGCTTCCACATACTTGTTAAAAATAAAATGGATGGAGTAATGTCAGTTTTGGAATAGCTGTAGTTAGATTTGATCTTTTTCTAGAACTGTTATTGTACTGCAATTGTCTGTAAGAAGAGTATTGGAGCTCTGTGGAAGGCTAAGATAGATTTATTGTATAGACTATATATTTTGAGAAATCGGTAAGAGTTTCAGTCAATAATTTCAGTGCAACTTTTTGAATTTATTTGCATTTAACATTTTATCATATATCGTACACGTACAAACCAACCCGGTAAACAATGCATTGACTGCATTCATTGACAGAAGAGTTCAAAAAAACATGGGCAATGCATTTTTTCCTTATGAGTGCACAGC
Organism: Teleopsis dalmanni; assembly: GCF_002237135.1. Taxonomy (NCBI): domain Eukaryota; kingdom Metazoa; phylum Arthropoda; class Insecta; order Diptera; family Diopsidae; genus Teleopsis; species Teleopsis dalmanni. The sequence continues at coordinate 36,065,313 of NC_051848.1, forward strand.
GTTTGCGACTGCGCCGTAACGCATTTGAGCTTGTCATGCCGGTAATGATTCTTTTTTTAGTATTTCTATATACTCGTTCTTTTTTGTGCTCAATGCCTAAGTATTTAAATATATGATCAGCGCAACTCTCTATCTTTACTATATTTCAACTTTAATTCCTTCTTTATGCAACGAGTCTGAGTTTCCCCTTCTGTTTGGCTTCTGTTTCATTAAAGCACATTTTCATGCCAGAGCGTCGACTTCAACTGATCCATGAAAGTCAACCGTGCGCATCTAAATGTTTTTAGTTTGTGCTTGGATTGCGGCTGCTCTTGATTTCTAGCAGAAGTAAAAAGTGAATTTCTTCGCAAATGCACCGCACAGAAAAGATGCATAAATATTTTTAAATATATTTACTATAATAAGACGTGCTTAAATGTACATTTCTACATACAAAATTATAAGTGAAAACTATGAAAATAAGAGTTGCGTTTTCATAAATAAAATCAAAGCGATTATTAAATTAGTTTACTAAAATATTGTTAGGATATATAATTAAAATAAAGATATAAATCAAATGTGCTCAAAATACAATATGAAACTACAATTGTATGAAACTCAAAATATTATATATGCAATTAAAAAATTATTTATTAAATGTGCTTATGGTACATCCGTTATTAGTCAAAGAAAAAGTTTCTGAAGAGTAGAAAAATAAATCTGAAAATTTTTTTTAAAAAATATTTATATAAAAACATATATACGACCGCAGTCAAGAAACCAAGTAGGAGCCTACTTCTTCAGACTATTAAAACAATATAAACATTTTTTAAATAAATTTTTCAATATCTATATTCATACTAAAAAAAAAGAGCTGCATATGCATTGCCTTCGATTAATCACATATAGATAGGGTGGCCCTCACCCCACGAACCCTTGCTTGGATATAAAATACTAAAATTGACACTTTTATGGTGCACTGTTTCATACCTTCCGACGATATAACCTCTCGGTTACACCTATCCAAACTTACATAATATTGGACAAATTTTGGATTAGATCTATGAAATCCCACACTCAGAAAAATAAATTGGTTGATTTAATCTGTTTTTAATTAAATCTCAGGTTAAGAGTAAGAATATTACTCGACGCATTAGGTTGGCTCAACCATACTACCATATGTTGGTTTTCATATCTATTATCTAATATATCTATTATGATCTATTAATTGATCAAGTCAATTAAACTAGTACGTGGTTAGAGCATAGTTTGCTAAATGCAAATATGAAAAGAGAGTAAAAAATTCTAAACATGACACCATGACTAAAGTGAAACAAAATTCATATATGCTCTCCATACAAAAATATTTCAACTACTATCTCCATATATGGAATGCTTATATATAGAGATAGTGGTTGAAATTTTTTTGTGTGGAGATTATGACTGTGGGTCGACTTTTAAACATTCATCATACAACAAATGACATATAGTTAAATTCAAATTTTATTCAATTTTTATAATTATAGATACCATGTATCGGAACTATAAAATGGTTTTGATCAATTTTAGACATTTGTTTACTTTATCTTTCTACATTCATAATAGATCAACGTACAAAGCTTTATTTGACTACCTTAAAAACCGAAAAACGTATATGAACGGGTATAAAGACTAACACGTGGCGAGCCACATAGCGGTGAATCGATTCTTTTCATCTTGGGAAACAAGAATACCTAATGTATAGGGATTCCGACATTTTTATAAAAAATCTATAATATTTTTAACACATATAAAACTGAGGAGAATCGATAAGCATTAAACATGGGACTGAACAAATTAAGGCACTAAGTGCTCATCGTTGGTGTGATTTAAGCTTTTCGGTGGAGGTCCTTGAACGATATATTTCGGAGAATTTATGCTAGGGTTATACTACACCTCACTGCTCAGAATAGTAGCTTAGTTCAAACTATTACCATTGATGTGTTTGGTATTTATGTCTGTCATCAAAAAAAAATTACAGAGCTAAATAGGTACAATTGTAGTTATTGTGAATTTCATAGGATCGAGGTAGTTGTTAGCTTGGGTAAACGTATAAAACCGATTTCTCTTCGTACGCTACAAAAGAAACCGTTGTGAAAATTGTTGCCAAGAAAAGTTTGGTCCAACAATGTCCATATTTAACTGTTCGTTTTCATTGGAATGGTTTTTATATGGTGGGTTCCGTTGCAAAACTTTATATATATCTAAAAGTAGGATTTCGCTGCACACATTAGTTCACTACACACGAATGATTGTATGTAACCAGGGGGGCTACGTGGAGGCTGTATGTAAACTTGGGGAGAACAGTGACAAGGATCGCGCTAGCATTTACTAAATTAGCACCAGTTTTGAGTGATATGCATACACTAAGGTTGACCCGAAATTTTGATTGAAACACACGATAAAGTTTGGTCCAACAATGTTCATATTTAACTGTTCGTTTTTATTGGAATGGTGTTTTTATATGGTGGGTTCCGTTGTAAAACTTCATATATCTAAAAGTAGGATTTCACTGCACACATTAGTTCACTACACATGAGTGATTGTAGTTAACGGGGCGGGCCACGTGGAGACTGTGTGTCAACTTGGGGAGAACAGTGAAGAGGATCGCGTTAGCATTTACTAAATTAGCACCAGTTTTGAGTGATATTCATATATTAAAGTTGACAAGAAATTTTGATTGAAACACACGATACTAAATTATTATTTAGATTTAGTTCAACTTTCATATAACATTTCATTCAGATACTAATTTATTTATTTAATTACATGATTTGTAAAGGTTAATTTACGTTTATGAACATAATAGTTTAAATTCATCGAATACTTGGAATAAACGTAATTACAATATCTGAATCATGTAGATGTTCAGCACATAAATAGTGATATAATTATTCAATGTAATTCTATTTGATATATGAAACGTAATTTTAATGGTTAATACCACGCGTACCAGCATTATGATTTTCTAGTGGAATTATTTGTTGTTACTGTGATTTGGTATAATTTTGTTAAAAATATTTTATAAGATTTGTTTAATGGTGTCGTTTCCCACACAGCTCAATTGCTTGAGGAATTTCATTGTTTTTATTAATATTACAACATATCCACGTAATTGAGTTGCTTCTTACGTGAAGGCAGGCAGAACTCCAGAAGCTACTGGAATTAGTTAAGTTTCGTGGTTAGATAAAAGCTGCCACATATAGTAGGACGGTAAAATATAATAAAAACAATTTCAGGTAAAATCTCATAGAAAATATTACTTAATAGACTACATATAATGAATGGAAATAGTATTCTATTTTTCTGCCAAATCATCATAATTATCAACTTGAAAGATTCTCTCATTAGAGAAGCGTGAATAAACAAAATTATCTTTTATAGAATTTTTATATAGTAAGGGATACAGTAGCACAAAACTCTTACAAGAATTGGATTTCTGTGTCTCGTTTGTAAAGGGCCGGTGTTTTTTAAACTTCTTAGGTTGACATCAATGGCAGTGGAAAGTTGTTAACAAGACACCTAAAATTAGTTAATTATAGTGACTCATGAAAAAGGCGAGTGCACACTTTGCCGGTATAAGTGAAATTAAAGTAGAATTATTAATACTCTTTTATAAATAATATAAAATTCTTATAATTAAAATTAAAATGAAAATTTCAATGTGTTACTATTAGTGCCAAGTTCACTTAAAAAATGATTAATATAAAGAATATACCCGGGACTAATCTAACTAATGGATAAGTGAGGTGCTCACAATTTTCGTAGTTATTTACAACTTTTTATTTTTATATTTGAGCACTTAATAAATTATTAGTATTAACATTTATAATAATTGATCCATTCGTAAAAAATTAATAATAATTATTAGATTTTCAATGACTGCCAATACTAGTGATAATTTAAAAAATTTTAATTTGTTATTGTTGACAAAAAATATAATTTGTTAAGAAAAAAGAGTAGATTAATACCAAATACAAAATCATATTTCCATATTCAAATTCTTCTTCAATAACATGAGATATTAATCATATTAATCACATGCGTACACTGTTTGTGCAATTTCTTAGTGCTTGTCGATTAGTATTGCTATTTATATGTTGCATGTCATAGCCAGAGACAACTTATACCTGTGTAGATGTAAAATGCCAAATGAAAAATGGCAAGAATTTTAAAAGTTCAAAAAAGTTTTAAACTCTCATTCAAACTTTACTTAAATTTAACAGAAAAGGGTGTTATATGAAGTCGGCTATAAGTAAATGGTTATAAGAAAAACATATATTTAAAAACTGACATTACAGTTTTATAGTTGTGATTTTCAAACAGGGCGCCAAGAATTGACAGAACCTTAGTTCCAAATCAAATAGCTGACCTTAATCCCACAGTAATAACGAGATTTAGTCTAGAATTGTTTTAATTGAGCATTTATGAGCACAAAAGATCTTTTAGGTCGGGGTACATTTATAGCATATTATTTAATAATAATAATGAAAAGACGAGTGCTTTTATTTAATGGTATTATTTATATTATCAAAGGCTTATGAGTAACCAAATAAAAAGTTGTTAGTTGATTTTATTTTAAAATAAAAATATAACTTCAGAATTAATTGCTTTCAGAACATAGATTTTATGTTATACATGTTTTACAAAAGATATAGTAACATCCGTAATAATAGCACTAAATAAGTTCAAGAATATGTGAAATTTATTAATATATTTTGTACCTAAAGTAGATTTAGATTAGCTTTTTTTTTTTAAAAATGGGTTGGGAATTTTGTCACCACGTCACTGCATCCTTTGAAGATTATTGTGACATACCCACTTCAGTTCCATAGACGAGTAGCAGTTAAGAAATCCATTATGTCCTTTGGAGAGATGTTGCCTAATTTCGTTATAAGTGGAAAGGCAGTGAATAAGTACCGAAGTCTGAGTATGGCAAGACTATCACCGTGACACAGAATGTGTTCTGCTCTTTCCTCTTCATCGCAACAAAGTCTGCAGCTATCGTCAGCAGTTTATCGTAATGAAAGGATATGAATATAAGTTTAATATATTATATAAAATATATAAATTAAATTTGTAATATAATATGTATAATAATTTTTATGCATTTATAAATGTATTATTTTTATTATTATTATTTTTATTATTTTATTAGTAATGGATTTTTTGTAACAGATTTTATTTTCTTTTTCACAGGAAAAGGTTATAGTTTCCGCATCTTGAAATTCTTATGATGCAATAATCCCAAAAGGACAATATTATGTGATATTTTTGGATGGTGAATTCCAAAAAAAAAATCACTGTATTTGCAAAAATATAACGCTCCAGCTCATTTAGCATTGCTTTAGTGAAATTGGTCGAATCATATAGGACATTAACATAACAATTCTTGCAAAGATCGTTAAAAGTCTTTAATAAGATCTTTGTAAGATCGATCAGAAGACCGTTTGTAAAATTTGTAAGATATTCTGATACAAGAGTCTTTCAAAAAAAGTTTTAATAATTGTAATTCGTGGTAGAAAGTTGTTTTGCTCTATTTCTTTCGACATGATCAATAGCAGATCTTTCATTTGCAACTCGTACCGCTTTTCGGTGTTTCTATATACGTCTAGCTAAAGACCGCTGCCAGAATACAAATTTTATTTATTTCATTTATCACTGACTTGTGAAACAGTACTGCAAATGATTAATATTGTCTATATACTATAAGCTATATAATCAATCCTTTAAATTAATGTTCTTATATTGATGTTTCACTATATTTTCACTATAACATACATATACTCTTGTGTGTGATCATCCTAATAATGTTTTATGAGTTCTAAAATCTTTAGCACTAGTATTTTACATAAACTGCCAAAACTGAAGTCCAATTTTAATATTTAATGAATAAAAAAATTGTTTACCATAATTGAGGCCAGCAGTTTCAAGAGATTATTGAGTATTCTGCAGAAGTATAATAAATCTAACATTATTAAATATTTGTAACTTTTTAAATTATATTGAAAGTTGGATATTGACTCAAAAATTATCCCACGGTTTAAAAGCACAGTTGGTTGTGCTTCCCATGGGAAGTCGAGAAGCTCTCGAAGAACATGCAAACTGCACACACTTCATTCCACAAGACCTCACTGAATTTATAAAACACGCATATGAACGTTAAGGGATCGGAGCAAATTGCATAGAAGGACACTTTGATTATTCATTATAACAAAACAAATGCATTATCTGTAGTTGACGCTTTTTTGTGAGTTACATAGAAAAGACATGTGCTCTAAGGCGTGGTCATAAAATACGAGTACTACCAACATCCGCAATTATTATTTCTGTTTATAGAAAGTCACGTGCTGGACTAATTAATTTCTTACAATTTCTATGAGAACAAAACACAGAATTTATAGAATCTATCGTCAACGGCTGAACGGTTAAAGAGAAAGGGTTTATTGTTTACATTTGTGGTAATAAAATTATTTTTTTATTTTTGTAATCTGCATATATAACACAATAGTTCAGTTTTGAATATATTATGTTTGTTTTTGTTTGTGATGAGTAAGTTATAATCAATGTAATTGTAACTCATTCGATGAAATATAAAATTTAAGGGCTTGTTAAATATGATATTTTAGGGGTAAGGCAATATAATAATATAAGAAAAATTGTTGAAATTTCTTTTTTAGATGAACATGAATTATCATTATTATAAGATAAAGAATAGATCTTTGTATATTTATTAAAGTAAAGATTTAATTGATTTAAATATTCTATTAGTATAGGGTATAAAGTATTATTAAATGCAAATGTTGCAAACTTTTACACCATATAGCCTCCATTTCTTAAGTTTAAATGCTCCTTTCTCGTAGTTAAATAATCCTGTGGAAAGATAGATCAGATAAGCAAACGATAAGTGGATATTGGTCTTTCAAAAGGAGAATGAGGTGTCTAACTACAAAACAAACTGAAAGATACTACCTGTGTGCATCTTTCAATAGATGTATGAGCGATCTAAAATATAAACAAATATTTACATTAAGAGGATTTTATGATGAAATGACGAAATAAATTAATTTTCCTGAAAATATGAGCAAGGCATTGGAGGATGTGCACACAATCATTCCCGTTAAGACATCATCTTGAATTGAACTCAGATTTGGAGAATTTTAATGTTTTGGTCTGGTTTGTTTAGTTAGTAATATTTTTTATCGAATTCATTTATTTCTAAAAATGATTTAATCTTTCCATCTCGGTTCCTAGTTATATCCATGTTAAGAGGTTTATGTGTCGAAACAAACTTCACCGCTCTCTGTTAGGTGCTTCTCTGCATATATCGTTCCATAAGTAGGGCGCTTCTGTTATTTCTCTTTCAGTTGTCCTGCTGAAAGTTAAAGACGGTGTACTAAGGCCTTGTGGATCCACGTCAAAACTTGTCGTCAAACCAATTCCATTTTCGTATTTTTATTTCGTTCACAGCAGCTTTCTGATTTGTTTTGAGCAAAATTTCTGAATTTAATATGTAGTTGGGTTACCATCTTTACTTGTGTGTTCCTTATATCTGTTTTGAATTTTAATTGAATATTAAATACCATGGGTGTTTCTAAGGGCTTTATTCAGAATTTCGTCTAGAATTAGAATAAATAGGTTGGGTGACAAAATACATCCTTGTCGAACTCCTGTTTTAATTCGACAAGCCTGAGAAAGTTTGTTTTTGTGTACGATTCTCCATTTTATATTCTTGTATAGTTGTTAAATGAGATTTATGATTTTTGTATATCTTTTTACCATATCACTTACCAGATAAATTTGAGGTTGAGGCTCTCAAAGGCTTTTTGGAAGTTTAAGAAAACTGCATATATTGGTGCTTAAAAGTCATTACATTGTTTAAAAATGATTTTGAGGGTATTTATAAGATGTACGGACTATCTGTTTTTGCGGAAGCCATACTAGTTTACCCTTAAGATTATTTTTGGAGTTGTGCAGATTCGTTCAGATTGCATTCGGAGGAAGGTGTTTCATTTTTTAGGAATTTTATCGAGAAGGCTTGCACTTCAGCCCTCCGGTATATTTTCTTCTTTCCAGATTTTTTTCATAATTGGCCAGTTCTGCGTTAATGTTAACATTTTCCTCAGTTTTATTATTCGTAAGTAGTTCTTATTTTCCAATTATATAGTAAAAATAAAAACCAATTTTTTTTTTTAATGATGTAAAATTTTATTCACTTTATCTTTGAAAATTAATACGATAGTTGGTAGTGTTGAACTACATAGTTCCGACTAGTGCTACCTATGTAACTTTAGTCTCAATCAAACTAACTGGCAGACAGATGGCGCAATAGCAATGAACTTTTATTTTAGATTTACATTACATCAGATACATTAACAACAAATATAAAATGCATTAAAACATGCGAAATTTACATTAAATGCAAATGTTGACAACTGACATTCTATGAAAATAAAATTAAATTAAGTAAAATAGAATTATAAGTAGAAAAAATAAAATAACAAACTCAGAGAAAACCCTTTTTAGCCTCAAAATAACTCGAAGTGACTCAAGCAGAACTGCAAGATACAATGCATTGAAATTGCTTTTATTTGTTTTTTAATTCTAGCTCTAGTTTTGTATTTCTAAATTTGAAATTTATTTAATTTAAGTTAGTTCCACGCGTTAATTTATGCCATAATAGAACTGAAGAACAAAAAGATAATAAATAAGTAAAACTTCTAAAAATATATATATACAGTATAATAAGAATGCTTTAGATATTAAAACCACATCCTAAACTGAAAACTGTAGCTTCTGGCGGTATAGATACGACAACTGACATCAACATGAGAATGATAAAAGGTATGAGTAGATAAATAAAAGCCACAACCGAAGTCCCAACCGGGGCCGAGTCAATAAAACATTTGCTTCTATTGCACACTTTTACTGTGGAAGTACGTGAACGAAAACCGCAAAGTTAAGCGAAAGTCACATTTAGAATTCTGGAGGAGTTTTGGATTTTGCCACCAAAAACGGAAACAATTTCGACTTGAATAATTTATGAAAATTATTATTGATTTCATAATGAAGTAATAAAGTTTTTAAATGACAAAGCTCAATTAAAATCAGGGATCGTATGACCGGTCGTAAGGCAATTGCATGAGTCCGGTATGTAAATTGTGGACCACGTAGAGTTTCCTCAATACACAGCAAATAATATACAATGATAAAATGGTATGGTATTATTTTATTATGTAAAAATCTCTAACTTAAAGAAAAAAATTTAAATGACAATTTGCTAACTGCATATTAAATACATTTTTTAAATAATGCCTTATTTGAGACTTTTATAAGAATATTTCAATGAACTTATATATGACATTTCCACTACAGAGGATGTTTCCAAGTAATTTTGAAATTAAATTGACACTTCAAATTGCAATATAAGCTTATGCTTTCTTGTACTTATAATTGTTGTTATTAAAAAAAAATATTTGGAATATTGTAAAGTTGTATATGGCAATGAGAATTACAAACGATATGGAGGACCATAAGCTGGCTGACCTCATTGATTACTGAACATGAAAACTTCACGTATCACCTAAAAAGATAACTCTTGTTGAGGACGACACGTGCAGACAATGCCTAGAAGTCTTTGATGCGGTGCATATATTGTGCCAATGTCCAGCACTGGCAAGCTTTAAGAAATTCTGGGAATGACTGTCTTGGGGCACCATTGGGTTGATGATGTCTTGGTACGCAACCGCAAGCCAAGTGAGCTGCTTGTAATAACAAGAGATGCAGTTATGTGAATAGAAGTTTCACTAGCTTTAACTTAATAACGACTTCAATAACGAAAAAGGACCCAAGTCGTTTCGTGGTCTACTTCGGCTAGTCCTTTATTTTAGTGGGGTCACTTGCTAACCGGTACGCTGACCCAACGTTCCACAATATATCTATATATATTTATATATAAATATATCTATATATATTTATATATATATATGGTGGACTAATAAAGCGAATTGCTTCTAATGTAATATAAATAAGATTATTAACTTTATTGGAAAGTTGCTTTCAAACAGTATGTAGCTAAACTGATTAGTGAGAGAGAATGGATATTTTAACAAGAATCTATACCGTTATAGAAAGCACGCGCTAATCAACAGTGAATAACGGATAATGTTTTACATATAATTTCGATTATAAATTAGCCTCTAAGATCACAAGATGTATACCCGCTCGATTTATTGCTATAGGATATGAAAATTTCACAAAGAAATAACAATATCAGAATATTGATGTGCTCAAGAAAACATTTCCTTATAAATGAAAAAAGATTGCAAGTTTAATAAGCAATGGATTTTGAAATTAAAACGAGCTATTAAAATGAAGATCGTTTTAGAGCTATAGTTCGCGCTAAAGGCCTTGATCTAAAGGTGTCCTTATTGATCTTAAAAAAAATACAGTTTCAAGTAGGTGATCTTAGGATGTGTTTCTTGGATGCACTAAAGGTGTTATTAAATTTCGTTATTGATTTTCTTGTTGAAAATATCGCTTGTAACAGCACTGTCAGGCTTAAAGAAACAGGCTGCTGAACAGAACACATGTACTGACATAACACAGTTTCGAAGTATATATGTAACATAACATCAGGTTATCTAACTCTATATTTATATTTGGAAATTTATTTTATGATAATATTTCCATCAAGAAATAAGTAAAAATGAACAGTGTAAAGTGAAATATAATATTTTAATTTTCACTGAAAGTCAAAAAACGGACTAAGGCGCAGATTTATTCTTGCAAAACGCAGATATAGAAAACTCTATTCTATTTTTTAAGCTGAAGTTTATGTGATTAAGCAGGTAGTTATTTAAGATGTTGTCGTTATCATTGACAAACTTGAGTTCCATGTTATTTCTCTAAAAATCTTATAAACAACAACAACAATCCCTAAACAGAGAAATCCTATTTTTTGACTTAGCATAATTCCCTATCATGATATACTAATTAATTATAAAAATCAATTTCATTATTGATGGACAAGCAAAACTGTGGTGGTGTGCAACGTGCGAACAGCAATGTTTATCGACAAGCATTAAGACTTAACACAAATAACTTATCTTGTGTGTGAAAAAAGCAATAAAAGAAGCACTACTAGCAAACGTCAATTTTGTATTAGTAATAAAAAGACTTTTTTTTGCTGAACTGTCCTTCTCCAGGTCATAGGACATTTCATCAGGAGATGGGCAAATCGTTTAACGAGTTGGGAGCAATAGCACAAAACAGAAACCGGTGGAAAACTTTTGTAGACTCTTTAAGCTCGTAATGGAGCATGGAAATAATAATAATAATAAAAGGTTTAAATATGCAGAAATGATTTCGTATTTGTTGTTCGTATTGTTAATTGATTTTTTTGAAAGATTTCCGAGCCCAAGGCTGATCTAGATTGCTTGTTGCAGTATTTTGTAGGACATGCCTGTAACAGTTTGTTAGAAAAGAAGGAGAAAGAAATATCTATCTTCAGATTTTTGCACTAAATAATTCTATCATTATAACCAACATCTAATTATTTTTTGTCAAGTACTTAATTTGTATGCACCAAAATATCTTTTTCAGATACTCGTTATTATTTTCTATCTAACGTAACATTATTTTTTATAATTGCTCCAAAGTACATTATTTTCGGTTTTCCCACTTAATTGAGTTCTTCACCAAAAATGGTGTTGAGGTGTAAAATTTATTGTTATTTATATTTCGAACATGGGTAAGAATACGAATACATGACGAACACACTTGGGAGTATCTGAAATGTGCGTTTGACATATGCAATCAAATTTTTAGTATTCACGCGGTAAACTGGGAACTTACAACTTTATTCTGCACAGTTTAATTTTTACTGCCAGATAGAATGCTGTTACACGCTCCCAAGGCGCACACCCGATGGAATGAAGATGGAATGGCTTTGGTGTGGTCGTACTTCCTAATTTGGTTCCGCTGTTGTGCTAACTATTCTCAGTTCTTCAAAATTTTAATATTCTGTTTTTAATTTTCAATATTTATGAAGCACGTCTCAGGTTTGATTAATTATTTACTTTGTTATGCTGTATGGCATAGCATATTAAAGTGTACATTTAATTTAATGGGTTTTTGTGTAAAAGAGGATAAATATTTTAATTTAATTTAGACGATGGAAAGGGGTAAAGTGTGCTCTTTAAAGCTAAAACTGCATTTCTACCTTTTGCTTTGGCGTAACTCATTGCATTTATAAATTTTTTAATGATATTTTTATGATATTTTTGTGATATAGAATCAATGTTAGAACGAGGGTCGTACTGTAAAATTGAATAATTTTATTAAAATTATTTTTTAAATATCAAAAATATTTACTTTTTGCTTTTAGGTAAACTAAAAAAATACTCACATAAATTCTTTAGGAGATATGATACATTGCGCATAAGATATTCACATAAATTTGTTATAGGATGTTATTACATCCTAGGACACTATTACATTGTCATAAAGGAGACCATAGATTCTATTTAAAATATATACAGCAAAATTGTTTTGTGTTTTTTTTTATTATGTTGAAGCTATTTGAGCCAGTGCACTTGAGCACTTTTATTCTTTCTTAACTCGAGGTATTTTTAAAACCCCTCTTTACACCTTGACTGGATTATTGTTTATCACTTAATCAGACTAAGCAATAATTGATCTCAGATCTGCATACCTCCTTGAGTAGCCTGTAACCATTATGCGATTTGATAACGCAGCGTTGGTAAGACTATCAGTTTTCGCAAATAATTTCAGGGCTGAATACTTTATGTATTTTTTGATCGGATCAATCTTGAAGTCCCTTAGGATGTCATTCGTCCTGATTTTGTCTATATATTCAATTTAAAAAAAATAATATTTCACCATCACATATTAATTTAATAGTCCGAGTTTATAATAAAAAATATGTTAAACATTTTTTAAAAATCCATTTATATGTCAGCGCAATATTTAAATCTGAACTATTCGGTACAATTCTTAGTACTGAAATTTGTTATTAATAAATTAATTATTCAACAAAATTGATTAAAATGTGACAGTTTTAATTACAAGACTATTTTTAAAAAATTGGTTAAGCTAAAGATTAAATGTCGTATCAATGTGATAAAAGTTTATTTCCAAACTTTTATCGATCTGTAAAAAATAATTCCCTGATATTAAAAATAATACTCATACAGCATTATGAGAAAAAAAATAAGAACGGCTTTGTTATCACAACAAAGCCCTGTTTTATAGAACTAAAAAATTGAGTCCATATTGGGAATTTGAAAAAAATTGGTCATCACGGCGTTTGAAAAATGTACATCACTAATTTCATTACCATAAATTTTATATTTTATATTACAAATAAGCGAAAAATTGAATTAATGAGTAAGTCATATATTAAATAGTATACCATATGTTGATTAAAGGTCACGTTATATGTGAAATTGTTGATGTTTTTAATGTAAATAAAAAATTTAAAATTTGAGAATAACAAAGAAAATTTTATTTAGCTATAATTATTAAGCTTAATAGGTAGGTTGGAGTTGTGGCCTTTTATTCAAAAAACTTCACTTGAGCTCAAATAATGGCCCACAGTAATAGCGTTCCTGGTCAGTATACGACCAACGTCGAAAAAGGTAACGACTTCCCCATTAGGCAAAGGTAAACCAACCTGACAGTTCTATGAATTTGGCTAAAGTCCCTAATATTGCAGAATGATAGCTCAGTCAGGTTGGCAAGAAAAGCGGCCCCATAAATTTTTGATATTCTTCTAGCTAAAGAATAGCACTGGTATATGAAATAAAGTACAGTTTCCTCCTGATCCTTAGAGCCACAGCCTTGACAAAAGTTGTTGTAGAGTAGATTTAGTCTCATAGTATACCTCCCTATTATACAGTGGCCCGTCAGATACCGTAGGGCTGTGCAAGTTCCGCCTTAGTTGAAGTAGCTTACTAGTGCGTTTTTATTTAAATTTGACCAAGTCAACCTAGATATCTCACAAGATATCTGAAAAGTGAATGTAAGGGAGAAAAGCGCATGCCTTGGTAAGCTTGTCTGTCATTCCCATGGTACACTTTCATGATTGAGAATGATTGTTAGAGAAAGACATGTATATGCCTTTGTGCAGATTTGTTTATATATCCATACAAAATATGCTAATTTTTAATTTTGTCACAGCCAAAACGTATTGAGATAGTCGTAACAGTATGAAACTAGAAATTGTAATTTAACTGTTTGCATGACAAGTAGAAAAGTGTAAAGCTTGCGTGACCCTTCGTTACATGACACGGTCCTAGGTAAAAACAATCATTTCTCAAAAATATTAATGAAACTTGAGGAACAATTAATTGTTCCTAAATAAATAATATTTATATTTTAAATATTGATATATAATACATTTAACTTCTTTTTCTACGGACAACAAAATTATTCATACATCAATTAAAATATCTTCGATAAGCTTTAGTAACATAAAGTCAGCACCTTCATGAAAGCCTTCTTCATCAGTATTAGTTTTGGTTTCAAAATCTAAACTTTTGAAGTTTACATCGTACTTTACACCAAAAACGGAAGTATGAAGAATGTGTAAAACTACCATATTTGCTGACGAAACTGAGGTAAGGTGCGGCTAAGAACGTAAGCTATGGCCATAAGAAGAAAGTTTTATGCTTAAACACTTCCTCTAAAGCGAATTTTTTTTGACCTTCATATACCGACTGTATTGAATAATAACCTCAAAACAACTGCTAGAAAAATGCAAGAACTTTGTAAAACATAAAAAATTTAAAAATTGATTTATTGAGTTTAGATTAAAGGTTAAACTCTGACAATGTAACAAATGCTTTTGTTGCAATTGACAATTGACATATATACAAATAAAAAATAATTTGTTTTTATTGAGTTGTTAATAATATTCAGATAGGAATAGAAATAAACAGGGTACCAGCTCCCAACGGAGCGGAGCACTGCGACCATAGTTGATCTTTTCTGCTGCAACAAACTTAAACCGAAAAAAAGACATTCCGCCTTTCAACACAAATTCAGAATGTTGGCCGTTGAGAACCTTCTAATGTCAGAAGGGAAGAGTAGTTCTCTCGACATATTGATCTCCTCCTGGCCCAGATCAAGGCTGGGCAGTCACAGAGAATGTGACTGAAAGTCTTGTGTGCTTTTAAGCAGAGTTGTCAATCTATCTCTTCGCACAGACCCATTTTATTAAGGTGATAACGCAGTCCATGGTAACCTGTTAAATATTCCATCAGCAACCTCAACTCTGTTCTGCTGAAGAAGAATACCATGCCATAACTGTTGGGATGAACCAACTCTTTAGCCTGACGGTTACCTGGAATGTAGCGCTAGTAGCGACTTCTCTCGGCTTTAATAATATTCAGATAGTTTTATATAAATTGCAATAAGCTATTCTTAAACCATTTATCTTTGCACAGATTTTCTATTTTATTATGTTGCTTCTCTAACATAATAAAGAGGAGGCAAAATTATAATACTTAAAAATAAATTAAAATGTTAATCTTAACTCCATAGTAAATTAAAAAACAAATCCGCCATAAATTAAACGAAAACCCCTTCAAACGCTTAAATATTCCATTATGCATGCCACATGCCGCAATTCTGCATACAGAAATGCCAAGCAAAACTTCCGCTCTTATTTGGGAAAGTTCCAAACTGAATATTCTTGTTATTGTTGTCTTTTAGTTTGGCTCTCATGGCTGCGATTGTGCTACGCATTCTTGACTTTGAAAAATTCCTTTCATAATTTGTTGAGATTTCAGTATTTCTATTTGCGTGCTTAGGTATCTACAAACACTGTGAAAAGATAAGCAATTTAAGTTGCAGTTAAATTGAAAGGGAAAATTGACATCTTGACACAACAATGCTTGGAACTTAAACAATGCAGGAGTCGTAAAGCATGTCCAATTAAAAATATGCCATCAAAACTATTTCAATTTTCGCATGTCGTAATTAAAGTCTTAGATGAAATGTTTACCAGCACTGTTTTATCATTTAAAAATATGTTGTATGCAAAAAGTATCTAAAACTTATAATTTGAAAAGAGCGGGTAAAAGATACTGCCACAATTATTTTCCTGTAAGTTGAGACCGGAGTTACCATGTAAGATTTAACCACGATCTGCTAATATGGTAAGTGTATTTACATCACAAATTTTTGCAATTTGAGTGTTCTGCGATAGCGCAAAGCGGATGGTTTTGTAAAAAAGATTTAGATAAAAAAACTAAACGAATATGATAGACCCGAAAATTGCCTACTTAATGAAACCTACTTTGAATATGATAACCATAATGTATACATCAGACATGCAAATAACAGATAATGTCCTGGTATCTATGGCGGTGAAATGTCTTTAGCATTTGACAAAGCTTTTCCTTAAAAGGAAAAAAATCTTTTGAAAGACCCCAAAAACAATTTTGTATTTTAGGGTAGCTTTATATTGCTTCTTCTCTTTTTTCCGAATAAATTAGAAGAAATTATCACCTCCCCAGACACAAGTCACTTCAAGTTTTCGATTAAGTCACATGAAATTAACATAATCTAAGACACAAGCATTCCAACATTGTTGGGATTTTCTGGCAGCCGAGTTTACAATTCTGTTGCCATAAAATCCAACCTTGCTTGAAACTCATTGCATCCATATCTGATTATATTCAGTTCTATAACTTTATTACCAGTCTTGATATCACTTGATGCTTCTATCACCTATTCCATGAGTTTAATAAATCACCTATTCCATGATTTTAATAATTATATTAACGGCGTTAGTAAACACTTCTGCCTCTTGTAGAAATTTTTACATAAAAGTTAGTTAAGTTTTTGTCAAGCGCTTACCAGTATTTTAATACTAGCCGATAACCGTCTACCCCCACTTCTTCTTAAGTAAGGAAACTATTCGTATACACATATTTATATTTCGTGCAACCAAGGCAAAATAGGTCGTCTTATATCTTCCAAATCTATATGATCAAATTTCCGTCATATGTTGTCTAATCATTTATAAATAAAAATAAAGCTATAAAAAATATAAATCGTAAGCCTTGATTCGATTTAATTATACTAAAAAATCGACGTTTCAACTCGAAACTAATTTGGGGCAAAACTGATCTGATTATACAGATCATACGCAATATCTTCAACGAGATTGGCTATATAGTTCAGAAACTATGGGCGAACACGAATTTTCACAATAACAATTAGACCCCCGATTGCATGACTATATAAACATATAATATGTATATATAAAAATTAAATGTCGGCTAAGATCAAAACAGTGATAAAAGTTGAAGTACTGTGAGCACTGATTGCGAGACATCAGAAAATTGAATTATTTTTGATATAAAATTTTACTTAGCCTAAATAGTACGGTAAGTGAACAATATATATGTATATATATATATTTTTTTTTTAGTAAAAGGAAAGATATATTTAGTTAGCATTTAATAGTATTATGCAATAAATAATGCAAAATAAATTTTGTATATTTTTTAAATACAATGCTTTAATATTTGGTATATTCTAAATTCGATGCGACGTTTATTACAAATAAAACAAATTCTCAATGTATTATATTTGAGGTTTCTATTCATAAAACTTATCACACTCTTGATATACTTTTTAAATCTAAGCTACTGTGAAATCATCGGTGAAGTAAAGAAAAATGGATGGAGCCAAGTAGTCATCATCTGGAGGAAAACCATTTCCTGTCAAGTTTGTGGAAAAATCAATCGGCGTTTTAACCTTTAAAATATTAAAAGTTAAATTAATAAAATTCAAGAAAAGTTCAAGAAAAAACTTACATTATTAACAAATTTACGCCACAAGTAGCTACTAGCATGGTGATTAT
This sequence comes from Teleopsis dalmanni, assembly GCF_002237135.1. Taxonomy (NCBI): domain Eukaryota; kingdom Metazoa; phylum Arthropoda; class Insecta; order Diptera; family Diopsidae; genus Teleopsis; species Teleopsis dalmanni. The sequence goes on from NC_051848.1 coordinate 36,083,230, forward strand.
ACTTATTCTTATACATTCTAAATATTTTACCCAATGTATCCTCTTCATTAACAACCATTTTGACTTCAGTATTTATGAATGTATTAACAATACGTACAGTACGAACACATGCTGTTATGTTGCCAATATGATACAATGGATCTCTGGTCCACAAGTCATTAATAGATTTAGCTGTCGCAGTTCTTGCGGTCTCAAGAATAGGTGTAAATACTACACGTATTACGCCTGAACGTCCAGATATTTCAGTTATAGGCTCTCCGTTCTCATAAAAAAAGTGTGAAATGTCCTTACCCCCAAATGCAGCTAAATAGGATAAATTCTACAATGGAAATATGCATATACTAAGAGTTATTTTATTCTACTTATAAATTATTTAGATGAATCTGAAATTGTTAGAATATTCTTACGCAGTTCCATGTAAAAAGTCTGTCCTGAATAAATGGTGTCAAATTCAACACCTTGCCATAAAAAATGACCCAAAAGTCATCAAGTTTATTATGTGGAGCGACTTCATCGCGCTTGTAAATTTTTATGGTCTTCATTGCAAATTTTAAAAATTTTAATTTCAAAAGAAATTCCGGAACAATTAAATTTTTAGATACAGATAGAACATATAATTTATGAGGTAAAAATATTTAAAAATATATATATTTTGAAAATTCGTCTACTTTCAAAATAAAGTTATGCTAATTTGATTGATTTTTTAGCATAACTATTAAAATAATATATTTTACTAATGAAGTAAAATTTTATTAAATTGACATAAAATTTATTTTAATAAAATAAAAAAAAGAGGTTTTCGAAATATTCCTTTTTATATTACTTTAATTAATTGAATTTTTAGCTGACCATACAGCTGTTTCAAGTACGGCCAAATACCCATCATTAGTGGTCTTGGACATAATTCTTGTACTTAATTATTCGTAAATAATTTTTTTGAGACTGCAAGTATCAGGAATCGAATTCATGCCCTGCCAAATTTAAAGCCTAGAGTCAGCGCTCCGTAACCAACTGATAAAAAGTCGTACTTTATAAAAGTCATAAATAAAAGAAAATTAAAACTAAATTAAATAAAATCAAAAAATATTAAATTAATTTAAAAAAGTTTAATAAAATAACTAAAACAGGATTTTATGTGAATGCTACTTCACATAACTTGAATAGCATTTAAAGAAAAGTAGAAATAATTGGTTTCCAGGTCTTCGAAGGGTTCTTAAAATGCTTCTTACAGATTTAAAGACAGAGATTGTTATATAAACTTAATGTTTATTAAGTTTGTGAAGCACTTTATATTTGTAATAACTATAACTTATAGTATTAATATTTTTCAGTCCCTTATGTGATTCTAAAGACTTCAATTAATCAATTCAAAGCCTTTTGACTGTTTATACGCCTCTTTATATATAGATTTGTTTATACATACAATGACTGGACAACTATTTTTATTAGCAATTAATTAGTAATTAAGATTCGGACAAAAATTTGCTTTCGAGAGCTTTACATACCTAGGGAGTATTCTTTCGGCAGATGGGGGATGCGAGAAAGGAATTTAATAGCCGCATTCAAAAGCGCGAGTATCATTTGCTAGGTTGTACAACATATGGCGGGTCTACAATATATGTACCAACACCAAGGTAAAACTTTTTAACGCATACGTCACATGAGTATGCCTATATGGTTCGAAAACTTAGCTTGCTAACTCCGAAATCGGATGAAGATTGAAATTATTTATCAATCGATTCCTGCGTAACATATTAAGGATTTGGTGATCTAGAATGATTTCAAATGAAGAATTATGGAGAATAACGCTCCAAACAAACACAAACAACGAGATAAGAAGTAAGAAGTATGGTTGGATTGGATTGGACACACACTGCGTAAGCCTTATGAAGATATCGCGCATATTGCACTTACTTGGAACCCCCAAGGGACTAGGCGCAGATGCAGTGGCGTAACTACATTTTTTAGGCCCGTAAGCAAATTCTAACTAAGGGGCCCCTACCAACATACTAAGAGGCCCCTCTTTTTTTGCTCTTTACACGAAAAAATGTAAAAAGGGTATATAAGGTTTGTCAAGATTTTCGTAACGCAGTAAAGGAAACTTCGGAAATACCATTAAGTATATATCAGTATACTTTTACAGTTCAAACTACTCTCTCAGCTTTTGAACTCTTCGAATGAAACTTTATACACATACAGGAGCGCACCCTGTTCACCATTTGATTTGATTGAAATTGGACGTCTATTTCTTGTAGCTGTGATATAAACTTAACAATCGGATATGAGGTTTCTCCGTTTTTAATAAAGGTATTCAAATGGAATATGTGGTATACAGTACTGATATTTGCAAAAGACAACGTACAAAATTATTTTCAAATGGGTTTAAATTTAGATATAACTTCCATATAAACTCTCGATCAAGACACATATTTTTCTTAGAAAAACTTTTTTATTTCATAAATAGGTTTAATATTTTATTTGAAGTACATACATATTATGTACTTTAAATTTAAAATTTACGTATCTTTTATAAAATGCAATATGAAATTATTCCAACAAAAAACGTTTCGTCCCACTTTTGAGAATTTATTAAAAAGAAATACAATGAATACAAAAATTTATAGTGGGGCCCCCTAAAATCGGGGGCCCGAAAGCGTTGCTTCCAGTTGCTTCCCTGTAGTTACGCCACTGCGCAGATGCAGACCAGCAATGACTTGGAAAAAGACAGTTTAGTAGGAGACGGACAAATCTTTTAACAAGGTGAGAGCAATAGCAAGCAACAGAAGCCAGTGGAAAACTTTTGTGGACTTCTTCAGCTTCTATTGGAGTATGGAAATAATAATGCTCTAAATTACAAAGCATAATTATAAATAAAATTTATAAAATATAAAGTATAATTAAAAGAATTATATTTTATTTTTGTTGGCACTTAAACCCACTGCGTTAAAAGGTTTATTTTGTAGTCGTATATTACAATTAAGGTAAAAATTATAAAACAATATTAAATACCGGAAAAATATTGTTAAATGCAAATTCATGAAACAGCAAATAAGCGAATTATTAATTTAAAATGACATAAAATAGTGAAAAACCAGTCTACAGTCAGAAATTAGTCGACTCGTTTTCATTAAAAACTTACATTGACACCCTTTAAATCGTGTTACTTCACACTATGCACCTTGAGAATGTGGCAATTAAATTTTTAATAAAGTTTTTTTCCATTAAATTATATACATTTATCTTTTATGTACGATAAAATAGTAATTGTTATTTTTTATGCAGCCAAGGCATGTTTAAATTAATTAATTTAATTTACTTTAGTTGAAATAAAAATATTGGGATTAGCACTAATTATTAAGTGTTTAAAAATTATATAGCAAACGGATTAGCAAAATCCAATAAAACACTATTTTAGTAAGCCTATAAAAATTAATATTACATTAGGCGACAGTGTATGCAATTGGGGAGGCATGTAATGTATTGACTGCAAACCATTAATTTAAAAATAAAATTGTCACATTAGTAATTGGTTAACTCAAGTCCTCAATTCAGTCATCGCCACCTTCTACTAAGTAAAAAAAAAAGTAACCCAATCATCTTAAGCGAATTTGTATTAGGTAGTTTGGAGTGGTGGCCTTGTTTCCAAAAGCCTACTTAAGCCCATTGTGGTATCATAGGAATAGCATAGATCATCCTTAACGGAATAAAAAACCTGATGAGAATATCATTTGCCATGCAAAACCTCTTAAATACAGTGTTCACATTATGGATAAGGTTTAGGTTAACTGAGTAAGGTCAAAGTATTGATGTAAATGCAGACATTCTTTACTGTGGATAGCTTATCAAAAAAATCTTATCAAGAGTGCGAGCATTTTTAGTATATAAAACGATTGCTGGAGATATTTTTAGTTCGCACCAAATTAACGACATACTAATTGTTTTTTTTTAATTAGAGATTTAGGGACATTAGGATTCATTTAATTTAATAGTATTCATATTTGAAAGTATTAAGGTCTACCTTAATCACCTTATTTTTATTTTCAGCATATAAGACACAATGTATTAAAATAGTAAATTATTTTTGCATACAGAAACGGATGATATTTGTTCTCCAAATTACTAAAACAAAGTGAGAATTATAATTTTTGTAAAATAAACTTAATTTTATTTTTTTTAAATAAATTAATTTTTTAGTTAATTATTAATTTTTTTAATAAATTAATATTATTAATATGATATAATTTGCATATAATTATTAACTAATATAATATCAAACTCCCCACAAGATTAGAGGTATCGTATAAAAAGAGGAGGCAATCGCTAGGTTAAGCTGACGACATTAGATCATAGCTTTAAGTAAATAATGTGTAAAATATGGAATATTACTACTACTATAATTATTTACTATATGCAAATTAATTTATATATGAATGTGAAAATAACCTTTTGCAAAATACATAATCCAACGGAAATTTCACTTGCAATTTAATCTTTTATTATTATTTAGTTATTATTTATAGATTTTGTTATATATTATTAAATTATTTTATTATTTTTATAATTTTGTTATTTTCTATTATTCACTTATTAAACAACGAAAACAAATCAATTATAAAATATAAAATACTTAAAAAATTATTTATGATTTTTATAAATAAATTTACAATTTTTATAAATAAATTTATAATTTTTATAAATAATTTTTATATTTTAAAATACAAAAATATTTTAGATTATTTATTATTACATTTTTTTTTATTAGAGGGTGGCAACAATACAAATTATATTTAGCAATAAAAATGGTCTGTATATACAATATACAAAATATAAACGTATTTCATATTACAGACTCACCTATTTTATGATACCGGAAGTGAATATAAGTAAACCACATTTGTGATTGAGTTTTCAATCATCTACCGTCATATGTAGTCATGTTAAATATCCTCTCAAGGCGTAGATTACTTTGAAGTAAAATAAATAAATGTTCCATCTCCACAGATCGTTCGCTCAGGAACTTTATATAGCATTTCAAGACATCGCACCAAAAAATGTCTTTTAATTTAGTAAAATTAAAAAAGCTGCACGAAAATGGTTTTGAAAATGATTTTTATTTTTCTAAAAAACAAAGCAACCTTTCGTTATTATTTTATTTTAATAAAATTGTTTTCTATCAAATTCATTGTATATAGTTTTTATTATATTATTTATAAGAAACATTTAGATATCATAGCTAGTGAGAAGACGAAATTTTAAAATCTTAAGTGGTGTTCGGGTGATATCCGTAAATTTATTTTTTACCAAATTTATTGTTTTAGAATGCGTCGTTGTAAGTTCAATAAGTCGAGAATATCTTCAGAGACTTTTTCAGAAATAAAGTATTCTCATTTTAGCTAAAACTTCGAAGGTTTCGACTGAGGTCGGTGGAGAAGTCACAGATGGTTGTTCTAATGGTGTGAGTTCCATGCGAATTAATGCTGGCGCAGTTTTTGAGCGTGGTGATGGTGATTCTAGTCATCAGGGACGTATAAGTATTGGCGCTGGGGAACACCTAGGCGTAAATGTGCAACATGAAGTTCAAAAAGTTGTAAGTGTTAAAGATGATGAGCAAGGACGTATAAATGTTAAAGCTGATAAGCAAGTTGGTGTAAGTGCTGAACATGTAGATCAAGAAGGTGCAAGTGTTGTAGGTGATGAGCAAGGACGTATGATTGTTGAAAATGAGGATTTAGTACGTGTAAGTAAATTATTAATCGTGTTGGTGAAAATGATTTTAATAAATTAAATTGGTATATTATTTTCACAGCCGTCACGTGAACATATTAATGAAGCACGTCTTAAAAAACGTAGGGTCCTTCAGTCTGGTTCGTCAAAACCCACTTTGTGCTGGATACATACATTAATTTCTATTATCCTCATCATTATACTATACTTGACATAGAAACTTACACTTTTGAGAAAGGATTTTTAAAAATGAAAATTAATTAAAATAAAGCGGAAAGGTTCACCTGTTTTTTATTATCATAAATATATGAATGTAATACTTAGAAGTTATATTATAGGTACAACTTTGTTATAAGATCGTAACAAATATGTGTTGTTTTTTTTTTTGGAGATAATATAATACATATAATTTAATAATATTAATGGTTATATACTATCACACAAGAGTATTCACATGACATATAACTAAGGTAATACTCTTTATGAATTTTCTAAAGATGGACATTTAATGGTTGAGCCTGTTATGGCACTAAAGAAATGCATACAAACAAAAAATGAATCAAGTTTTTAAACTGAATTAACAACCAATAGTATAATATGGAAATCCTGATATTTAGAAAATTATAGAACATTAAGTGATGTAGATAAGGATACAAGAGCAAGGATCAGAAATTCTATCAGTTGCTTTACCTACGATAATTATATCAACTCTGGGAATTATATTCCAATAGCATCTAAATTAGGATATTCATCTTTCACGAAATACCAATATAATTTTTAAAAGTGCTGTTTATATTATTCGGATATTTTAAAAACCGAAGTTATTCGATTATCGGAATATTAGGATAGCAAGGAAGTCTCCGGATTTAAAAAAAAAATCTTTGCAAATCCAAAGTTCTGGAATATTCGGATTTGCAATTATTATTTGCAGTGAAACTATTCGGAGACTTTGTAAGGAAAAGTTGAAGGGAGAGCAGCATATGCAAATGAAGTGCATGATTTATTTTAAAGAAATTATATTGATAGAAATATGAAATTTTATATAAAATACATATGTAAAAATTTGATAAAATTAACATTTATGCATTTATAAACTTTTTATTTTTATTATTGTATTTGAACGAAGATTATTGAATGAAGAACGACTAGTATATAGGAACAGTGTCAGTATTATTGGATAGCCTTGGAAGCTTCCGTTACAAAGGAAAGCTACCGAAACTACCGAAACTTTTTATAATTAAATTGTGTTCAAAAGAGATCAGTCCAAAATCTGTCGGCGTCAAGGAAGGATTTATGGTTATTCAACTAGTAAATGAAAAACTTCATTCATCTCTTTAACTATTTGGTTAAAATGTTATCTATTATTTAAGTTGATTTGTGCTTTCATATAAATATTTGAGTATTTGTTTATCTCTATGTTTATTTCACGATTCTTTTAGTTTTTCATTTGAAACAATTCGAATTATTGAATATGTTTGAATTTAGAAGATATATAGAAGGTATATAAATTCATATTAGCATAAATTTACTTTTAATATATCTCGGTTCTAGATGAGTGACCACCCCTGGTAAAGTGATACAATAGTCTAAAGTATGATCACAGAACTTAACATTTGCATTTCATGCCGGCAGCTTGCAAGTCGATTGTCTTGCTAAAATTATTTTTATATTATCGTTCAACAAATAAGTATACATTTTTTGTATGGTACTGTATTTTTTTAGAACGCGTGCCAGTGCCACTTTTTATGGAACATTATGGTTCGCGTCATAGACGAGTTAGCACTAGCATAAATTTTGAAAAAGGAAAACAAAATATGTTAATAGGTATTCCAACATGTTTACTACTTATAGCAAGTGAAGCCATGCACCCCAAATCCAGGCTCATATTGAGCGGAGTCAGCCCAAGTAAGAACTACGTTATTTGAGGCAAATATGATGGCTGACTGATGGCGGACATTGAATTGAAGGCAGATATGCCGAGCTGCTATGTATTCTTAGAATCTTTCGACCATGACACTTTAATTTATTTTCTCTAGATTGCTTTTGTAGTAATTGTAACAGAATTTAAAACTTTAAGGCTAAAAAAGTGTAAAACAACAACAAAAAATTTAATGCTGTTATGGCGCAATATTAGAATTTTTAAAAAAAAATTATTGTAGAGCAAGAAAAAAATTTAGTTACACTGGGTTCAGTCGACTCTTAGATAGTTTGAGTTCACAATACTTAATTTGTTTTATAAACTATAAAAAAAATTGTAATAATTAATACAATGTCTACTAAATATTATATATTCACGTATACACAATATGTTAGTATAAGAAAATTAGTAATGTTCACTGAAATTTATAACTAATGAAGTACTCGTAGTATCGATTTGCACTATGGTACACACAATCTGAATATACAAGTTTAGGTAGTGGGATTCAAGAGTTACTAGAATCTTTAATGTTTATTCTATCCATTCCTAAGCATTTCTTCTTTAATATTCTGAAATCATCGTATTTTCAAAATTTTGTCGGTATAGCTTTTTGGGCATGGTCTCCTGCTCGCTATACAACATTGCACTTATCATATTTATTGTTATTAAATATTGTCCCGTGAGTGTCTATTTGGCAGACAATATTTGGCTTGTTATTTGTTGGAAGTCATATAGGTCTGTAGCGCTCCTTAAAGTGTGCCTAAATTAGAATTTTGCAGTCAAAACATAATCCATAGAGTGATATATCGATAGCGATGTTATCAGGAATCAGCAAAAGATAACAGTTCCGATTCTATATACTTAATTTAAACGAATGTTATAATAATAAATATTGATTGGAATTTTGTTGGTTTTTGTTTTTGTTTGGAAGAAAAAAGGAAGAATATTTGCGTCCACCTATACTGCTTTCTTACTGAAAAATTATTTGCCTTGGTTATATTCATGGTATTATAGATGATAATTTTCCGATAACAATCATGTTACCAGTTTATAAATAACACCAAAGAATACATTTTTAAGGAGGTATCGATCGGTGTTGTATTGCCTTTGTTTTTTTTTACTACAAACGTACAATTTTTTTGTTGTTGAAAAAAAAAATGAATTTCATAGCATTATTGTGCTGTATTGTGTATATATTGTAAATAAAAATTGAATTTGTTTATATATTCGTACTTAATCAATTTAAAAAATTTGTTTGGACTTATGTCATTATTTGATACTTGCTATAAAAATAAAAAAAGCTTAGAGAATAATTAACAATTAGAGCAGTAAAAGTATATTGAAAAGAGAGAGGTATTTCTATAAAAGTATATGTGGTTCGTAAAAATACGAAACTACAAAATTATATATGTCTGAGATGAATTGTTGATATTGTTGGATGTTGTTTTGAAGTTTTTTATTTTGCTTATACATATATGAGATCAAAGAAATTAATAGATTGAGGTAAATATAACTCATAAATACTCCCAAACACTTTTTTGTTGTCTTTTTCTTACAAATTATATTTTTACTGAATATTTTATTTAGAAACTAATGACGTTTTTGATTGGTAATCTGGTTTCAATTTAGATTTACTCTAGAACTGTCAAATTTTGTTGCGCAGTCGAACATTTTTAGAGTAATCTAATATTTCTGTAGTAGTGTTAGCAGACATATATATTTTTCATAAATACATAAATCGTATCAAATCACGTCTTATTTATCAAGTTACACAAAACAGCTATTAATTGTAGGGTAAGCTTGCTTCTCTGTCAAAATATCTAGAATGTTATAAATTAATAATCAGTGTTATAGATTAATCTCGAGTCTTATATAGATTCACCAATGGAATATGAAAATTACACTAACAGTGAAACTCGACTAAAAAAGTTACTTCCGATTCATCAATAGAGAATGCCATAAGAGAATATGATAAAAAACTAAAAACTTTGTGGATAAACACGATTAGTCATCGCTTCTAATTTGACAGGCACGGACTATAAACTAATTAAATAAAATTCGATTATTTCCAAAGATCACTGATTAAGAGTACTTGGCAATACTCGAAACAGCGTTGTATGGTCAGCCAAATTTCCATAAATTAAAAATAAAAAATTTTTGTCTTTGTCCTTTCTTTGCTATTCGAATCCGTCTAAAAACTAAAGCTTTGACAGACTTACCAACACGGCGTTATTAAATCTTAGAATGGTTACACGTTCCTCGGGGAGGTATGCAGATCTGAGGTCAATTATTGCTTAGTCTGATGAAGTGATGAACAATAATCCAGTCAAGGCGTAAAGAAGGATTTTAAAAATACCTCGAGTTAAGAAAGAGTAAAAGTGCTCAAGTGCACTGGCTCAAATAGAAATAATAATAAATAAAGCTTTGAAAATAATTGAATATTATTGGGAAATTTAATCTAGTATGCTAGTATTTTAATCCAGACTTATAGCTTATGTTACAAGTATTTTTGTTTTTGAGATATTTGTATCTTTTAACCAGTCAAGATTAATACGTTGTTTGTTTGGGAAGTTATTTTTAATTTTTACTTGAGTATTGCTGGCTACATCGAGCAAATTTTTCTATTACCGACTTTATGCTTAAGTCTCAGTGTAGGTTGACATTTTTAATGACTCATTCCCTTTTCTATTCTTAGCATTTACCTTTTCTATTCGGTTTTATTTTTTACAGATTTTCAATATTTAATGGCATCGTGGTTCTTGACATTGAAATCCCTTAAGTGGGCTTATTATTCAGTTGAGAATATATATTAATAATAAATTCTCATATAAGATTTATATTCTCAGAACACAAAATAATCAATATTCTGATTATAGGGTAAATATAAGGTATATATACCTAAGTTTATGCCAGAAAAAAAATACAGAAAGAGAAAAAGAGACGAATATCATTATTTTATACTTATTTTATCACAATTAATACAAAATACAAACAAGGTATTTATATGCCCCCATGGATCAGTGAAAAAATGTTTCGCAAAAACAACCTCGCATTCTAGGCTGTTGATATCGGTGCCGTATGGCATCTGCTACAATTAAATTCTTTTTTCATTATATTTTTATTTATTTTTGTTGAAGTCTCATTTATTCGCCCCTTTTTTCTCTGAAACAATGAAACAATGTAAAAATTATCAGTGATCCGAAGTCGTAAAGGGTCGGTATGTTTTAAACCGCCATGTACTTTGCAGTAACGCAGTGGCAAGGTTCGCTTGACGCTCGTTGTAGCTTGAAATATTATGATAAAAATTATTTTTTTTTTTCTGAAATCTTTAGTGCCATTAAATATTATTTAAAGATCATTAGCATTTGAGACAGGAAATTATTGGCAATCCATATTGCTCTTGTTGATATAATGAGTTCTCTGGGGGTTAAAATTTTATTTTAAAATTATGCAGCTGACAAATTTTATACATGAAATTTATTCTAATTTTAATGGCGTTATTTATAATTGGCTAATTTTTCACTTTAATACTTTGATATTAGAAGTCGTAATTATAAAGAAACAATTAAAAATTATTTAATGAAATTTTTTTTATCTATGAATTTTGACCTTTTTTTGGGAAAAAGTACTGTTAGTCATGACATATGTCAATTAATATCATGTTTATTCCTATTTCATATCATACAGATAATGTGTTGTCTATTTGCTTCTTTTTTTGTTTTGTCGAAATTATACATTCAATTTGAAAATGTAAAATAAGAATAAAAAAATGTTGTAAAGATTCATGATAAATGAAAAAGATCTTTTACAGAATAAAGAAAATACATTTCTTTAAATATTTCTCATTTAATAATGATGGTTTCCAAGTTTGATGGTCAAGAGATTATGCGAGTTACTAATATAGAAATATTATAGAGAGATGGTAAAGTTAATGCTTTATATTATGTTCAGGCACACCTTAATTTCGCAAAAATCTTAATTTCATCTTCCTTTCAGCGAAATTAAGTGGTTTCTTCAATACAAAATTCAGTTTTAAGGTTAGTTAATTTCGCAAAAATCTTAATTTCATCTTCCTTTCAGCGAAATTAAGTGGTTTCTTCCATATTCAGTTTTAAGGTTAGAACGAAATTAAGGAAAATGGCCTTAAAATTTTTAGCAAAAGATAAAGTTGAGATAACGAAAAAGCGACATTCTTTTTAAATATATGTCAGTGATAGTTGACTTTAAAGAAACCGAGAAAATATTTTGAAAGTATTGCAAATTTTTAAATTTAAATATAGAGAAAAAACTGTATCTGTTATTATTTTGAAAAAGAGTGAAAAATAATAACTTACATACCAGAAATCCACTAAAGCTAATAAAACTACTGAATGCAATCCTTTATAGTTATAATAATCAACTCTTAAAATTTCCAGGGCACAAATGGTGTTTGCAGCATGTAATTTTTAACATTCCAGTACTTTACCAGTACGCTCACATGCATTAGATCATATATCAAGATACCAACGTGCTGCACTCGCCACGCAAAAAGATACAACTGGATTAGGTCTAAATAGCACTGTGAACACCAGTGCTTTTTTTACACAGTAAAAATAATTGGCACGTGATTTTTGATAATTATAATTGCTTATAGTGTAATTATATATAGTGCTAAGCACTAATTATAGTGCATAGTTCGAAGAGACTTTTATACATATTATTTTATATATTTTTTTTTTTTTTTTTTGAAATCCATTTATTTATTACAATCTGTCAGGAATGAATGACAATAAGTAATATATATAAATTTAAATCGTAATAATGGTTATTACGATGTAAAAAGAAAGGCACGTATGGACTATGCCCAGTGACATATCCATATATATTTAAAAAAGTGTATTGTCTACATATACATATTTAAAATGTCTCGCGATGTTTTTCTTCTCAGCCTTGTAAAGGTATTGGAAGGGGACATCAGTTGAGTAACCAGAGGGTTAGGGTGCATATATAAGCGTTGAGCGTAATTCTTTAAAATACTTGCTATTTCTTCCTTGATTGTTCGAACATGTAATTGTTTATGTAGCTGTTCATTCGTTATATACCAAGGTGCGTTTGTGATCATTCGTAGTGTTTTAGATTGGAAGCGCTGTATAATTGCCAGGTTTGAGTCTGCTGTAGTACCCCATAATTGGGCCCCATAACTCCATATAGGTTTAAGTACAGATTTGTATATAAGCAGCTTATTGTCGAGTGACAGTTTGGAATTTCGGCTGAGGAACCAAAATAAGTTTCGTAATTTAAGACCCAAGGCTTTACGCTTTTTGAATATGTGCGATTTCCAGGTTAGCTTACTATCCAGATGTATGCCCAAGTATTTTGTTTCTAAAGCTTGTGGTAATTGAGTATTGTTTATTAAGACCGGCGGGCACGTAGAACGTTTTGTAGTGAATGTTACCTGGACAGATTTTGATTCATTCGGTTTAATACGCCAGTTTATCATCCAGAGAGCAATATTATCAAGGCAGGTTTGAAGTTTGGTGGAAGCACGGATTGGGTCACTGTCAACTGATAAAATAGCTGTGTCGTCTGCAAATGTACCGATAACACTCTCATCGGTAAGGGGAAGATCCGCAGTAAATAAAAGATAAAGCATTGGTCCCATTATGCTACCTTGAGGTACTCCTGCTTCTATATCATGAAGTACTGTAGTTCCGTTTCCATGCTTAACGAAAAAGTGCCTAGCCGAGAGGTATGATTTTATAAATATGAAAAAATTTAGAGGTAGATACAGTTTTAGTTTGAACAGGAGGCCCTCATGCCATACTCGATCAAACGCTTGTGAAATATCTATAAATGCCGCAGTGCAATATTTTTTACCATCTATCGCACTATGGATATGTCTGACAAGTCTGTGAATTTGTTCTATTGTGCTATGTTTTTGGCGAAAGCCGAATTGATGGTCAGGTATGAGTCTGTTTTGTTGGATAAACGGAGTAAGGCGCTTTAGAAACAGGATTTCCATAACTTTTGACAGGATCGGAAGTAGACTTATTGGCCGATATGATTTGACGTCTTCTGGGCTTTTCCCTGGTTTCGGTATCATGGAGATTTGTGCTATCTTCCACTGTGGCGGAATAAACCCCCTTATTATCACAGCGTTAAATAGATGAGTGAGAAATACAAATCCTTTCGGTGGGAGCTGCTGCAAGGCCATGCCTGTGATTAAATCGTATCCTGGAGCTTTTTTTACTTTTAACTTTGTTATTACATCTCTAACTTCATTAATAGTATATCTTTTAATTGGAAGTTCCAATTGATAAGGCTCTTGTAGAAAATTAATCCTTTGATTCATGACATCAGGCATATTTTGGTTATCATTTGATTTAAAGACCTGGTCCAAATGTAACGCAAATGTTTCTGCTTTTTCAATATCGCTTTTTGCCCATGAGTTGTCGATTTTGCGTATAGGTGGTTGATAGACAATCGGTCTGTTGTTCTTTTTTATGGCTTTCCAAAGGGAATATTTTGTATCACATGAAGCACTTAGTTTTTGAAGGTATAGCGACGTGCGAATATTGTTATACTTTAAAAGAAGGGCTTTAACGAGTTTACACAGTTTGTTTAAGCGAGTTTTATCCGCAGGGAATCTCGACTGTTGCCAATGTTTTCTCATCCTACGCTTTTCTTTAATCAGGTATCTAATGTTAAATGGATAATCTAGCTTAACACTTTTAGAAATTGGTGGAGTTGATTCCCATGCAGACATTTGGACACAAGAGTTGAAATGCTCTACTGCTTCAGTTACGTCAGATTCAGTTTTTAACCTGACTTCGGTATTTAGACCAATTGAAATTAGTTGACGGTAACTATTCCAGTCAGTGTTTTTATTATGAAGAATACATTTTTCCATAATTTCACAGCAGTCATTGAGAGTGATTATTATTGGCGAGTGGTCAGATGACAAGTCGAAATTGGACTTACAGGTAGTTGTTTCGATACGTACCCCCTTTGATACCGCAAAATCAATTAAGTCAGGTATTTTTTTTCTATCTGTTGGCCAATATGTGGGTTCACCTGTTGAGATTGTGTGGAGGTTGAGTACATTTATTGCTTCGAAGAGTTGACGTCCTTTTGGAGATATTAGGCGGGAACCCCATTTTAAGTGTTTAGCATTAAAATCTCCGCCTACTAGGAACCTAGGTCCAAGCAGCTGAAAAAATGATATGTACATATCTTTCGTGATACTGTGGCGCGGTGGGCTGTAGAGTGATGAGAAAGTCATGTCGCCTTCTTTAGTTTGTACAACAATGTTTGTTGCCTGGATTTCATTCTTGCAATATGGTTTTGCTTCATAATGTTTTATCGAGTTCCTTATGAGGACCGCAGAGCCACCATTTCCTTTACCACTGGGATGCATTGTGTGATAAAGTTCGTAGTTCGGAATTTTAAAGAAACTACGCGTCGTGAAATGGGTTTCTGATACTAGCATTATGTCGACCTGGTTTAATTTTAAAAATGCTTTTATTTCGATAGCATGTTTTGATAGACCATTAGCGTTCCATATGACTACTACTAAATCAAGAATTTTGTTTAGTCGTCAAGTTGATCAGTAAATTTGTCATTACTACGATTTGTTGCATCATTTGCTTCAACAGTGATGTCATCTCACAGAATTCTTCCACAAAATTATTTGGAATTGGTGAAAGCTTCTCCTCTGTTTCGCTACTGGTGTTTGACTTCACTATTTGTGCGAATGTTTCAGGTGAATGAGAAGTCGTGATGTGTTTTTTGTTTAGCGAAGGAAGAGGATTTTCTTGAATTTGTACTTCCGGCGCCCTAGGTCTTAGTTGGGGATACATTTTTTTTTTGCAGGTTTTTGTATATTTGACATCCTTTGTAGTTGGCCGGATGATTTCCTTCACATAGAACACATTTGACATCATTGGATCTGCTTTTCCTTTCGCAATTTACAGAAGCATGATTTCCAGCGCACTTGACGCATTTAGGTTTGCGGTGACAGTATCCTTTTGTGTGCCCATACTGTTGGCAGTTTGCACATTGAGGGATTTCCCGTTTCGGGTGAGGTGGTTCAAATGTAACTGTAGTATACAAGAGTTTCTTAACCAAATAAATATCCTTATTATTTAGGTTTGGTGCAAGTTCAATAATAAACATGGGGAGAGGTTCACCTGACCCTCTACGTTTAATGTTCCAAACGTTTTATATATATGACATATATATATAGATATTATTTTATATGTTATTTAATTTATTTATTTTATTTTATTTTATATTATACACATTATATTATATATACTTTGTAAAATTTTAAGGTCCACATAAAATTTTAGACATAATAAGCATAGTTTAATAATAATCCATGCATCGCAGATCAAAAATAATGACTATGCTAGACTATAAGTTCCAGTATACGCATATACTTAAATTACAAGATATTAGGCCGATTTCCTATTTTCATAAAACGACTTGAATAGTGAAGTGTGCAATTTTGTGCACCACCGCACCAAACTCTGATAATTAATATCTTTTTTTTAAGCAGTATGGTGCGGTATACGAAAACTCAGAAACGAAACTTTTACTTATCATCAGTCGCGATTGTGGTGAAACACTTAATTTGAAGACCATGTGTTGCATTTCTTAGATTGAAGATAAAATCATACTCATTGTGAGGTAAGCGAATGAGCGAACAGTCAAATATATTACGGGACACGCACTGCATTGGATAATAAACTCAACCTACTACGAAAGAATTTCAATCTATTGAATATCAACATAGTGGAGTGACTCACTTTGAATTTTCAATTGGATTATTCCATTCATCCAATATTTTATGATGATCTTTTGTTTGAATTTGACATGTAACATTCTTTATACGTTTTCTACTACAATATATATATAATTAGGTAACAATTGTAATATCATTATGTCTTATAAAAACCATCAAAAGTAATTTGATGGAATTCTTGGAATTTCAAGAATTTTTATTATTATTACCACAGTTAAAAAAAAAAGTTTATAGAATTATGTATTATTTAACATTGATCAATTAGTCCGTAGAGAAACATATGAATAATTTTTGATCATTAAAACTATAATTTAAAAAAACTTTAAAAGTAAAAAATAATATATTAATTTAATTCTTCAAATCAATGAAAAATTTTTTTTATCTTCAATAAATATTCTAAAATGTTTTAAATAATTAATAATAATTTTAGTTTCAGTTTAACAAAATCTAGACCTGTTGATTCAAACACCAGTTGACTATTACCCACTTTTAACATTTGTAGGACTGTTTAATTCATGTCCACACAGCAAAGATTTTCAATCGCAGAGGAATCTTCCGCTAATCGTAATACTGAGCAACCTAATCGCGGAAGAGCGAGTCGGAGAGTCGCAGACGATGCTTTCGTCGGGAGTAGTTGTCCGCTTATCTTACACTTCTATATGTAACGCAGATTAGCGTTAATCCGCTATTCGGAGTGATAATTTTTTTCTTATCTACTGTAGGAAATTTTTGTTAGTAAGTATCTCTAAATATAATTGTCAAAATACTATATCTATATATATGTGCATATATAAGTACAAAACACCTTAAATTATTTGAGCCAGAAAATAATTTTGAATGGATGGTTTACTAGCGGTCCATCTTCAATAATATTTGGCATAATACACTTTTAACATTTCAAAATTTGATTCACATATGGTAGTTACATTTCAGGCACGTAATGTATATTAGTTTTAATTGTGATATTATTAGTTGTGATATTATTAGTCTATTTGCTGTTTTAGTATTGTTTACAGTAATACAGAGCACTGACGTAGAGAGTATAGGAGATGAGGAGAGGAGAGGAGAAAGAAGAAAAGAAAATAGAAAAAAGAGGAGAGAAAAGAGGACAGGAATTATCATATCCAAGACATCACGCGCAGGTGGTTGTGAAATGGTCTGTGAGATGAGTATATTTTACATGTAATTTTAATATATGGTGTTCAGGGAGGTGTTATGGTCGCGATTCAACTGGCAGAAGATTGAGATATTTTCTTATTTTTAATTATATTTTATTGAACCAAAAAAAACAAAGAAAATGTTAGGAAAAAAACACATTTTTCAAATTTTATTCAAATTTTTTATATAGTCGTGTTTAGTCCAAACTGTGTCTCTTAGATGATCCAATAACAAGTCACACCCGCTACTTGAACACAAATGTCTACCTTTAGAATCTTTATTCATTCATGAAGATGGAATTGCTTGCTCTACACAATACTTTGAAATTATCTAAATGCAGAACTATTTGTAATAAGACCCATCCAGATACAGAGATATTGAGTGAAATTGAATCTGGTGATCGAGGAGGTCAGTATGTAAACGAAAGGGACTATGAAATATTGTGTTGTAGTTATAGTTGGTTCATGTTTGCTTTTTGTTAGAGTGTAGAATCTTATAGAAACATCTACTCTTTTAGTGGCATGTTTGTTCAGCTATAATTTCTGATTACCTTTTTGTATGTGCTGTATGTACATTTGCAATTATGTTTGTAAAGAACCAAGAATATCCACAGAGAGCTACTAACGGCAATTACGACAGCTGAAAGTCATACAAACGGGGTTACCAAGATTTTGTAGAAATTTGAACTTTTTTTTAAACTTTCAGTTAAGTAAAATCGATCACTTTGAGAAATTTTTTTGTTTAATTAGAGAAGACAATACACAGTAATCTGCTAAGTTCATAAGAGTTCTTCTGTTTTAATAAGAGCTTGTTTTTTGTTTTGAATACCTGTGTAATCTTGTTCGTTTTGAAATATGGAAGAATTTATTTTAGGTTCGTTTTTAATTAATCGGTACATACTACATGGGTCCGTTGGACAGCAATTATGGTGAGAGTTTCCTCTAATTTAAACCCAAAGTTTTCTAATCGTTTCTCTGCAGCTGCATTATTTCTCTGATTACTAATATAGCAGTACTGTTATAGCAACTATTTTATTGTAATGTATATTATAGTCCTGGATACAAAAGACTTATTCACTTTAAAGTGTTCTACGAATTACTCTATAGACACCTAGGATTTTTTATTCAATAAAACAAACATAATATTAATCATATAAGTTCCAGTGAATGGAAAGTTCTCTTTTATATGGATAATTTATTTATATATGGTTTGGAATCCAATCATCTAAAAGGATATTATTACACTTGTCTATTGTTGTTAAGTCAATAAACCTCGAGGCGAGTAGAAAAGCTTAGAAGTGGTTAATAGAGACAATTAAGTAAAATTTTTTTAAGATTTGGATTTTTAAGAGTTCTCCTAAGAAGAATATGGACTGTTATAACACTTAATTTTATATTGAATGAAAAATCAAACAAGAGGTGCCAAATCAAAATCTTCTTAATTAAATAATGTCATTTTCTAAGAGGAATCTGATCAGATGAAACTAGGAATAATTTTTTTGGAAATTTGAAAAAATAAATGTGTAATGTGAATTTAGATTAAGAAATGTTAATAAATAATCAACTAGCTAATGTACTTATAGTATCCCGCAGTTTTATAAAAAATATTAACTGGTAAATTCATTTAAAATCAGAATTTTGCTTTAAAAATTTCAAAATTATTTTGCAGCTGCACTTGAGTGGTGGTAGACGATGGTTGAAAGGCTGCAGGCGACAGCACCACAATTGCTGCAGGCGACAACTTCCGCAGAGAATACATGACAATATTTTTAAACTAAAGTATCTCAAGCAGTAAAATTCGATCATAAACAAAAACAAAATATTCTTAAATAATGGGTGTAGCAATAAAATGGGATATCAAATAACTGAAAGTAATTTGAAGTATGCACTCTCTTCAATACTGATAATCATGATGTTGACAATGTTGCTATAATTGTTGTTGGTGGTGCTGGATGTCTAATTAGTTAAAGGCAAGGAAGAGACCTACCCGCATTATTCAGTTTCATTTACATGAACTTGAGGGCATGTCGAAGTGCCCATGAGGGCACTGATGCCCTTGCGATGTCTAATCAAGCACTGCAGGATATTATAAGACATAAGTAGTATTGCAATGCATTTCAAATGCATTTTAAATTAAATGAATTTATATCTATCTGTTCAAGTAATATATTTTACTCAAGTGATTCTATGATCAGACAGTTGACAGCTTATTTTCGTAACTAGCCTTGTCTTCTATAAATTATAATCTTTTCTTAATTATCAATTTAATTATAATTGTATTCACATTGAAATTTAATTATTTGAAGCAAAAAAAGAAAGGAAATAATAATGCAGCTGAAATATTTAACTTAGATTAGAGATATATGTGTGTTCCTTTCGATAATAGGTTTATGATTTAGTAGCTCTTTGATCCTTATTAGAGGTTTCATTTATTTTTACAGTAAGCAATAAGCAATTATTTATTTAACAATAAGCAAATTATTTAAAATAAATTAATTACAGAAATAGTTCAATACCACTGAGATCATCTACTATACCGAGAGAATATACTTATATAACATTTATATTATATTACTTTTACTTTATTTTATATATTCCTAAACTCTATTTGGTACCTGGAATCTCTTCAATCTTCCGGTAGACTGGTCATTGTTCAGGAGATTCACTGCTAGCTCATTTGGATGCCCCTTTAGCTTTTCTATGTATTTCTTTCTAAATTTTCTGATCACTTCTCTAAATCATAAACCATAAACCTACAAAGAAGTTTCAGGTCCTGATAAATGGAGTAATTTGATACGTACCATGGAACTTTAACAATATTTCATACAGTTCTTGATTGGTGACCATTGTAATATTTCTATATTGGAGGTACTTGCAGTGCCATAAAGTTGTATAGCAAACGTACATATCGGTTTAAATATGACTTTATAAAAAAAACCTGATAATCCATACTTAATTGAAGATTTGGGCCAAAAAAGCAATACATATTTCTCGTTTTTAGGGTGAGTTATATCTACTTTGCATCTAGATATAGTTTATCTAGATAAGTCTGCGGTTTAAATGTATCCTCAGGTATTTCACAGCATCATGTTGGGAGATTACAATGTTATCTAGTCTAACTTGTGGACAGGTTTCTCTTCTCAGTGCAAGACACCCATCTATGGCAATTATTACTTCTTCGTTTGATAAAAATGATTTTCCAGGAAGAATTTTTTAAGTTTTGAAACTTTTTAAACAAGACAACATATGTTATAAGTAGTTCTATGAAGTAACTCTAAAATTTTAATTATTTACCGCCCGTACGTTTGAAGTACAAAGGCTATAATTATGCCATTAGCCTGGTTGGTGTAGAAATATGAGTCCAATTCCTTTTTGCCTAATTCCTTTCCGTAAAAATTGGTTATATATCAACTTTAGTCTGAGCCTGGCGGGAGCAGTGATTGAAACAGGATCGATTATATAAAAGAGGCATCAATTAATAACATAAAAAGAAGTCCAGAGAAAGTAAAATTTTAAAAAATAGTTATATCCTTATGTAGTGAGACCATCTATTGGTAATTGCATACCATGTTAAAGTGGAATTTTACGTTATTTGGACAAATATAAACGAAGTAATGGAGTCTGAAGTGATAGCATGTTTGTGTTATTGTAATAAAAGAGAACTTCGTGAAAACAGATTACTTTAGGCTTCTTTTTTGACTTGATAAATCTTTTATAAAAACGTTGCAATCGATAAACCGAGGTTATGGTGATGAATGGTAAAAACACTTCAGACAATCAAAATCTGTAAACAGTAGGTGAGTTAAGTCTTAAAAAACTTTAATTTAAAGTAGTCAAAAAGGGACTTCTTCACATTATTGTTTTACTAGGTAATGTCTGAAGGGAGTTCCATTTTTTCAACCTAACCTTAACCTTATTTTGCCATTTTGAAGCACTTAGTGCTTTGTATTCGTTGTATTCGAGCAGAATATTGTGCAGATGAAAACTAGCGCTTGTTGCTCGATTATGCGCCAAAAGGATCGAAGAAATTGATTTGTTGGTAAGAAAAATATTGTACCAGCATGGAACTCTGCTTGTCTAATGCAATACATTAATAAGTTGGAGTTTCAATGCAGATTTTGCTGCTTTTGACTTTTTTGCTGCTTACGTATATTAGAAAAAGCCTGTATTCATAGTACAATAATTAAAACCAATTATCAAATTGGAAAGGACACTAAATAGTAACTGGTTGATTCAAACTAAAAATTAAGCAAGTCATTTAATCTGGCATATGTCTGATGCATTCAATTCGTATATAATGGGTGTATATTGCAGTGAAAACGTTTCCAATGTGTTAGCAACGCAAACACATGTCTTATAGTACGAATACCGATTTTTTCCAACGAGTCCTTATACTCTTAAGCAGGTAGCTAAGAACGCGTGCGCACAAATTGCATCCTGTCTCCTACGAAATAATCCATAACAATGAAACGTTGAAAAATTGCTCCTCTACGGATTGCAGATAAATTGT
Source organism: Teleopsis dalmanni (assembly GCF_002237135.1). Classification (NCBI taxonomy): domain Eukaryota; kingdom Metazoa; phylum Arthropoda; class Insecta; order Diptera; family Diopsidae; genus Teleopsis; species Teleopsis dalmanni. Next base: position 36,105,324 of record NC_051848.1, read on the forward strand.
GATTTTTATTGCAACAGATGAACCAAAAATGTAAAAAATCAAACGTTGCAAGTGTGTGACAGATGTTTGAGTTCACAAATTTTTCGACGTTCAACACAAATAAATAATATAAATTAATTAAGGGGTCCACAAACAATTGGAAGTGGCAGAGCACCCTTCCAATTTGGAAATTTTGTTGCGCAACCAAATCGAAATACCGCGCAAGTGGCCTAAATTGGTCTTCGGTCTGTTCTGTTATGACATAGGCAGATCTGTGTACCTATACTGGATTTAGGGTTGAAACAAAAACAACTAACAGCAAAAAGTGTGGTTCAAAAATTTTATGAAGGGTGAGTCAGGTTGCGCTTGCTGCACGCAATACACAATCTTTACTTATTCAAACACCATACAATTATAAATATTCATGGAAACACATATATACATATATAATTTTTTAAGAACAAAGTGTAAAGTAAAAATTTTAAAGGTGTGTTGAGGTCTTTTAAAATCACCATCTGTATTCATTTCATATGTATAACCAAAAACTGCTGACTAATTTTTTTTAATCTTCTACCGATCAACTTGCGTCAGGCACACTTATTCCTGAAGAGCTCAACACATAATAATTTAGAAAAATAAAACATATTTATTGTCAAAGAGAAGGTTTGTTTACTTTACGTTCAGTTCAAGCAAAAAAGTAATCAGTATAATTCTGATATGTAGACATATGTAATTCCATATATATCTATATAGTCCTACCAAAAACAAAAAAACAAGGTGCAAATTTTTATTTTTTGGTACAAAACAATAAATATAGTAGATTGTTTAATAAGTTCTCGAAACGGAAAGAAAAAACCGGATTTTCGTCTTGTGAAAATTACTTTCTTTTTAATATAATCTATCTTAACTTCAGTATACTTCAATACCCAACGATGGTCCAAATCATTGATCTCGTCATTGTAGTAGTTGTCCAAAAAGTCTGCTAAATAACGATCTGAAGCAGCTATTACTAATTCGTTTTATTGAAAACCCTTTTTCCCGAAAAAACTTTTTGAGGTGCGAACGCGTCCAGAACTCAATGGGAGCTAATTCTGGCGACTTGTTGTAACAATTGGTGGTAATTCACAGATTTAGCACTTTTTGAACTTTTTGAACTAAGTAGGTGCATTGTTTTAATGGAATACGAATTAAAAATTTTATTAGCAGTGACTTTTTAAAGAAGTGCTGTATTCAGTGTATTCAAAACAGTATTGTTTTGTCAGTTTAGGGTTATTCATAAAATAAATTCATATTGCATCTCATAAAACTGACGATATCTGGACATAAATTCTTCATTCAGCTGGATTCACACCACTCTATTGTGTTTTATATTAATTTTTATTTTCAAGTTTTACCTTTAGAGATGATATGACGCACATCATCTTTTGGATCGTTTTTTGAAATATTCCATTTACACATTTAGGTGCTTCCATAAATGGGTCACTGGCGGTACTGGTTTATATTACTCTAGAGACCATTAAGAGAAGTATCTTCCTCTATTTTCTGCAACTTGCCAATAGCAGATGGAAAGCACTTAAGACTGGTTTTTTGACCTCTTTTACAAAGTATCAAATTCATGGAGGAGGTTCAGTTTTTGCCATTGACACCTAACTTTAAATAGCTGTAAGCAAGTAATGGATTAAAAGTAAATTTGAAATCTGTTTTTGGTGAAGGCAAACGATTAAAAAGACGTCAAAAGTAAGCTTATTGAATAATTTTCTATATCTTGCACTGAAAACTACAAGCCATCATCCATTCATTTTATGAAATGGAATTATTTTCGGTTTCATAGATAATATCAAATAATATTTTTAACCAAGAAAACAATCTTTAATATAAACTATTAATTGATTTTATTAATTATAAGATTTTTTAATTAATAAACACAGTTTTATTACTTCTTCAATTATAAGCTATAGAATATTAATTACTTTTAATCGAAGATTTTATAAGTATAATAAAAGTAATTCTATCAGTTGAAAGTTGAAAAACGAATAGTATGAGGCTCTCACTCATCCAGTAGTTAGATTGGCCCACGTTTTTTCTTTTACATTTGATATCATCTATATTAATAATAAATAACATTTTCTTACAAATACTTATAAATAAAATTAGAAACTATGAAATAAACTGATCTGTTTTTCTATCCTAAAATTTAGCAGAAATTAGTATAGTAAATTAATAATAAATTAAAAGCTCAACATACTTTATTTTGTTTAAATTTGATAAATCTCAATAGAAATAAGACGTATTGGTATTTATTGAAAAATGAATACCTTAAATTGGATGATATAGAAATATAATACCCAGAATTGATATAATTATGTAAAGCAACTGATAGTATTTCTGATCCTTGCTCTTGTATTCTTATCTACATTACTTAATGTTCTATAATTCTCTAAATATCAGGATTTCCCTTTTATACTACTGGTTGATTTTTTTTTTGTATGCATTTCTTTAGTGCCATTACAAGCTCAACCATTAAAGGCCCAACTTTAGATAATTCATAAAGAGTATTACCTTAGTTGTATGTCATGTGAATACTCTTGTGAGATAGTATATAACCATTAATATTATTAAATTATATGTATTATATTATCTCAAAAAAAAAACAAAACATATTTGTTACGATTTTATAACAAATTTGTACCTATAGTATAACTTCTAAGTATTACATTCATATATTTATGATAATAAAAAACAGGTGAACTTTCCGCTTTATTTCAATTAATTTTTATGTTCAAAAATCCTTTCTCAAAAGTGTAAGTTTCTATGTCAAGTATAGTATAATGATGAGGATAATAGAAATTAATGTATGTATCCAGCACAAAGTGGGTTTTGATGAACCAGACTGAAGGACCCTACGTTTTTTAAGACGTGCTTCATTAATATGTTCACGTGACGGCTGAAAATAATATACCAATTTAATTTATTAAAATCATTTTTACCAACACGATTAACAGTTTACTTACACGTACTAAATCCTCATTTTCAACAATCATATGTCCTTGCTCATCATCTTCAACACTTACACCTTCTTGATCTACATGTTCAGCACTTACACCTACTTGCTTATCAGCTTTAACATTTATACGTCCTTGCTCATCATCTTTAACACTTACAACTTCTTGAACTTCATGTTGCACATTTACGCCTAGTTGTTCCTTAGAGCTAATACTTATACGTCCCTGATGACTAGAATCACCATCACCACGCTCAAAAACTGCGCCAGCATTAATTCGCATGGAACTCACACCATTAGAACAACCATCTATGACTTCTCCACCGACCTCAGTCGAAACCTTCGAAGTTTTAGCTAAAATGAGAATACTTTATTTCTGAAAAAGTCTCTGAAGATATTCTCGACTTATTGAACTTACAACGACGCATTCTAAAACAATAAATTTGGTAAAAAATCGATTTACGGATATCATCCGAACACCACTTAAGATTTTAAAATTTCGTCTTCTCACTAGCTACGATATCCAAATGTTTCTTATAAATGATATAATAAAAACTATATACAATGAATTTGATAGAAAAAAAATTTTATTAAAATAAAATTATAATGGAAGATTGCTTTGTTTTTTAAGAAATGGTTGCTTTGTTTCGTAGACGATTTAAAACCAGTATCTTCAAAACTATTCTGTTTTTAGTAACAAAATTTAATGTCCCTGTAGTGCGATGATTTGAAAGGCTATTTAAAGTTCATGATTGAAGGATTATTTGGTTTTAAATATATATTTGTTTCGTTTTTCTAAGTCATCCAAATTTTGAGAGGATATTGCATATAGGTAATATATGGTGTTAATATTTCCTAATATTGGTGAGGATATATGACGACAGATGATTAAAAACTCGATGATGGAAAAGTTCTGTAATCGAATTGAAATTTCTGAATTATGATTTCAATTTCTGAATATTTCACTTCACTATAACTTCTGTGTTCTGTGATTCAAGATGAACTAAAAGAAAAATACAGTCAAATTTCCATAACTCGAACTTCTATAACTCGAACTTCTATAACTCGAAGTAAAAAGAGTGCAACAGAGTTTTAGAGAGCAAATTACATACAATTCTGCTTTTTTAACTCCAATTTCAATAACTCGAATTTCTCCAGAACTCAAATAAAAATATTGTCACGTGCCAATAGGAATATGAGAAAATGTATTCTATAAATCCAACTTTTGTTTTAAGTATGCATCCATTTTGGTGTTAATTTTTACTTTTGTCCCTGGCAAACGGTAGACAAATGGTAAAGCACTCCTTTAAAAAAGCTGGATTTGGTCAATTTTCTATATGGGATGAACAGGACGACATTCCTTTAATTTTCTTGAATAACATTGATGAAGATCGTGAAATGATGTAAAAGTAAAGTAAATAAAATTACTTCCAATGCTACTTTTAACCATTATATTATATTGAGCTTGACAATGAAATTTGTGCAACAAGCTTTCGTACATATGACGATATTATAGAGTATTAAAGCTTAGAATTAGTGGATCCGATTCTAAGCGCAACGGAAGGTGATGATGAGGGTTCGGTTGATGAAATTGTTCATTCAGTCTTCAGCCTTCCAAGAATGAAGTAGAAGATTCAATCAAAATTCTGAATTTTTATTTGCAAACGAATGATACTACAACTGATGATCACTCTAAGAGTATGAATAAAGTGGAAACTCTTTTTAATAAAAATAAGAAAAAAAACTTAGAAACCGAAACCCTAATTTCTGAATATTTTACTTCACTATAAATTCTGTGCTTTCTTTGATTGCAAATAAATGTAATACTAGTTTTTTTTTAAAATAAAAAAATTCTTTAACTCGTAGTCTTCATAAATCGAACTTTTTCTTTGCAAAATGTTATTTCGAGTTATGAAAGTTTGACTGTATATGCCTGTGACTGTATGGAACTGATGCTATATGCCTCTTTATGGAACTGATGCTCATATTAACAGATGTTATGCTGACATATTGCGTTTAATCGAATTTAAAGGATATCATTTAGTGTACTTATAAGAAGACAATGAGTAACTCAATTTTTCTTATCGACATCCGACAGCAGTAGCAGTAGCTGGAGGAAAGTGGTAAACCATAGATAAATTTTTGGAATAATAGACTAAATCAGCGTGGAGTAGAACAGGGTTTGTGTAGGCAGCGTAGTTATAATCGAGTAAATAGCAGCAAAGGTAGGTGGTCAGGTATAAATCGGTCGTCAAAGAACTCATATGCATTCAATTAAAAGAAAAAAAAAAAAAACACTACCACACAAAAATTGCTTGCTGTTGCAATGAAATTTTCACATAATTTTATTTTGACCAACACCTCAAAATTTTTATACAAAATTTTGAATAATTTTCTCCTATGAAAATCTATTGAATAGATTAATTGTTACAAAGCGCTTTACAACGAAATGCATGTGACCTTTTTAACTCGAGTTGATCAAATCTATGATCAACTCTTTGCCTGAGAATCGAACATTTTAACGAAATCATTTGTTATGTTTGATTAATGAAAATACCATATAAAATGTCTTAGAGCGTGAATATTTAGGAATTTTAATTAAAATTTTGTATTCGTAACATGATTGGATGATTATAAGATTTACCTCAGTCAATAATGCGATACTGCTATTTGTTTATACTAATACAGTCAATTAGCTTTAATAAAGTCGAACTGAAATTTCACTGTAATATTAATAAACATATTCTGATTTTTCGCATCCAAGACTTAATTTGGCTAAATCAAATTTTCTGAGAAATTTTTTGCACTACACTTATTTAGCCAAACTGTGCGAGTTGAATGTTGACAACTAAAGTCAGCTGTAAATATATTTTGTGTACTATTGAATTGAATTTTTAAAATTAAATCTAATTAAGAACTGTGAAAGTCACTGAAAGCATTGAGAGTTATGTTATTAGATACAGCATAATTGCTTAATAAAATTTTAATTTTATAAATATTATTTAAAAAGAAAAAACTAACTAAAAATAGTGAGGAAAGATGCAGCTAATAACTGCGAATCTATCGAGAAAGTAGGTTTTTTTATAAGAATATTTGCTGACAACAAATTTTTCACTACGTTTTCAAGCAATTTTAATGAAAATGAAATAGTACTTAAATGGAAAATGTTAAATGACTTATAATTATTTGAAAAGGGGTAGTGAACTGCTACCTAAAAGACCTGTTGTGCCCCTTAGTCGAATTAGAGTGTTTCGCCAAGTTCGGTTATTTCAATGAAAGACAGTATAGAGCCTATCTTTCCTAATTTTGAATCCTTACGCGATCCATGAAATACCCTCCTAGGTGTTTCTTTCGCTTGTGCTTCTATGTCCAAGCACATGGTATACATAATGGCTTATTGTTATTGGAAAAGGGGTAGTAAACTGCTACCTAAATGACGTGTTGTGCCCTTAGTCGGATTAGAGTGTTTCGCCAATTTTCATTATTTCAATGAAACACAGTATAATCTTCAATCCTTACGCGATCCATGAAACACCCTCCTAGGTGTTTCTTTCGCTAGTGCATCAGTGTCCAAGCACATGGTATACATAATGGCTTATTGTTATTGGAAAAGGGTTAGTAAACTGCTACCTAAAAGACCCGTTGTGCCCCTTAGTCGGATTAGAGTGTTTCGCCAAGTTCCATTATTTTAATGAAACACAGTATAGAGCCTATCTTTCCTAATCTTCAATCCTTACGCGATCCATGAATTACCCTCCTAGGTGTTTCTTTCGCTTGTGCATCAGTGTCCAAGCATATGGTATGCAGTTTCTCTGACATAATGACTTAAAAAAAGACAAAATAAAGACTCTCCAAAAAATGTTGATAGTGTGTCATTGCCGCTTATCAAAAGATGTTAGTTACAATGTAGTTAGTATATATAGCTCAATGTAGTTAGTTATTAAAATATGTTATTATCTATTACCTTTAACCATGAAATAGTCTAGGTAGGATAATTGTATTCAAAGTGGAGAGTGGAAATGAATAATGGTTCTTTATTGCGCATTAGACTTAAACATTTTAACCTTATGTCTCACTAATGATTCTAGGCAGCTACGAAGTGCACCAGTTTTTTGCAATTGGTCCTCTAAAAGAGACGAAATCTTTACTTCCCAACTTTTAAGAATGGTTAATGAAATTTATGAAGGAAGCAAGAGAAATGAATAAATTGCTCAGAGAAACAAAATATGAATTTCATTGACTTGAGTATGAGTATGAGTAACACAATGCTAGACGATATACTTAGGAATGTACTTAGTTAAGTGGTAATATTATAAACTAAGTTCATTAATTAAAACGTTCTGGCACTTTAGATGCAAAAACTCTGTTTATATTTGTCTATGATGAAACTTTAAGTTTCTGTCTTACCGATGATTGTGATGGCCAATAGATGCCATCACCATAATAACTACGTTGAAACCCAATTGTACTTTACGAGTATTAAATATAAAACAAAAATTATCAATCATAACATTTTTTAAAAAAGAGCTTTGTCGAGTACAATACAATCAGGCTAGCATTTAACCCAATTCTTCAAATATAAAGGTATCGAGTTCAGCTCAAGAGATTTTCTTTCATACCGACAATTGGTTCGAAATGATTCCCTCGTAATGGTGACTTTACCTTACGGGAGCAGAAAACCATACACCATGTCAGTGAAGTAGGATGCTTAGTCGTTTATATTCGTTGAGTTAAAAGTCTGTAAGACTTTGTAAACCCTAGTAAAATATCGTATCTTTTGATTTTCAAATATATAGTTATAATGACTGCATGCTTTTAAAGCATTTTATTGTAAACTTTGAAGTGTGTATTTCCTGTGGAAGAAGCCTTTCCATTTAATACTTGTAAATATTTTTTTTACAGAAAAATATTTACTTATTTCTCTAATATGGAATATTATTTATTGTGTTTATTATTTAACCCTTTTAAAACCGCAACTTATTTTATTGTAGAAATTTCCATGTAAAAACAGTCTGAATCATCCCCTCCTTTAAACTTTATAAATTAACAATTTACTCTTGTTTGTTGTTTTTATATATAGTTTTCAAAAACACAAATTTATTTTATTTTCTATAGATTTAAGTTAAATTTATTGTTAATTTTTTTATTTAATTTCATTGATTGTCGACTCATGCGTGCTACACGTGTGCTGCGATCGGATCACTTTCTATTATTTTAGAGGGAAGCCTGATAAAAAGAAAAAGGGATACTTTATTTAATTTAGATTTAAAATAGATTTTTATGTTAAAGATTAGAACATAACTATTGCATTCAATGTATAATATTATATTTTATTAAGGTGAAGTAATCACAGTGATACTTGTGATCAATCACGATATTTACCCTAACACATAATTCAGCATTGTGTACGGACTATCTATCCCCAGACAATCAATTTTAAAAATCTTTTCATATGAACTTTTTATTGAAAAATTCATTGGAAAAGAGATTTAATATAACTGAATGAGATTATTTAAATCAAATGTGAAGCAGTGAACACTGGAATCTTAGTCAGATCTGACTAATAGCCCAACACTCATCTATAACAAAGTTTATAAAAAAACTCAGCATATATAAAATGGACTAATTCTAAAGTATATAGAATTTTATCATACTGAAATTTTCGTCATCAATGAGGTTGACAAATTTAAAAAACTGATTTCACGATATTACAATATAAGAATCTGTCCTAGTCAAGCAGTGCAAATTTCAATCGAGGTCTGTGAGTAATCACAATATATGCAGTGCACAATATAATTGATCTGATTTCTACCGCCTCGGGGAATACAATGTAGTAAAATTGCAGATTAGGTTGTTTAACAAAGATTATAAACAGATACATAAATTTTTAATCTAACGGAAAATTAAACCTAACCTGAAGAGGCTGATATTTATCGATAACGAAAATCTTATATCTGAAATGTTCTTCTAATAGAACACTCGCAAATAATGCTAATCCAGGTATTTTCAGGGATCACAAAAAAGAAATAGAATTTAGACCATCAGAAATATTCAACGACTACCTTCTGAGATGTCGTTACGGAGATACATTGTTTTTGTCAGAATAATTTATAGCGTTACTTCGAGGTTCACCAATCTTACATGCTACAGGGCATACTTTTTTCCATGTGAATTGTACTTGCCTGATAGAAAATCGGTGTACTTCAACTATATAAACATCTTTCATAGCCTTTCAAATTACGGATATTTTAAGTGTCTTTAGTCTTTAATTGCATGATTTATAATCAAATGTCCATTTAAAAATACTCGTACGTATCTATGATTTCATGAGTGCAAGCTGAGAAATGAAACATCTGTTCTTCCAATTTGGGATCGTCCACACTTTTAATATTTTAAACATTTTTATTTCATTTCATAGGCAAATTAGCAGCTGTCCTTAGAAAAGGTTCAGTGAGAGTGTGACTTTTTTGGTTGAAAAGGTCAAGAAGTATTGAATTACAGTTTGGTTCAGTAAATATGAATCTCTGTAGTATGTAATAAGGATGTGTTAACAAGAAAATAGAAAGAAATTAGATTATTTGGATTATTTTTGTTTATTTGTAAAATAGTTAATTGTTAATAAATGATTTTTCAAGAGAAGGTAATCAAGGAGATCAACTAAAGAAGGATTCGAGTAAATAAAGTTTTTGAGGCCCTATGCTCCAGGAGCAGACGAAGACTACAGTAAGTACGTGAGTAAATAAAGTTTGTATGTTATTGTTTGTTTCATTCTTGAATAAATCTTATTTTCATACTTTCTGAAAAAATACTTGCATCTTTAATTATAAAAAAATATTATGCAAGAGTTGGTCTGTAGTAAGTACATACACACTAAACCCTGAAGTTGACCCGCGGAAAAAAGAATCTATACTTATAAATTATTATCTTATGTTATTATCAAATATTATAAACTAAAGAATCCCAATACTTATTTTAGATCATTAACTCAGAATATCCTTACTTTAGTTCCTACCAAATAAAAATCGAAATATCAACGCTTAGGATATTAAGACAGCTAGCTACTAACAAGCAGTTTAAGGATGAATTCAAAATAAGTATTGAAGAAATTTTAAGTTCGTAGTCCATATTACGACTTATTTACTATTTACCCATCAAAATTTATTACGATTCAGAGACCCATTCATATGACATATTTGTCAATCCAATTAGCAATCAGGGCTTTGTAGAAAATATTGAAAGAAGACAACATATGATTCTAAAGATATAAAGTGCTATAAAAAACTCGCTTCACTTTTATTTGGAACATGAGGTAGAGATTACTGTCAGAGCGGGTCATATTTTTATGGCTTTTATGGAAAGCTAGGAAGATGATTGATTTTGATTAAAATAAAATTCAAAAAGCTGTTATGCTGTTGTATTGTGATATACACTCAATACGTACAAAATAGTTAACTACAAAAAAGGTTGAAAAAAATATATAATAACACTGGTAAAGATCTCATATTAATGCATCAAATGATCAAGACATGAAATCAACGCGTATGATGTCACCCGATGCTTACGATCGACTCTTTATTTATGATAGCATAATAGAGGTCACGTGCTGAAACCAAGTGTTAAATCCATTCGACAACGGATTCGTTATTTTAGCTAAAATTACAATATCAACTAGCACCCCTTTATTATAATATACTCATAGCCTTTATTATTCAAGCATTCCAGTGTTTGTATAATATTTATGCCATTGCAACCGTTGCACCCTGTAACGGTCTGTGTTCCTCTGTCTGAGTCGCTCTTGTTCTATTTATGCGCGTTCACTTACAATTGTGCTCTCTGCATGAATAATCCACCGGAAGTTGATCTTATCACGTATGTCCTTAAGTAAATTTGCTCCATGGTTAAATTACCCTTTTCGTTTCGATTTCGAATGGTTTGCCTGGACTGGAACCAAAACTAAACCAATTAAACACTTAAAACGAAATTAAAGTGTCTGGACCTCATTTTCACTCAGTGCCACTTTACTTTGCCTACGTAAACTTGCAATTGTCGCTGCCTTGCGATTGTCGTTATCGTGACATTAATGCTGTATGTGGTCCTTTGATCCTTTTAAAATATTTCACATTAATATCTTTTTTTTGTTATTTACCAACAGCTGTGTTTTTTTTTTTCTTTACTCGTAAGTTGTGGTTTCTTTCCGAATTTTGTTTGACTTTTTGTAATTTTGGTTGCTGCATGACGAAATTCTGTTAACGTGTATATATACATAATTATATTTTTTTCCATAATTACAAATTTGTTGCAAAAGAATGTCAAATCGTACTGAAGATTGCATTTTCATAAAAAATATATATCATCCAAAGTACATATCAACATCTTATGCCAGTTAAACAGTGACCTTAAGCGATCGAAGATTGTAATTTGCGGTTTTTGTTTTAAGGACCACATTTTTTTTAATTGGATTGGCATAAAGAAAAGGCAAATTTTAAGTTTATTTAAATTAAATTAATATATTATTTAAATAATAAAACAAATAATTGAAAATGAAATCTTATGCAATGTCTAATAATGACTTAATGACATCATGACGTCGCCCAACTGTTCTCTTGCTCATCTTCGCAAACAAATCTTAGACCAATTAATTTTTGGACTCACCCTTTTGAAGTAGCCAGGTTTTTCCGCCTTAACCCCCTTTTGAGCTCAATTGAAATTCCCACTCACCCTATATCCACTCCTCCTTCTTAATTTACCTATCTCTTCCTCAACTATCCACTTCCCAACCTATGTATTCATATTGTAAACCTTATATTCTTACATTTTAAATTTCAGTTGCAATTAAAAAAATATTGTTAACGCTAATATATATCTATGGCCTTAAGGTTAAGCCTAAATTTTATTAAACTATTATAAAAGATAAGTGAGAATGCAATATCCTAGTTTTGGTTGTAAGTCCGTATTCGATACAACCTACTATTTTAATCTCCTTAAATGGTTTTAAAGGTGTTTGGGATTTGAAGTCAAGTCAAAATCTTTATAAACAATAATCATATTTGTTTACGATAATTCCTTTAGTCCAACTGAGTCCCAATAATTGTAGACGCTGTATATATATATTGACGTATATTTTTATGTAGACAACATTTCATTATTAAAAATTATTTCTATTAAATTCATGTTTTAGGTCTATACATAAATATATACTAAATCATTGATATTCAAAAGAAAGGTACTCGTATGTATTCTTGCTTTAAATAAAATTTATGAGACTTAATAAATTATATTAAAATTAATATAATCCAATTTGATTGTGTTACTTTATTTTTAATCCTAAATTGATTTTTACTAATAATATTAATATCTGGATTCTTTCAAATTTTAACAATAAAATTTTTATGCAAAATAAATAGAACGCATTATTTGAAAAGTTATTTTAAACTAACTACTAATTATAATTTTTATGTCATATGACAAGAAGTCTATTTCGAATAGAAAAGGGTATAATAGTGAGTTAGGAAACTATCAAATTAAAATTAAATTTTTTAATTAAGTGGACTTTCGGACTGATAATACTGTTGTTTCGGAAACTATCATATATCCTTCATTAGTGGTTTTTGAAACATTCATAAGTTTTATTGTCCGTTTAATCTTGTCTGGAACCTATCATCTTTCATCTATATCTTACAGAAGTATCTTGTTGTTGTTTGCTTGTAACAGAGGATCTTAATTACAATGCGCAGCATTTGATCACTTATGGAACCGTCAGACTTTTTTATTGGCGGTTATATACATAAATACGTGAAAGAAGCTACAAAGCAGTTTATATAATCTATAATGTGTATATGTGATTCCAACGTATCGTAAGATAACGTCATGAGTCGTATCGTAACGTACCGCGTAGTATAGTAACGTTACGTAACATGTAGTGCCGTATCGTAACGTACCGTAACGTAACGTGCCGTCTCGTGACATAACGTGTCGTATCGTATCATATCGTAACGTACCGTACCATGTCGTATAGTAACGTAATGTAGTATGAAGTGTTGTATCGTAACGTACCGTAACGTGACGTGTCGTATCGTATCGTAGCGTACCGTACCATGTCGTATAGTAACGCAACGTAACGTAACATGAAGTGTTGTATCGTAACGTACCGTAACGTAACGTGCCGTGTCGTAACGTGACATGTCGTATCGTATCATAACTTACCGTACCATGTCGTATAGTAACGTTACGTAACATGTATTGTCATATCGTAACGTACCGTAACGTAACGTGCCGTGTCGTAACATAACGTGTCGTATCGTATCATATCGTAACGTACCATGTCATATAGTAACGTAACGTAACATGTATTGTCGTATCGTAACGTACCGTAACGTAACGTGTCGAGCCGTATCGTAACGTACCGTACCGTGTCGTGTCGTAACGTCAGGTATCATGTCGTATCGTATCGTAACGTGATGTAACGAAACGTATTAGAGTATGCTAAGTATGTTAAATAATATGCTAAGTAATCTAATTTATTGGTATTACTTCATATACAAGTTTCAAAAATTAATAGAATTTATCATGAAATGTTACGTTTAATAGAATATTATTTATTCTGCGAAACTTGATGTTTGTTATTATTTTGTCGAATTACACTTAACATATGACCTTTATTGAAATCATAGTAGAATAAGAAAATCTTATTTATCGCGAATTTATAAAACGAGTATCTTTTACAAATTTGAAATGCAAAAATTTTAATTTTTTTCTATTTTTTAGTTTAAAAAGAAAACCGAAATTAAAACAAGAACACAACCGCTCAACTGAAGTGCAGCAATAGCAGCGCAACAATGGCAGATATTGCTGATATGTATCTGCGGATCTAACGGTCGTTGAGTAATATACGCCACCTTCTTACAGCATCTGAACCGTTTCACGGGAGTTCCAAGTGAGCGAATCAAGTTGAATTTAAAGTGCATTAATTTCATTAAGAACTGCAATTAAAATGCGCATGCGAAGTGCATAAAATGCATGGCGAAAACTGCATCACACGCCAGCATAAAGTGGCGGTGACCTTGCAATGTCGTTGCTTGAACGTGACTCAAATAATTTTATTAACATTTTTTCTCGCTTTTCAGATGCAGTAACAGTGCATTTTGCTTTTGTTGTTGTTTTACGCTGGGTTTTTTTATTGTGTTGCATTGTTGTATTGTTGCATTATAACTGTTTGAGGGCTTGGCAGTTAAAAGTCAAACTACTTCAATTCAACGTACTTGCCGCATTCCAATACGCAGGTGAATGTATCTCTAAGATTGCAAAGAATATTAGACAAGCGCCAAGTGGATTGAACTAATCTGATTGCGAATTTTATATTGCCTTAATGTGATTCGTGTTATTTTTTTTTTGTAGTGAACTAAGATGTTGGGATTATGATGTTGAACGCTCATGAACTTTGGCAATTCACTGTTCTATTAAAAAAATGTGTTGAAAAACGATAACAGTGTGACCAGATATAACAGCCTATTTCAATGTTGGTATTATTTATGTTAAACAGATATGTTATATTGGGTAATATAAAAAGTATTCGCAATATTTTGTTATTAGATCCTTTTAGTAGCCAAATATCTGGCAACACTAATTCGAATAAAACAAATGACTATTTGTTTGAAAGATGATGTCGCTGTGGTCAGTTGATATTGATTAATAAAAAATAGTGAATTAACTGAATAAGCTATATGATGCTATAGTACTATAGTAAGGTAGGTTTTTTGATGGCACACAGCCGATTATGGTAGAAGATTAAATTAAAATTTTGTCAAAGTTGTGAAAAAAACGATGAAAATATTTAACTTCTGCATTACTAATGTCTAGCATGTGCGCGACGTTGATTAACTATATTAGAGATTTTATTCTTGGAGGATCTTGGCTAGCTTCAGAACTTTACTCTTTAGAGTATTTTAGGCTTTGCCAAGGCTACAAAATAGTTTTTAAACCGCTGAGTTTTTACACGGCAACACAATATTCCAATTTAACTAATTGGATACTTAGAATCCCTGATATAATCTAACCTAATCTGTAGTGTAGACGCTGTGTATGAACACCGAATTGCTCGATTCTGACCCAAAAATTTTGAATTTCAAGATACATTTGGCACTGGTCGCTGAATCACTAAAAAACCGATGAAATTTAAAAGCTAGTGAAGCAAAATCGACATGTAAGGTGTCAAAAGATACCGAAGGTATTAAACAACAACAAGATAATTTAGAGTCATTTTTAAAGAGTGCATAGAAGAGTTTGTTATTTGGGTACCACATGAATTAATGCAAAAAAAAAAAATTGGATTAATCACATTACTAACACTAAAAGGCTGCTAAAATGCAATGGAATCGTATCATTTTTGAGGTGAATCATTTCGAACAATGAAAAATGGATTAAATACGGAAATATTCAATGGATTAATGACAAACGAGGATATATAAATTGTTTTGTGGAATTGGATAGGAATTGTCTTTTGGGAGTTGCTTCAGCTTGGTTAATTCGGTCCTTTATCACTCAGAATTTGATAGCATGAACGAAATTCTCAAGAAAACAAAATCAAAATTGAAGAACAAGGCAGCAACTTTCCATCATGACAATACTAGCCACACACATCGTTGAAAATATCACCATGACTTTCAACAAATTGACGGAACTCTTTTGGGAAGTTAAGATTCTTTTACCCTATAGCTCGGATTTTGTACCATTTATTTATTAATAATTATGTTTCGGTTTCTACAAAACTCTTCTAATGGTTAAATAATTTCCAAACCGAAAAAAATGGCAAGAAGTCACAAATAATAATACGCAATATATAATTGATTAAAACAGATTTTCTAGAAAGTTTTAATTTAAAAATATGCCGAAACAATGCCTATACTTTTTGTATCATCCATTATAAAGTGGGTTTCAAAGTAAGTAGAGCTTTTGAAAAATACATATTTGTAATGAGACAGATACTCTACAAAAATGCAGAAACTACCTATATAGAACAGTACGAATAATCTTATATCTGAGGTATATTCAGATAAATCCCTTGATTACTGAAGTAAATACAACCGACCAGATTGACAGTTTATATTTAACTAAATTTTGTTTACATTTCATTACTTAACATTGCTTAAACTAATGCAAAGCATACTAGATTATAACACTTTCTCCGCCCTTAATTTTTGACAAAGTTTAAGTTTTCCTGAAATCGTCGGATTCAAATCGAATTACATCCTTCCGAATACGACCACTTTTTCGAAGTTGAACTACTTCGGTAGAACGTTCTTCACTAGGCATTAATGTTGATTGGCTAGATGAAGGCGGTGTGGCATTGATGAAATTTGGAGCGAATTCAAAAATTGGTTGTGAAGAGAGGTCAGAGCTACTTCTAGTTTTAAGCTGATTAACATGACGTTTGATGTAACCAAAAGATGTGTTCACTCGGTAAACCATTTTACCAAGTTGTTTCACAATAACTCCTTTTATCCATTTTTCCCCTCTTGCGTAGTTTCGAGCGAAGACGGGTTGCTTTAGACTAAATTTCATTTTCCGTTTCGAAGCTTCAAGGTGCTTCCTAGGCGATTCAAACAGTTGACTCAACAAGGTACGAACAGGCCTTCCATGTAAAAGTTCTGCAGGTGATTTACCCTCAGCATTCGGCATTGCACGATATGTTGCAAGATATTTTGATACAGCGAATTTGAGAGACAATCCATCGTCAATGTTTTTCTGAACAGCAGTTTTAAAAGATCTGACGAATCGTTCGGCTAACCCGTTTGAGGCTGGATGAAACGGCGCTGTTGTTATATGTTTGATGCCAAGTTTTGAGCAAAAATGTTTGAATGCTTCAGCTGTAAATTGCGGACCATTGTCACTTACGATGGTTTCTGGTATACCTTCCAGAGAAAATATAGAAGACAATGCTGATATGGTGTCAACCGTTGTTGTTGTAGATAGTTGTACAACGAACGGAAATTGTGAGAAAGCGTCGACACAAATTAGCCACATTGAATTACAAAATGGACCAGCAAAGTCGATATGTACTCTCTCCCAAGGTCGATCAGCTTCAGGCCAGCTTACGTATTCACGTGCGTGAACAGGATTTGCAATTTTGCACACATCACAATTTTCAGTTAATTGTGCGATGTCTTTGTCAATATTAGTCCACCAGACATGTTGTCGAGCTAGCTGTTTCATTCTCGATACTCCCCAATGACCATCATGAAGAAGTTTAAGAATTTTCTGCTTAAGGGAGGCTGGAATGACAACCCGGTTGTACTCCGTCTGGAGGCAAAGCAAATTGTTGTTTAGTATTAAAGCAAAGCGATGATTGAAAAATGATCGAAGATCAGCATCTTGAGGCATTAGCTTTTCAGGCCAACCGTTTGTAACGAGAAAATAAACTCGGCGAAGAATTGGGTCATTTTTGGCATGCTGACGAATTATTTCAGCGTCGATAGGTGTGTTAAGTTCATTGATGTTGAAACAGGATTCTTCATGATCAAAAGTTTTGTCTTCACCAACAGGTAAACGAGATAAAGCATCGGCATTTCCATGCTCAGTAGTTTTACGATACCGAACATCATACTGATAAGCCATTAGTATAATAGCCCATCGCTGTAAACGATGTGACGTCATCGACGGCAACTGATGAATTGGATTAAAAATGCTAACAAGAGGTTTGTGGTCAGTAACCAAGGTGAATCTTCTTCCGTATAAATATTGATGGAAACGCTTGACTCCAAAAACGATAGCTAGCCCTTCCTTCTCTATCTGACTATATCGTCGTTGATGAATGTCGAGAGTTTTAGATGCAAAAGCAATAGGCCTTTCTGTACCGTCAACGTACGTATGCGAGAGCACGACTCCTATGCCATAGGAGGAGGCATCTGTAGCTAGAACCAACGGTAAATCTTCCTGATAATGTGCTAATTGCGCTGCATTGAGAATATGCGTTTTAAGAGCTGTAAATGCTTGTTGTTGTGCTGTACCCCATGTGAATTTTACATTTTTTCGGCGCAGCATGTTGATTGGCGCGGATAATTGCGAAAAATTAGGTATAAAATTATGGTAATAGTTTACCTTACCCATGAATGCTTCTGCTTGCTTTAGATCTTTAGGCGGCTGCAGGTTTTTGACTGCTTTTAGTCCTGACTCATCTGGCAATATACCTTTTGCACTAATTTGACGCCCGAGATATTCGATTTTATCTCGCAGAAAGAAACATTTTTCTTGCTTGCACCTGATACCATTTTGTTGCAAAATACGAAGTACTTGTTCTAGGCGGCTGATGTGTTGTTGAAATGTAGGTGCGGAGATGATGATGTCATCGAGATAATTTCCACAACCTTCTACGCCTTGAAGTAACTGCTCAAGATATCTTTGGAATATAGCTGGAGCGCTTGCAATCCCAAACGGTAAACGTTGGTATTGGAATAACCCAAGTGGAGTGTTGACAACCATTATTGTTTTTGCTTCATCGTCGAGTTCCATTTGTAAATACGCGTCCTTAAGGTCGATTTTTGTAAAATGTTGACCGCAATTAATTTTATGGAAAAGACTTTCGCGTATGGGCAAAGGATATTGTTCAATGTCAATTTGCGCATTGACTGCTTGTTTAAAATCTCCACAAATTCTTATGGAACCATCAGCTTTTGGCGCTAGTACAATAGGCGAAGCCCATTGGGAAAACTTCACAGGTTTCCAAATACCCGCATTTGTCAATCGATCGACTTCTTTCTTGAAAAGTGACATTTGCGAAAATGGTATTTGTCGGCTTTTGTAAAATTTCGGATGTGCATTTGGCTTTAAAAAAATACTGACCTTAAAGTTTTTTATTGTGCCAAGAGCTGGTTCAAAAATATCACCATATTTCTTACACAGCTCGCTAATTCTGTGTGATTCACTTTCAGTAATGTTACAAATTTGTTGAATCTCAAACCCGAATTCTTTAAATAAATCGAAACCGAATAAATTGTTACAGTTTTCGACATCCACGACAACGATTACCACTTCCCTTTCTTTTCCGCCACATTTGATATATACGCAAAGTTCACCAAGCACTGGAATTTCAGTTTTGCCAAAACCAAATAAGGTTTTTGTACAATTTCGCAACTTTGGGCAATTTAGAGTTTTGAATGTTCGCTTATTTATTAGAGAAACTGTTGCACCAGAATCCATTTGGAAAGACACAATTTTATTACAAATTTCCAAGTCAATGTAATTCTTATTGCTTTCAGTTTTTACAATACCTGTTAAACTGTTAATTGTTTCAACAGTACCAATGTTGTGACTTTTACGACGGTAATCTTTCTTCTTGTTTTCATCACCTGAATTACGTTTGTTGTTCTTGTTTTGTTTTGACATGCACACTGGCGCAATATGTCCAATTTTGCTACATCTATTGCAAACAGCATTTCTAAATTTACAGTTTTCTCTTGCATGAGAGTTTCCACAGCCAGAACATGATTTGAATTTTACTTTATTATTGTTATTGCTGAAAACACCCGGTTTTTTTATAATTGTACTAACTGAATTAACAGGCATTGAATTTTCAATCGTTTGTTCTTTAATTGTTGCCACCGTTTTAGTGGTTGTTTCGTACAATTCTGCAATCTGTAAAACATCAGCAAGTGTTGGGTGGGGCTTTTGGAACGCAGCGGTGCGCACAGCATCGTGCGGTGTACGTATAATAATTTGGTCACGAATCATATCATCCACGAAATTGTGCAAACAATTCTGGGCTGAGCACGAAAAGTTACACTCTCTTGCCAATCCGCGGAGATCTGCTACCCACTCTCTGTATGATTGATGTGGCTTCATTTCCCTTTTGAAAAAATCGTAACGTGCAGCGACCACATGTCGTTTCGACTGGAAATGATCCGTTAGTTTTTCCGTTAAATTTTCGAAAGATTGTTCTTGTACTTTCGTGTTACCGAAAAGATTTTTTAACAGCTCAAAATTTTCTGTGCCAATCCAAGACAAGAAAAATGATTTTTGTTTTTCACTGCACTGAACTGAATATGCTAAAAAATGTTGGTTAAGTTGTTCTAAATATGATTCCCAGGTTTGCTGTTCTTTCGAAAATTTGTGAAATACTGGAACAATGTTGTTATTTCTTTCAGATACACCAGCAGTACCTTGTTTTTGGAACATTGAGTCCATCCACTCACGTTGTTGTTTCAGTAAATTTTTTGAGAACTCTTGTTGTTCTTTAAGCAATTGCTTATAAATTTCACTTTCGCCCGGCATGATTGTATGTAAAATTGAACGGTACGAAATAAGCGTGAAAGCGATTGAATAATTGCAGATTTTTATCCTCGTCGCCAACTGAAGTAAATACAACCGACCAGATTGACAGTTTATATTTAACTAAATTTTGTTTACATTTCATTACTTAACATTGCTTAAACTAATGCAAAGCATACTAGATTATAACAATTACAATAACATTGCAATCATAAAATAACATTATTATATATATGATATATATAAGTACATATCAGCTTTCAATGTATTCCTCTCGTTAAAATATCCTTATGCCGACACTTTTCCCACTTCTGAAAACAATCGTTATGACAGTCAATTATGAAGAAGCTTTATACTCAACTTCTATCTGCACAATAGTATCGAAATGGTGTCTCTGGAGCAATCTCTTCAGCTTAGAGCATAGCCGGAAGTTATATCAGGTAAAAACAATTTATTAATATGACTATGATCCTTGAACGAATTTGGTGCGATATTTTCGATCTTTAATCACATTTTCTACGGTATTCGCTTTATTGGTCGATTGTTTCCGGAACGAATGACGAGTTCCAATTCACATATTCACGCATTTTAAGTAATTCTAATACACAGAAAGCATTTCTTGACAGATTTTAAAGCGAGGTTTGTTTAACAAAAAATGAGATTTAAATTATTGCAGGCACAGGAGACATATTTTTTAAAGTAATCTCGAATGATCCGAACAGCATTAACGAGGTCTCTAATTGTCAATTGATGAATTTTTTCACACCAAATTTCCTTGATTTCCTTGATATATTCTTTATCAGTTAATGACCGCGCAGATCCATGAGCGTCCAGTATCTGAATTTTTATTTAATTATATTATTTATATCATTGACATAAAGTATGTTTTAAAATTGATTTAAAGTTTTGGTATTGAAGCAGTCTCCAAAATATTAAGTGTGGAAGTCAGGTAAATGAACTTTACATAGTTTCAGGCACAATAAGTAAGAACGTAGTTTTAAGAGTCCATGAGCAATATGTACTATCTTTTATTAGAACTACCTTTAATTTTATATAAAAATCTTACGTTTAAAGACTAAGAAAACTTATGGATATATAACTTTAATCTACAACGTTTGTATTATACATAAAAGAATATTTTTGCCATAATTTGAGGAAATGATGTCTACCTAATTTCACATTCCATTACAGAATTAATTTTACATACATATTATTTATTTATTCTGTATTTATTTATTCTTTTTTAATTATATGATAGATAAGAGACTTTAGATATTGACTTTAGTCTTAAAATTCAGATCTTCCGCCATATTATTACTTTAATGAATAGAATGAGTTTTACAGTTGGGGGTCGATACTTATCTTAACTTAATATATTCGTGTTAATTTCATCACAACTCGAAATAAGTCGATTTTATTCTTGATTTTTTTTGAGTTTTCGATTTTCTTCTTCTTGAGTTAGTGCTATTACGCACTTTTACTCTATAATGGCTGGGGGGCTTATCTCTACCCCACACTAGGCTTAAACTAGGTTAAAACAAAAACATATCATTTATTTGTCTTTTAGTTGATGACAAACCTTAAATCAGCATATCTTCCTGAGAGTCCAGAAGTGGACTTGAGGATTGTTAGGGCGGGGTTAATTAGCGTATCAACTTTAGTGAATAATTTTAGAGCTCTGTCTCTGATATATTTTTTCACCGAGTCAATCCTAAGATCTCTATGTATGTCTGTTGATCTAATACACCATGGAATCTTAAAGAGTTTTCTTAAAGCCAGGTTTTGAGCTATCTGTAATTGCTTTAAGGTAGTATTTGAGGCTTTGCTATATGTAACACATTCGTACAGTAGTGCACGATAATTAATTGTCATTTCTGTGAAACTTAAAATATTGACGATTAAATTTTAACCAAATAACATTTTTCTTTTCAAAATATTTAAAAATTCCGTTCGGTGATAAATAATATATATTAATATATTTGCAACACAAAACTCTGTACAAAAAGGAACAAAGCATACTTTCATGCTGAACTAATAGAACTTGGTTATTCATGAATTTACAAATTCCTAAAAGCATGCAGCATAAATTGAATTAACACTTGCGTGTTGGGTATACCAAATTGAAATCCAAAAATAGTTTCCTTAGGAATCTTTGTAATAAAAATGACAGTTAGGCAAGATGCACTCTAACCTTGTCTTTTAAGAAGACTTAAAATATATATATTAGGTTTGTTTCACGAGACACTCATAGTAAAACAAGAGTAAAACAGAAGTAAAATTTACACAAAAATACTTGGAAATTTGCTGGTGGAACGTGCTTGTGTATACACAGTGTTTACTCAAAGTTACTATGAGTAGCTCATGGAACAGACCTATTATATGGTGTGATGACAAAAAGCAACGCTGCAAAACAATTTCTTACAATAAATTTGCACTGTTCAAATTCATTTCCCAAAAGACATCCGGACCTTCAGTTTTCTAATAAAAATGACAGATATACAAAGTTAATTTCAATATCCTTTCAGTTTTCAGTTCTTATAGATTTTAGAAATCATAGTTGCCTTTGCTTAATTTTAAAATGATGTTTATAAACTATACGGAAAATAAAAACTTATTACTTTCAAAATATATTTATGACTGTTAACATTGAATTAAAAGAATTAGGCTCATATCAAAATTTTAGTACAAAATAGTGATAATAGTGGCAATGGATTTATAAATTTTATCAAGTATCCACAACTTACACCTTTCGAAACCATAAGAGCTTGTGGAGAGTTATGGATGACATTAAATATTGAAGTTAAAGTAGAATTTTCTTTCTGTCCAATTTCGAATCTTTAACGGGACTTATTCCTAGTGACACACACCAAATTGGAAAGCCTCGAGGAAACGGATCTGAATATAAGTTCCATACAGATGATAATACTTTAAATAACAATGAAGATGCGATTAAACCAATTGTCGTAACTAGGATTGTGAAATTCTATAAGTAACTTTCGAAGACATTTGTTAGTTGGTCAGTTGGTATGGTATCTGGCTGTTACTTCTTTTAAAATGTCGAAAAATTTAACGAAAATCATTTAATTTGATCGCTACAGATTACTTATTTGTTATTATATTGAATTAAGGATGACTCCATAATAGATATACGAAGGGTTAAGAAGACTTTAAAACATTAATTATAAGATAATAAGGTATTATCGATTTGCTCCATGCACAAGTGTTTATTTATGAACACTGCATTATCGAGAAGTGTATAAAGGGTTAAAAGCATTTATATAAAAATGATACGCATTATGTACAAGTATCTCAATATTGTTATTAGATGCATATATTTTTTTGAACGTGAACAAGGTAAAAAGGCAAATATATTTAACTATGTATTAACGTAAATTAATATAATTCAACAATGCATTCCTTATATAAGAACAAATTATTACTAACCGAATGAGAATTATAATTTTTTATGTAATGAATATTTTTGGAATTTAAGTACAACCACAGTGTACAGTATTTATATTTAAACACCTCCGAAATTCCATGGCCGATTTACATGAAACTTTTTATGTATATTTGGTAGGTATGAGAATAGGTAGTAAGGTATATTTTATACCGCTAAAGTGATTAAGGTAGCCCTATTCAGAAAAAATATCTTTATTGCATTAACAAAAGTTTTTTTTATTTTTTTGACATAAATTTTTTTATATTTTGTTTTTATTGTTGTTGTGGTTCGAGTTTGTGCTATTCCGCACTTTTACTATATTATAGCTGGGGGCATATCCCTGCCCCACAGTAAGCTTTAACTATATCAGAATTATTACCGTAGATCAGCATGTCTTCCTGTGCGTCCTGAAGTGGACTTAAGGGTTGGGCAACGTATCGACTTTTGTGAATAGTTTTAGGGCTCTGTCCTTGATGTATTATTTCACTGAGTCGATCCTTAGATCTCTATGCATGTCTGTTGTTCTAATATACCAAGGAATCTTAATAAGTCTTCTTAAAGCCAGATTTTGTGCTATCTGTAATTGCTTTATGCCTGTAATGCTGTACGTTTTTCATCAGTAAGTACACACGTTTGTGTCAACAAATCAGAAACTCTTGTAGTATTGACTCTTGTAGCAATATGGAGCACGGCCGCATTCATTGCAAAAAATTGTCAAAAATAGGACTGATCAAATGGACCATGTAACTTGAACATATACCGGAAATCATATTCAAAAAAATAAAAATACGAAAAATGTCTTGTAAAATCAATTCAAGTTCTCATGCAGCTAAGAAAACATCCTATTGGTAACCACTAGGAATATAGTATATGATTATTATATAGTTTCCTTTACGATTAAATTTAAGTACTAAAACTTAAATCCAATACCTGACGGATCCAATACCAATTATTATATACATTTTTAAGACACATAATATGAAATTTTTAATTAACTAATATTCCTCAAGGTGGTTTACAAATACTTGAGTTTTATGCTGGCACAATTTTTCAACAAATCTTGGCGGATCCCTAGGTCAAATGAAAAGTAATGGTTTAATAAGCCATTATTTTACTATGTTCTAGCACTTTTTATTATTGAATCACTTGCGATAAACTTACAAGATATACTTCCGTTAATAATAGTTATGATATGTGTACACACTTTTACGCACATACGCACATAGTCTCCATATGTAGTCTCCATTAACGTATAGAATTCTTTACAGTATCGGGATATGATTAATACTAGAAAATGCTTTCCTTATCATTCCCGTCTAATTTTTGCAACTTAAGTTGATTTGCCTGGTATTTTTTGTATGCCATTTTTTCAGCTGACTTCCGATTAGAATCCATGTTGCTGTAGAAATGTAGGTATGTATAGCTCATGGGTTACATATCTCATAATACGATGGTGCTTTTAATTGTCTGTGAGTATTTTGTTAATATCTTCCTTATGATTAAATGTTTATATAAATAGTGACATTTAATATTTATGGTCATTACATAAAGAATAGCAACAGCTAATCATTTTAATCTTTTATAATAAATCTCTCGAGTGTTTCCAATTCGGAGCTAATATCGCTCAATTGTAGAAAGCATAGGTCTAAGAAGGTTTGCATCTATTTCGGTGCTGCCTACTATATATGGTACATGAGGCCTCCCACAAAATGTTTTTGAAGCAGACTTTGCTCATACAAGCTATGAATCTCGCTCGCTTAAATAATATGATTAATAAATCGTATTATTTAGAAGATATGTTGAAATGTTGAAATCGCTCGTCGTTGTGTCGAGCTAAGTGGAGACTTTGTTAAAGTATTTAGTATAATTTTCCAAAAAAAATTTTTTTTTTATATTACTATTATTATTATTAAGGCTCCGACTTGAAAACGCCAAGCAGCCGGTACTACGGTCAGAAGAGTCCTATTGTACCAATTTCATCAATTTCAGCTCTTTAACGCTTTGTGCACAAAGTCCAGCACTAGGCCGTTTTTATTACTTAGGCCGGCTATTTATTAATTGTCCTAGTACCTATAAGTTTCTATTCCATAAAGTTCTTTCATAGGCTGTTGCGCTGATGGCGTCACTGAGTGCGTCTTTATAACGACTGTTATAACGGCTGTCTTCCGATACATTTGGTTTATTTTGGGTTAATTGCGAAATTGGTTCGAGTAATATATATATATATATGAGTCCTTTATGTATAATGTAGGTATATATTATGTATTATTGAGCTATTTATTGGAAATACGTTATTTTTGAATTGTGAATGATTTATGTTCGTTGCATTCGTTTCATTCGATTCATTCGTTTCATTCGATTCATTCGTTTCAAGTTGGATGAATTGACCAACTGCAGTTGGATTGGGAGAGATTGACTTAAAAAATTTCTTTAATTCACAAGAGTAAAGAGTACACGAACACTTAAAAGAATCTTTATTAGTAGTTTATAGTTAATGTTATCATTTCCAAGTCTTTTCTATACCGTATCATCATAGTTTGATAGTTTGTTCATAAAACAAAATATTTTTAAAAATTTCAAAATAGAAATAAATTTAGAATTATTAAAAATAAGTTTCTTTTGTTGGGAAAAGTCATTATACTAAACAAATAGTTTGTGTTCAAATAAAAACCAAAAGTGCAGTAATTTAGTTCTTAAATTTTTTTTTTTGTAATTTTTTCATAATGCTTTTTAAACACATTTACGAGCGATAAACATATATGTAGTTTTTATAATATATGGAATAAAGTAACATTGATATTAATTTATACAGACTTATATATCTGTATGTATGATATTATTTTAATATATATATGTAGTTAATATTTGTATATAATGTAGACACTTAGAAGTTGTTTTAAACATTAATTACTAAATTTGAATAATTATTGGCATTAAATTTTAAATATTTCTTATGTTTTGCAGATTTGACAATATTTTGGATTCAAAGCATTTTTATATATAATTTAAATTGTTATATTTAAGTAAATGAATTCAAAAAGAAAAACTGTTTTTTTTTCTTTTTCTTATACAAAAGCCGCGCTTTCAATGTTCACTGCTTTCCTTTTTTATTTTTAATTATGTATCCATATATCTTATCTTTACTCTTGCTATTGACTTTTGTATATATTTTTCATATATATATATATATATATATGTATATATATATAAGTATTCTCAATTGTTTTTAAACATATATTGAGTTAGGAAATTTTTAAAAGTACATAATATACTTTATAATATAATTATTATTATTTTTTTTTTTTTTTTTTTTTTTTTTTTTTTTTTGGATGTTCGATATTCTGTGGGCGTTTTATGAAATAACCGTATACATATACCGATTTAAATTTTTTTCAAATTGGTAGATACTTTCACTTTGCAGATATTTTTGTAATTTTTTTAAGACCTTTTCATAAATTCTTTTAAATAAATTAGTATTAAATAATGACAGTGTATTTTATTTAGGGAGGTGTGAGTATGTGTTTCTCGGTTCTTAAATATGCGTTTGTATTTTATATATTGTGTAATTATACATAATACATTATATGTTAGTTATATGTTTGTATCGTTTAAACTCTTTACAATACATATTTACACGACTTGTATCATATTTTAAAAACCTCCACAATTACAGCCATATTTTTCAAATTCTCTGCTGAATTCTTCATTTCTAGCCAGTTGCTACTTATAATCCGACGCAAATAAAATCAATTTATTATTTATATTTCATTATAATTATAATTATTATTTTTGTTATATTTTGCTATATATGCATTCTTTTTTATATATTATATATCTATATAATTATAATTGTTAAATTAAGAGATAGTATGTTTGTGTGCCATGCTTAGTTGCTTTTAAATGCAAATAAGATTTGTATGGTTTTATTACTATAATATAATAAAGTTAATATTATCCATAATTATTATTTAATTTTGTTTTCATTCCTTTGATGTTTAGAGACAATTGTTTCAAGATTTATTTTTCACTACTATATAACACTGATTATAATTGAATAATATAATATGTTTAATATATATATGTATGTATATTTGATAAATATTTTTAAATAAGTTAATAACATCAATTCTAGATATAATAAATTGCATAAATTTATATGTGATAATATATTTTAAAGTTATTTAATGTAATTATATATTGGTATATATTTCATTTAAGTAATTATACGAATATATATATATATATTTTCTTTCTTAACAAGAAAATCTTTATGTAGGTATGTTGGGTTTAAGCATAAGTACTAAATATATTTTTTATTTTTGTATTTAAATTTTGTTTTTAATTAATAAGAAGAAAATGTAATTATTATATGTATATTTTTTTTACTATAATATATGTAATATGTAATTTTAAAATTTTTAAATTTTTAAACTGTGCACTCAGCCAGTATAATAATATTCAATTTTTTTTTTTTTGTTCAATATTTGACATATTTATATATAACACTTATAATTTGAATAAATTTTTATTAATATTTAATTGATATATATGTATATAATTTTAATTGAATAAGATATTTTGAATATGTAATTATAACATTAAATTTTTGCTACAATTACTTTTACTTATCAATAGCTTATTATTTTATATATTTTATGGTTTAATTCATATACCGAAAATAATATTATAGAACGAAAAAAGAAAAAAAAATGTATGAAAGCCTTTAACTCAGTATTAAAGATAATTCTTCAAGCGAAACTTTTCTTTGCAATTATTTTCGAAAGTTTTTAATAAATTAATTTATATATATACGTTATATGAATTGTATTATATTAATGTCAGTTGTAGTGTGTATTAGTTGATATATTGTGTTTTGTAGTTGTGTTTTAGTTTAATGTGTTTGTGTATTTATTTGTATTTGTATAATTTTTTTTTAAATAATATTTTTAAAATACATTATTACATATAATATTACTAAAATGAAATTTTATATAAAAAAAAATTATTTTAAGTACATTTTTTATATAATTTATTTAAAATAAAAATTTTTTTGATTCAAAAAATTTTTTGAAATAAAATTTCTTAGAATAAACTTTTTTAAATAAAATTTTTTAAAATAAAATTTTTTTTTAAATAAAATTTTTTTTAAAATAAAATTTTTTAGAAACATTTTTTTAAGTAAATTTTTCTATATAAATTTTTTAAAATAAATTTTTTTCTAAACATATTTTTTAAATATTTTTTTTAAAACGAAACTTTTTCTTAAATCAATTTTTTCACATAATTTTTATAAATAATAATTTTTGTAAATAAAATTTTGTGAGTTTTTCATATAATTTTTAAAAACAAATTAATTTAAAATTATTTTTTTGAAAATAAAATTTTTTTGAAATATAGTTTTTTTTGTTTTAAATAATGTTTTTTTAAGAAAAATTTTTTAAATAAATATTTTTGACGTAAACATATTTGTAACTAAATTTTTTTAAAAATTTGTTTAAAATAATTTTTTTTAATAATTTGTCTAAAATAATTTTTTTAATAATTTGTTTAAAATAATTTTTTTAAATAATTTGTTATAAATTAATTTTTTTTAAGAATACTGTTGAAATAATTTTTAATAACTTTGAATAATAATTTTAAATAATATTTGTTTTAAATAATTGTTTTCCAATAATTTTTGATTTTAAATAATTAACTTATAATAATTTTTGATTTTAAATAATTTTTTTCGTATTAATTAAATAAAATTAAATAATAAAGAAAATCATATATATTTTTTTTTATTTTTTCAAAATATGTACGTATTTGTTTTTTTGTTTGTAATCTAATTATATAAGTTTTTTTAAGTTCTAGTTAAAATTCTGTTGAACGTCATATTGTTACTTAAGTAGAAACTTAAATAATTTTAAATAAATTTATGACTAATGAAAACCCATTTTTAAGTACTCAATATTTGACTTGAATATACAATTTTTTGTTTCTTTCCTTAGCTAAATTTTTTGTACGTATTTATAGGTTTATAATATATTTCAGGGAAATCGTCGTTAATTTTGTGTAATTTCTTTTAATTTTGAAGTAATTTTTAAACGTTTTCCCATTTTATAGAATTTATTTCCAATTCAATTACATTTGTGAATCAATGAGTTTCGGTTGAACGCTTCTCTCAAATGGTTATGCCTATATACTAGCAAATTGTTTTTGTCTCTGTTACTTTTTGGTTCTTAGGAAGACATTTAAAAAAAAATATATTTAAATGTTTAAAATTCAAAAATTTTATTTAATTTTTGCAACGATTTCAAATTGAATTGTAAGTTAGAATTTACACTGCACTAAGCTAATTAAGCTTTGTTAGGATACAATTGAGTTCAAAATTTTTTAAAGATAATTTTTAGTTATATTTTATATATAATATACATTCAACAAAAGCAATAAATACCTGAGATGTAAAAGTTTTAAGTTTGAATAAAAATTTAATATTAAAAAAAATAAAATACGAAAAATAGTTCAAAAATATATATAAAAAAACATTAAAATATAAAAGATTTTAAAAAAATTTTTTAAAAAAACTATGAAGTATGCAAAAATTGATTTAAAATTTATATTTATTTAAAATTATTAAAAAAAAATTTTTTTTTTAATTTTTAATAATCAAATAAAAAAACAATGTTCATATAATAATGCCATTAGCAATTAATAAGTGTGTAAAAAATTAAAAATTAAACAATATATAAATAAAATTGTTTATAAATTAACACTGAAATGTTAGACCACCAAAAATGAATTTTTTTTGTAAAGAATAAGTTTAATATATTTTATTTAGTTTCGTATAAGAACTTAGTTATATATTAGTTAGACTACGTAAAATAAGTATAGTGAATAATAAATTTGTGCGATCGTTTTTTTTTAAATTTTAAATGCAATATAACATATTATGAGTTTGAAAAATATTTAAAAAATAAAACAATAAATTAATTTTAGATATATTATATTTAACGTATAAAATATATACTTAATTTGCAAAATGTAAGTTTCCATATTTGGAGTCATTATTTGTAAGCTGCCTGCGTTTGGCTTCTTTTTATTTTATGTACTATATAGTAATAAGAAACAATACTTAACAGTTAACTCAAAATCTTAAAATATTCAGGAAATTAAGTTTATATTATTTAATACGGTGGTCCTTTCAGGTAACAAAGAAATAATTATTTAAACTATTTAAAGGTGCTTGGCATAAAAATCTATTTAACTATTATCGTTCACAGAATAGCCTAGGCAATATTTCGCACTTAAACTACAGGGCAGTTTTTTGTAGATGTCCGTTGTGCGTTTTGACTGAGCACTATTTAGAGCTCTTGGAGTTTTTGTCCAGTAACGTCATTTCTGTACTATCAGTTAATGAGTTCCAGTGCCATTGAGAGATTTTTTTAGGAACATTTAGAACATATAGCAGCAATTTAAAAGAATTAGGTTTCTAAATAGCGAGTTTCAGAGTAAATAAATATGGTCTAAAAAACAAAAATTAAGAAAACCCTCTTACCCACCCTGGGATTTCACAGATGTTATGTGAAAAAAATTTTTTTTTTATTTGATGTTATTTACCTAACTTATTAGTACGTATCAAAAGCATTTAAGAACTTAAGAAGACGTAATTCATCAATTAAGAACAGTCTATAGAATTCTGCATAAATTAAATTTGAATATATACCTCAGGTCTAATATTTAAAAGTAAGTTCTTAAAAGTAAATGTAATTGATTTATGTATTATGCACAAAATTAAAATGAAAACATAAACTAATATTGTTTTGATAAAATTTTTTTTTTAAATTATATATTAATACATATATATTATATGCAAATTATTGTTTTTTTTTTTTTTATTTAAAAAAAGTTTAATTGTTAATCATATATTTAGTTGTTATATTTATCAGTAACTATTAAAGTTATTTAGTACTTTCAGTTTTAGGTCAACAGTCCAGTTAGTTTAGTAGGTTAACATTTTTTAAATGCATTTTTTAGGAACTTTATACACCCCTGTACACTAATTATAATTACTAAGAACACAAAAAATTAATTACTTATTTTAATAAATTAAGAACAATTTGATTTCCCACCATTCCTAGAAAAAAGAAGTACGAGCACAGTTGATTTTAAAACTAAATACAAATTTTATACAATATTTTAATTATATATATTGCGAGGTAGATGTAGTTGTTATTCTAAAGTCAAACGTTTATATAGTATGTCGATTTTAATAAATAATATTTTTATTAAAAATAAAATTTAAATATCTAGAAAAATAAATACCAATTAATGAAATAATTTAAATAAAAATTAAAAATAAATAAATAAAATAAAATAAATAAAATAAATTTAAATGTAAATTTAAGAAATTTAAATTTGAATAAAATAAAAATATCAATATTTTTCAAGAATATAAATAAAATTGTGTATTTAATTAATAATACATCGGCAAAAAAAAAACAATAATTTCTACAAGTTTTTTAAAGAAAATTACTTGTATATTAATAACGTATAATTCAGTTCATCTAAATTATGCATTATTAATATTATGGATTATTATATTAATATAATATTTAATCTGATAAATTATAAATATTAAATAAAAAAAGAATTATTAAAATTTATGAGTATTAATAAGTAATGTATGGAAAAAATTAAATTAAAATTTTGGATTAATTTATTAAGTGTAACTTGAATGTCAGTTAAGAGTAAAATTGTTATAAACACAAAAAACAAAATATCAAATATTTTATAAAAGACATAAAAAAAAAAAATTAACTAAAATTTAAAAATTAAAAAATATTTTTAAATATTATAAGTAAATATATGTCTTGAAAAATTAATGTTAAATAATATTTTAAAAATAATAAATACGATTATATATTGCTTTTTAACGCTTATTTCTATTTTTTATTGTTAAAATTAAAATTTTTATTTTATAACAAAAATAAAAATATTTAAAATTTTTAACATAAAACGAAGTTTCAGACAACCAGAATGTTATACTTCTTATATAACTAAAATCTTGTTGAAGTTTTAGTAAATACAAGGTAGTATTTAAATAATTTTATTATTTATATATGTATTTTTTTTCTTACTCTTTAGTTTTTTTTACTAAGTAGTTGAAAAAAAATTAGTAAATTTATAGAAATAAATTTAGAACAAATTTTTAATGACACTATTTTAAGTTTTGTCATTTAATTATTTTTAAATTAATAATGAAAGACACATTAATTTTAATCATGTTTAAGAATTTAGTTGAAATCATTTTTAAATTTTTTTTTACTCAAGTAAACAAAGTCAAAAAAATATGTATTATATTAATAATAGTAGATCATCTGAAGATCAAATTAATGGTAATGTTTAATATGAATAAATTGCAGTTAAAAATTAATAAAATGAGGGGAATTAATTGTTTTATTAAAATTGTTTATAAAACATACAAAATTGATTATTTTTAAAATAAAATAAATATTTATTTAAAATTAATAAAAAAAAAATAAAAGTGACTTAAATGCTAATGTATTTATTAATATATGAATTTTAATATACATAAATAATAATAATAATAAATATTTTATATGTAATATTATAGATAACAGTAATAAATAATAAATAAAATTATGTCGGTGGTATTACGTTTCGGTCAAATAAAGCCATTTGCAATACATTTGCAATATATGTATATATAAATATATATATATCTACATTTATGTATAAATATATATATATTTCTATATGTATATGGAAACAATGCGTATTACAAATGTGCAATTTAAAGTCAGTCCGACAACCTTATGAATCGTCCAGAAAGTGATATGTATATATATAATTATTTCGGTTTTTGGTTTAAAGCATTTTTTACCTATTGCGTACACCCATTGGAGTGTCCATTGCAGAAGTAAAGGAATTCTCTGCATTTCGGTATTCTAGAGATATTAACAGCCTTTGAATTAGTTAAAGATTTAATTAATAAAACGTTATTATATGAAATAATAAATAATTGTTATTGTAACTTAATATGTTTCTCTAGAGAATATTGTAGAATAATTATAAATTAATAAAAAAATTTTTAAAGGATAGAATATATCTATAGAATGTATATAAATTTTTTTTTGTGTTTTTTTATTTGCTTTCTTTCTAAGACTGTTCAATTAATGGATTTTTACTGTTCCGTAGTTCTTGTGTACTTAGTTATTGATAAGTCCAGTAAATTGGTTATTGAATTTTATATTTATATTTCAAAGTTCCACTTTGGCACACATATATATATTATTATTTGTGCGGTTCTTATATTCCAAAGCAACTTGATTTATTGATAAAAATTATTAAATTCATATAAAAAATACAGAAAAAAAATTTAATATAAAAAAAAAATATTTTTATATGAATTTTAACTTAACAGTACTTGGATAGAATTTTTTTCTAATATTAAAACTGTTTTGATTTATGGTAAAAATGCTAATTAAAGCTGATTGTATAAGTGAGATATGAAAGAAGTTTTGTATGCTTAACACAATTAATAGATTAGATTCCTTAATCACTATAGTATTTGGTTAATGTGTATCTGATGTTAAGTCTGTTAATTAGTCAAATAATTTGTCCATTGTAAGGAACGTCAATTGTGCGCTTATTTTTTGTCTGTTCTTTTGTTTAACTTCGCCCAATAAAACAGTCTAAGCCAGTGTCGATACATTACCTATAGCGTCAAGAACTCTTTCTTTTGCCAAATTTTTTAATGTGATATAATTAATATATATATATAAATAAATGTATAAGTAAATAATTGAGGAAATATTTTTCGAAAAATAATGCTTCGAGAATTCGAGAGTAAATGTCGAATTTTGTGAGTTCTAAAATTGTTTAGTCTTAAGTTCGTCTATTTCTATGATCTTTGTCTTGTCAAACGAATCTCGACTTACTGGATAATCTCTTACTTTATATATATATTATTTTAATATAACTAGTTAAGAGTTATAAGCAATTGTTCACTGAAAATTTTTTTGTAAGACATAGTTTAATAATAGTTTTAAGTGTTTTTTTTTTGTTAATAATATTTCATAATTATAGTAATTAATTAAGTATTGCCGGAAATATATTTTTGAAAAGTTTTTGTTAAATACATTGAAAATTTTTTTTTAGAAAGTTAAAATATTTAAGTAATAAAATTTAAAATCGTTGCTTTGAATTTTTGTTTATATATATTGTCGAATATTGTTTTTAAAAACAATAAACTGAAGTTATATATTATTGTTTGCTAACAGATTTTAAAGTTCATATACACTGACTAAAGATTTTTAATTATATACAATTATTGTTCATATTTTAAATTCTAGCTTAAAATTTATTTTGAACTTCCCATTCCAATTAAGCATTTTTTTTACAATCGATTTTTTTCTTAATTAGATAAAATCCTCTTTGGCTTAATCCAGTGTTGTTCATTTGGAAGTTTCGTCTGTTCTGGAACCTCTCACTCTTGTTCTGGTGTAGTCTATGTAAATTTTTTTTATTTTGAGCTTCTCTGACTTGGCCTTAATTTAAATATTGAATTGAATTTACAATTTTTTATGGGAAAAGTTAACACATATACATTATTAATTTACAACAACAAACAAAGGAAACATTTAGAAATTAAATATAAGTCCATTTTAAGTGTGTGTTGTTCATAAAAAAAATAGATATATAAATGATTAAATATTAACAGACAAACAAAATGGCTATGGCCATTTATATGCTTTCTGTCACTTTTTTTTTGTACTTATTAGAGTAGAAAGAGAGAGAAAACAAGTCGGTAGAGAAAGGCTTAATAATATTATTTTTTTTATGTAGAAAATGACTAACTCGAAAAGGATTTGAAAGCAAGAACGGTTGTTAGTTCAAGTTAAAAGGAATTAGTTTATTGTTCTTAAATTTTTTTGTTTTTTTTTTAAATTTGGGGATTTTTTAATATATATTGAAATTATTTATTTCCGTTTTTATATATGTTTTTTTTATTGATTTGAAATACTCAGAATTTTCACTATGGATACAGGTGTGTACTTGTTTAGTTCAGTAATTAGATTGGTTAAACGTTTTTTTTTATATTAGTATTAAAACTGTGTTATTTTACATAAATGAGTTGTCATTATATCGGAGTTTATGTATATATATTGTTATATATTGTATTAATTTTTTTAGTTATTTGATAGAAATTGTATATGATTTTTTTTATTTATTTATGTCACAATAAATTATTATTAATTATATTTAATCAATAACAACAATATTCATTACTTTTTTATTATATATGTTTTATATATACTTATATATATATATATTTTATTATATATATAAATTTTTTTAAGTTTATTTTACACTTTAGTGGTTGGTGATTGCGCGCTATATAAGTTTGTTTATTGTTTTTATTTTAATTCTATTTTTTTAATAAATTTAAATGATTTTTAAATTTATTTCATATGATTTTTATAAATTTTATTTTTATAAAAATAATTACAATTATAAATTATACATTAATTTATATTAAATAAAAATATAAATTAATTAATAAATTACAATCAATCCTATTTTTATAAAAATTATTATCGTAGCATTAAATAATTATTAATTGTTATAATAATAATAATAATTATAAATTATATTTAAATTGTATTAAAAAAATTTAAATCAATTAATGAATTACAAAAAAATTGTTATAGTCATATAAAACATATTACTAATTTATTTTAAATATTAAAAATTTTATAAATAATTATTTTTAATTGTATAAACAATATTTAAGTAAATTAATATATTTTTTGTTTATTTCTATTTGAACTTGTCATCATACTAAATATTGTTTTAAATTAAGTTCCAATTAAATTTATTTGTACATAATTATTATTATTATTATTATTTTTATTACAAATATTTTATGCTAAAAACTGTTATATTTATTTTAGGTTTTCGGTAGCTGTTAGGAGTTTTTTGTTTTATATAAGTAGTTAATATTGTTGCTAAATGTTGCCACCTATCTTTGTTGATAATTGATCATTTTCGTTATTTAATACAATTTATACATAATTGTCTGATAGTTCAGTTTCATTTCAGCGTTTATTTTCCCTAACAATTGCTTTGCTATACAACATTCTTTGCCATGTAACAGTCTTCACTATATATATTATTTCTTGCTATGTAGTATTCTGGTATTTAGAATACTCTCTGAACTCTATTCAACATTCTATATTATACAATATTATTTACTATGTAATATTCCCGGTATATAGAACACCATTTTCTAGAAAAATGGAAAAATGGAATTCATTTTTTACTATGAATCATACTCGAAAATAGAATAATCTATGTTAAATTGTTATATTTTCTTCTATATAACATTTTGTGCTATATAATATTACTTGCTAGATAGCATTCTCGAATATAGAACACTTTCTGCACCTAACTAATACTCCTGACTATTTAATATACCATGTTATCTAACATATTAGAATATAGAACACCATATAATCAGTGCTAATCTATATTCCTTGCTATGTAATATTCCCGATTGGGGAACACTTGATATTAAATAACATTTTCTGCTGTATAACATTCTCTCCTATATAATATTACTTGATATATAGTATTTTGTGCTATATACCACAGTACACCCTGCTATTCAACATTCCAGAATATAGAACACTTTCTGTTAAATAACATTTCTGCTATGTAACATAGTATATTTGGTAGTGTTTTATCAGTTTTATCAGTGATTGGATCTGTAATCTGATTTTTATATATTTTGCTCTGGTTGTTATGCTTTTTAGTATGTTTTTAAAGTTATTATTTAATCCACAATATTTCACATTCTTTGTATTTTGCACATATTTTATCTTATTTATTTTTTGCTTCATTTATAGGTCATTTTTACACTCATTCCAGTCTAACTGAGTATCTTAGTGTTGGCATTCGTATATATTCGATTTTTTTGATAGTTGATTTGCCCATATATGTATTCATTGTTATTTTTAAACAGTTTTTAAATATTTCATAACTATTTCAATTTAATTTCAATATTTTGTTTTTCTACATATGTTTTGATTTTTTTTTTTTAAATTCTTCGTAAGTGCATTACATGTGGTACGCACTTGTAGTTCCATGTACTTGGATGTATATGAAGTCGCATTATACGTTGAAGCAAACGGTCTGTTATTAACAGACGTTTGCGTATAATATATAATTTTTAAACTGATTGTTCTTTATTCAATGCAAATGTTAATGTTTATTTACATCGTTATGATGAGAGATGAATATCCAATATTTGTATAATATATGTGTATTTATCTTGTAGATTAATTTTTAGCGAGTAACTTTGATCCACACATTGAGAAGTTGTATCTTGAAAACGTATAGAATTTCAATTATATATGTTTATATACTTATATATGGTTTATTAATTGTTTAATTAGCCAAAAGTATAAGAACAATTATATACGAAAATTAATTAAACATTTTAGTTAAGCACTTCAGTTTGTAGTTTAAAACGTTTGAGAAGTACAGGGTTGTTATGTGTGTTCATTAGTTTAGTTATCATTGGATGTTCAGGATGTTATAATTCATCTCACTTTGCTGGTAATTATGATTATGGTCTTAATATCGATTAATTAATAATTTTTGTTTTAAATAGTTTTAAATTTTAATATTTATATTAAACAACTTATTATAATGCATGCATTATTTTAATACAATCAATAAATTTTTTCTACTTGAATGAAAACTATTTTTGTTTTAAAACGATTCAAATTGAATTTTTTTCAACACTTATTAGAAACAATTTTAAATATATATATGTACTTATTAAATTAATTTTCTTAATTTTCTTTTCATTTATATTATATGTATATATATATATAATGTATATGTAATTTTCATTAAAACTAATTAAGTTGTTTTGTTAAATATTATTAATGAATTTTATTTATTTTTTATTCTCTTCTACCACATATAGACTTAGTTTTTCTTTGTTTTTTTATTTGAGGGGTCTACGCAGATGTTAATGGATGTTGTTTGAGACCCACACAGTTATTGTAATATTGTTTTAAGATTTGGTTTTATTCAGTATGTTTGTAATTTTGTTTATAGATTTATTATAGATATTTATATTATAGTTTTTTTTTATAAATTCACGCATAACTATAACATTTAATTTAATTAACTAACGAATGAATGTATATAATTTAACTATGCACATATGTGCAACGCTTAAGCTAAATACATAAGAGATATCCTCCGCTCGTATTGAGTATGAATGGATGTTTGATTGGAACCTGTAACCAAGTAACTATGTGGCCATGTGACCATATGGCCAGGACCAAAATGCTGTTCTTTCCCTTAATGTATATATGGTTAATATGTATCTATGTATAAATTTTTTATTGCTCGATATTTGTTGTTTCAACTTCAAATAATTAAGCAATTTAATAATATATGTTTAAAAATTGTTGCTTCTACTTTTATATATGTATATATTATATTTTCAATAATTAAAACGAAACGAACGAAAATTAATTGTTTTTACTACTACTTACAACGTAAAACAATTTCTACGCTTTTTGTTTTTTTTTTACTATGTCATATATATGCATATGTTTAAACATATATATATATATATATTTTGTATATGTACCGTAACATATGTAGAATATTCCATTAAATCTGTATATTATGTACTTAAAATGCAATATTGGTTTCTTTAGTTTCTTATATATTTTAATTATAATTTTTGTTTTTTTTTAATACATATATGCACAAATTTATTGAATATTGAAATGATTATTTAGTATTTAGTATTTAATTTAATTTTTGTTTTCTTTTGACACCAATATGATTAAAATATTTTTTTCTGTTTTGTTATTAAATTGTAATTATTTGAATTATTATTATTATTATTAATATTATAATAGCTGGACATTATCGCTGGAAAAATAGTTATATGAAAAGTAAACTTTTCGGATGTTAATGAAGCATTGTTGTTGTTGCTGTTGTTTTGCTTTTCTTTTTTAATAATAATATTTAAATATAATAATATTATTAATTGTTAATTAAAATGTTTATTTTATTTTGTTTTTGTTTTTTTTAATAGTTATTATACATGCCTTACATGCATATGATTTCTTTTTCTTTTTCTTAATGCACATTAAACAATATATTACATTAATTGTTATTGATTATTTAAGTTTAAAATTATGTATTATTAATTAAGTTATTTTTGAATATATTTTTATTGGGGTTGTTTTAAGTGATGTTATGTTTTAAAACAACAGACGGAAATGAAGTTTTATGTCTGTGGGCTCCTGTGTAAAATAGAACTTATTTAGTAACTCTTGTGTCCTGTGTGTAGGACACTGCAAGTTATATATATATATATATATTAAACTAGTTAAGTTGTTTAATTAACTAGTAATAAAGCTATGTATAAAGCAAGTTTATGTTATATATGCAATTAATTGTTTTTTGAAAGATTCGATATATTTTTAAACTATTTATATTTTTTTGGTTTTTGTGAAATATTTTTTTTTGAAATCCTGATTTCTACTTCCTTTTTTTTATTAATAGTGTTAATAAACTTTAGCATTAAATTGTGGGTGAGGGGGAAAAAAAGTTTTATGTTTAATATAGACATATATAAATTTTTTTTTATTATTTTTGTTTAACGTTCAAACAACAAACACACACAAAAACTAGATTTTCAATTTTAGACATTAATAATAATATATGCATTTTACATGATTTAAACCTGTATATATATATAAATACATCTATATATATATATTGTACGTTTTTGCTGATTTTAAAATATTAAAATATTAAAATTTTAAATTTGCAAAATTTACAATTTTTAGCTGCCTTTTTGTAAGTTAAGTAAAATTTTGTTGTAATCAAATTTTACAAATTCTAGAGATAATCGCAAATTTTGAATATTTACACAGAGAGAAAATTACATTTACAACAAAATATGCATATAGCTAAATTCAGGTATTATAATGACTTTGGGTAATAGTATATTTAGTTTAATAAGTATAATAATAAACATATATATATATATAAAAATTGTTTTTACAAAAGTATACACTTACATAGACATATGATTCAGTTTATATATGTATATATATATATATAAGTGTAAAATAAATTAAAAATATAATTTATTAAAATATATAACATATATAAACCAAAAATAGATCTGCGTATGAATCTACAATTGCATTTTTGTATGATTTTCAAGATTTTTAAGATTCTTACGTTAATACGTTTTTACGACTAGTTTGCATATGTGTGGTAATTTCTTTAAGGTACAATTACATATAGATTTTCAAAAATATTAAATAGATATATATGTAAATATATTTTTGTGTATATACGTTTTAAAATCTGTCTATTCTCTTATATTCTGCAGTTTTGTATAAATATAAATTTAAAAACAATTAGACAATTAGATATTTCTCTATATATATTATACATATATATATATATATATATATATATATATATATATATATCAAATATAATAATATATAAATATAAATACATATACGTATATATATAAATATACATATATATATATAGATATATACATATTGGTTAGACAAAATAAATTTAAAAAATAAATATATAGTTATTTTTGTTTTTTGTTGCAGTTGATTGATATATATGTGTATATATGTATATGTCAATGTGTTGGTGATGTTTGCTAATGTGTAGTTACTTTTTTTTTTTGTAAGCTGGATCTTGAGTCTTACATACTCTTTACTCTTTAAAGAGTTAGATTACTTAATGCGTTTTTAATTGAGTTTAGTTTATTTATATCTTCGATATATGTATACAGAGACATTTGGTTATTTCAAGTTAATTTAATAATTAAGAAATTATATATTGAATTCTTTGGATTGATTTCCCATAGTTCGCACAAAGTTTGCATTGTTCATTTCTTCTTTATAATTTCATTTTTTATTTACTTACTAGATATACGTACACATAAATGTTTAATACTTTTAATTACTTGAATAATTAATATTTATTTTTATGAATTACGTTTAATATAACACTGATTGTTTATAATATATATTTTTAACAATTACAACACTCAGAATAATTGCTTAATGCTGAAAAATACATATAGGAATCATTATTTAGGGGAATAGGTGTGTGTTAAATAAATATTAAAAAGTATATATATTATTAAATGTAACTACACTTTACACTGTTAAGATTCACCCACCTCAACTCCGGGCTGGGAAGACCTTAGGTAAGTGAATTTTTTTTTATATTTTTCAACACTGCAACTCAGTAGTTACACCAAAAATATGCTTCACCAAAAGAAAATGTGTTCCTCTCATATATATTTTCTAATATTATGTATGCATATGGTATTTTTATATATTGTTATGTATATATATTTTAATATATCTTATAATTTAATTTTAATTCTTAATTACTTTAGTCATTTAATTGTGAGTGCGATAAATTCAAAAAAAAAGTAAAATTTAAAATAATATTATATTGTTACAAAAAAAAAAGAAATGAAATCCTTCTCTAGCCAACCATGTTAAGCCTTTTTCGTACCTATCAACGTTACAGTGCCAATAACAAAATACGTTTTAAATTATAAGAAATCATACTTAAATGTGCATTTGAACTCAGAATTAAAAAAATTAATAATTAAATAATAAATAAAAAATTAAAAATAAAAATTTAATAACCACCATCAATTCAAACTTACTACTACAAATTTACTAAAAAGATTAGTTTATGATAATAATTTATCTATTCATTTCTTGACGTTTGTGGCATCAACTGCTGTTGTTGTTGCAATTTTGCCATGTGTTGTTTTAGTTTCAT
The DNA here is from genome assembly GCF_002237135.1 of Teleopsis dalmanni. NCBI lineage: Eukaryota > Metazoa > Arthropoda > Insecta > Diptera > Diopsidae > Teleopsis > Teleopsis dalmanni. The sequence goes on from NC_051848.1 coordinate 36,147,896, forward strand.
TTTCTGTGTCTTTTGCTTTTCCCTTTTCCTTTACCGCTGCGCTAGTTGGGGCTGTTTTTACATCACTTTCCTTTGTGACGTTTTTGTCTTCATTATCGCTGTCTGCTTCTTCTGCTTCTTTAAGTACACCAGTTGCTCCAATTGCATCTTTTGTCTCAACTTCACGCTTCTCATTGGATTGATTTGCTGGCAATGCTTTTAGGATGGCGTGTACTTCCTCAGCGACAGCCATAAGTACAAACTCGAACTGTTGTCGCGTAGCCACCAGTCCAGCGCGCTGATCACGTAAATGTTCCAGCGTTGCGGCAATATCGATTTCGCGAGCGCCCTTATTCATCCGTCCCAACACAAGATCGAGTAATATGTAGGCACCAGTACGGCCTGCTCCAGTACTGCTATGCACTACAATGGGACATGAGCGGCCACGATATGACTTGTTCACTTTCCTAATTGCGATTATTTAAGTATTTATATTGTTATTGTATTATATGATTTTTATTTTCAGCTTTAGGTAACACTAACCTTCTGAAGTCCAAAAGTGCCTTCGCTTGAGGCGGCACTCCACTTTGTGGCCATGACAGAAAATGAAATTGCGTTACAGTGCGTGTTTCGCTTGTCCGCAAGTTCTTGAGATAGAAAGAACGTACGAGGTAATCATCACACCAGATATGTTCGCTTACTAGATGAACCTGCGTTAAAAAAAAAACATAACTTTATATTCCTTCTTTTTTAAATTCATATACAGTAGAATCTCGGTATAATGGAAGATACAATAAAGATATAAATAAAATTCATTCTTAATTTAGATAGTAGAATATCGGTATAACGAGAGATATATCTTGTTTTTACGGCCCCATAATCCTACTAGGAGTTCAAGGAACGTATATATAACGAGAGATATGTTAAAGATTTGAATATCGGTATGACAAGAGATATCTCTTGGTTTTGCGGCCCCATAGTCGTACTAGAAGTTTAAGGAACTTATATATAACGAGAGATATGATAAAGATATAAATGAAATCCATTCATTATTTAGAGAGTATTTAAAGTGTCGGTATAAAAAGAGATATCTCTTGTCTTTGCGGCCTAAACTTCTAGTCCTACTAGAAGTTTAAGGAACTTATATATAGCGAAAGAAATGATAAAAATATAATAAAATTCATTCCTGATTTAGAGAGTATTTAAAGTGTCGGTATAACGAGAGATATCTCTCGTTTTTGCGGTCCCATAATCCTACTAGGAGTTAAAGGAACTTATATATAATGATAATTTTTTATTTTTAATAATTTTAATTTCAAATCTGATATTGTATTTTTATGAATTTACAAATGAGTTTTTTTTACCTCATAAATGTGATAAACCTCAGCTCCTTCTTCCGGCCAATAACGTGCGCAAGCGATTTCACCATTTTCCTGTAAGCGACACAAAGCAACGATCACCACAGCGCCTTGTTCCCAGATCATTTGCCAGAAATGTGCCAGTGTAGTTGGTAAAGGTCCTTGTGCAGCAACATAAGCTGGTGCACGTGGATCGTGGTCGGTCTACAAGAGAATACAAGATTATTGTGATTGTAAATTGAAAATATTAATATTATTAATAATCAATTACGTACAATTGTTGATGCATTAATGTAATCGAGTCCTTCTGCATTTGCTAAGTGATTAAGCACAACACGAGAATGGTCATAGGGAAGCGGTGCACCTGGACGATTTAAATTTGCACATTCTGATTGCTGACCAGCATCTCGTGCACTGGGTTCAGCTTCATAACGGCACAATGCTTCCCATTCACGTTGCAGACGGCCCTTGTTGCGTAAATGGTCTTCCATGTAAGACTGTACATATAAGTTAATGATTAAAAATTTATCTATAAGGACTAAGTTACAAGATTTTGTGTGTTTTCTTTTATACATACCAACACCATATGTCCCGTTGATATATCCATATTCGTCAATGCCGGTTCTTCACTCCATGATGACGTACTCGAACGCGATGATGGTGGTCTATCGTTTTCTTTACTCAGCGACGTTATTCGACCACCCGCCACAGGTTCCGCTGCATTGCCCTTACCAGCCATTCGAGCACGGCAGAGATCCTGATAATCTTTGCTACAACTTTCAGCGCCCGCAATGCCTGACTGTAGACCACCTAGCTTGTCGCGCTTTTTGTCATGTCGTTTAATCAATATTAGCGTAACGAAGATAACGATTACTGCAGCAGCACCGGCACCAGCTAACATATACACCATTATGTGCGTTACATCTGGACCTTGTTCGGCGAGTTCAATGCGAGACGACGATACTCCGCCATCTTCGATACTTCTTGTCTTATCGCCTACACCAGCACTCTTGACGGCAACACCAATACGTCTCAGTATGTTATTTTTAACACCACGATTGTCATTGATGATGCGTGCTATGTCACTGGCGGTTTTATGATCGGGATTGTTTGAGTCCACCCGGAAGGAGACTTGTCGAGGTTGAACGCTGTTCAATATAGAAATATTTTAGTTTGCAAATATACTTGAAGCTTTATATTTTCTATCGGTAAAATAATTAACAATTGCTGGTCGTGATAAAGTGAGATTACTTTCAATTACTTTTTCGCAGAGATCCATATTTCAAGCTCAAAATATCGTTTCTTATATAAGAAATAAATTTTATGTATAAAATAAAACGATTAAAAATTGAAAACCAAAACAATCATTAACTCTCAAAAGATGGAAGTGAATATTCTATATTGTTTGTATTCATTCTTATTCGAAACTGTGATCTGTTTAGGATTTATCTTTTGGAAAACGATGTTTAATATAAAATTTTTACTTACGTTAAATAAGCAAAGTACCCTTGCATGTGGAGAATATTAGCCAATTCATTCATTATACGTACACCATCACTCCAACTGTCAATACTGATAATGGGAATAGCATAACATATGATTAAATCAAAACAATGCTAAGGTAAACTTACGGATTATTCACAACGACATGTGCATATTCTGTATCTACAGTATGTGGAGCATGGTCTTCATCTGAATGATCTTTGAGCATAACCTTCTTCTTTTTGTTGACTTGCTCACTTTCTTTAATATGAACAGGTAGCACTTCTTTAGACTCAAGCTTATTAGTGGTTGTTTTATTTAATTTTCCCTTATCGTCTCTATTATCTTCTGAAGATGGAGGACCACTAAGTGGGCCAGGTTTTTTCACATCCAAACGTTCACGTCGCGTAAAGCCCAACATGTTTGCCAGTAATTCTCTAGCCTTTTCCTTTTTGATCTCATTATCTTCTTCCTCAGAGTCAGTGTCTTCCAAAAATTGTTGTCGTTGAGGCATATAAAGCAATCCGCCTTCAGTGAAGACACGACCAAGTTTGGGTGTTTTATGTTTATAAGGAAAAGAGTTCGAAGCAAGCATAGCTTCTTCTTCAAATGGTGTTAGAGAATTTCGTATGAGACTTTCCTCCAAAGCTTGTTGTTCAAAGTCATTTTCGGCACTATCTTCGAATGTCGGCATACGCTTGTAAGTTGGCATCAAAACGGCATCCAATGGCTCATCTACCTGCGCATGGCTGTAGTATTCACGATTTGCTGGCTCTTGTACTAAACCCTGTTCAGATGCCAGTTCACGAAAGAATGAACGTGGCGCAGCAATTGTTTCTGGTAATTGTTTACGACCATTACCTCCAGTACGTTTATAAGTTTCATAATTATCCGGAAAATATAGTTCATTTGAATCATTTAAATCGTCCGGTATATAAACAGGTGGAGATGGGTCATGTTCTACAACTTGTTCGAGCTTATCCAATGTCGGTTGTGCGTTACGTTGATAGGGTTCTGGATCTGGTTCAGATGCGGCAAGCATTTGGTAAAGTTCTAAACGATTTCGCATTGCTAGTTTACGTTCCGCTTCCATTTCAGCTTCACGTTGTATTTGTTCACGTTGTATGCGAGCACGTTCATTATCCAAGAATGCTTCCATAACATGTTCAGCATCTATTTGTGATCCGTATGAATCGAGTTTACCAAAGTGAGCCAACTCAGATGGATCATGACGTGACTGTCGATCTTGAAGTTGTAATTGATGAAAGATAGTGTTGATACCATTATTATTAATTTGCTTCTTTAATGGCGGATAGTACAAAGCATCGGCATAATCTTCATCTGGTGGTGTAAACCGTACAAAAGCCAATGAGCCAGCGGGATCGATATCTGTAGGAGTTGGTGCCAGATTAGCGCATAGGTTTGGTGGTAATTGAGTTTGCTTTTGTAAGGAAAATAGAGTGCCTTGTATGCGACATTGTACGTATGGATGATCCCAACCTAACCCAGCGCCCTGTAACTCTTCAAGCATGGTTGCAAGCGCCCGTGAGTGTTCCTCCGTAAGCGGCGTTCTTAAATAAAATATTTCAAGTTTATTTAAACATATTCAGCAATAAACAAATTTTTAAACTAATTTACTTCTCAATGTCTTCCAAGTCGACGCCAGTAGTTGGTATGCATTTGCCAAAGATGTTGTCTGTAGTTCAATGGAATGTTGTATTAGCGCAGTTGTGGATTGGGTAAAATGTACATATAAGTATAGAAAGTTACGTGGGCACATTTTGAATTAATAAAGTAAAATATTGTTAATTATAAATGTATATTATTGAAATTTCATTTTATATATTTCACCTTAAATGCATAATTTATAATACTTTGAAGCATATTTTTAATTGAAAATATTAATTCTTAAATTGGTCACAATTAGAAAAAATTATTTTAGCATAGTATATCAATAGGTGGATCAAGGTCAATTGTTTAATTCAAAATTTCAGCTTATGTCGTTTTATTTTAAACGACAGTGATCGTTTTAAAACGATCACTGAGCTCTTATGAAATACTTCTTAAATTTCTGAACGTACAATACGTGGTTCCTCATTTTTATTTTGCCTGATATTTTTCACTTCTCCATAATTTCTGGTAAGCATTTTAATAAATGCTATTTTGGGTGGCATTGGAATGTCTGATATATTTAAGTTTTAATAAAAAATCTAAGGAAAATAAGATTCATTTCCGATTCTTTGAGTTTTTAAGAAATACCCGGTTTTACTATTATGTATATATATATATTATATATATTTCAATTATTATAATTTAAAGGTTAACTTCGTTAGTTTTTTGATTATATTTTTGGAGCTCAACGGTGGACTTTTTTTTTATTAAAAAGCTCTACATATTGAGCTTAAATACATTCCAGAATATTCCATAAGAGTTTTAGTAAAATTTGTCGAATAGTTTTCGTATACTTTTACATAGATCAAATTGGATATATGTTAAACTCTGTTTAAGGCAACCTTGCATTGCATCTTTAACAATAATAAAATATTGGAAAGCTGAATTCCAACGTGATCGTAGGAGTGTTTTTGTTAAGAGCGCGTTCGGGACGTTTAAAAGAGTTGTCACCTCTTTTGGAATAAATGTTGATAGAAGCCACGATATTGTGTTGAATGATACAGAAATTAAATGGCATGAGATAGCAGAGATAACAAATATAGCATATGAATGTGTGTCGAATATTTTACATGAATACCAAAAATATGACCAAAAAGGATAACGACTATGTCATTCAAAACATTGTTTGCAAATGTTTATGGTATGCACACTCTAGCTGATTTTGGGTATCGAGTAGTGATAATTGATCAAACATGGAACTATTACTTTACACCAGAGGAAAACAACAAGCCAGAGCTAAGGGTAAAGCTCAGTGGTTGTGCTTCCAAACGACCACGAACTCAACAATCGGATGAAAAAGTTTTCACTTTCGTATTTTCGGATGCAAGTGGATTAATTTTCATAAACTCATAGAAAAAACAATAACATCAGACTAATATTATATTTTATTGAATCGATTCCCATTTGTCATAGAAAATAATTTTGTTTTTGCTGGATAATGCACCCGTCACACTTCAATGAAAACCATGGCAATGAAATGAAACGAATTATGTTAAGAATTGCTTTCTCACCCACTGTATACTTCAGATTTGGCTCCCAGTGAGTATTAACTGTTTCAGAACTTGTAAAGATGGCTACAGGGAAAGAGATGTGTATGAAATGATGAAGTGAAATGGGAAACTGAGATATATTTTGGAGGACTTGATAAATCATAATATTTAAAACATATCGAAATGTTGAAAGATCATCGGTTGAGCAGTGTGTTGAGCTGAAAGGGAACTATATTGAAGCATAAAATATAATTTTTCAATATACTAAGTATATATGTAGCAAGGACATTAGCTACCAACGGCAAATATAGTGACTTAAAGTGATGATGTGGTGATAAAAAATTAATTATATCATAGGAAAATCTAGTTTTAAGAAATGCTTGGAATATTCTTAAAAAGAAAAGGAGGACCTTTTTTGAAGGATATTTAAGATAAAATTTTTTAACTACAATTTTATTCGTAGCAGTATTATGAAAATGGTTTCATTTAAAAGGGAAAGAAGAAAATTCGTGGAATACTGTCTAGTATAAAAGTGTTTATCTGCTTATTCATAGAAACTTTACTAAGGACATAATATTTGTATAGTTTAATAAAAGTCAAAGCTTCAATTTTCGATCTGCAATCTGTTACAGCCTGATATTCAGTTGTCTAAGCCTTAAAAAATGTTAATATGATCGAAAAATCACAAAAAAAAGAATGTTTGTGTCTTGTCATATTATCAGAAAGCAAATGATATAAAGCAATTCCTTTTCGGATCGTACTAATAAACTTAATAATGTTAAAAATTTGATAATTATTTTTTTCGTCTTGACGCTAATTAGTACTTGTTAGTTTTCTGTAAATGGAAAATTTTTTTTTTTCCAATTTTTTCGTAATGCTTAACCTCATGATAATTTCTTTTATTCCAGTTTCCTGAACTTCAAAAGTATTCCTGTAGCATATACTTATACCTTCAAGCGGATTCGTTGTTTAACCTCCAAATCATTATTTTAGGTTTTTAAATTTTTATTTGAAGACTTAAATGTGTATATTAAAAGGCAAGAAGTAAAAAATATTTTAAAAAAAGTAAAGAATTTTGCAAGAAAAATGACCTCAATAATTTAGGCACTTTACTGGCGGATAAACGCTCGAGGTGATTGAAATGCCAAGCAAACACTTTGATAAAAAAGGGACCCGCATGCCCTTTGCCCTTAGGAGTATAAATTTTTGTTGTCAACTTTGTTCAGTCTTAGCTTTTGGTTTTAATTTGAAGCAATACATTTCTTGACATTAAAAAGGAGCATTTTTCTAAGCCTCAATACTTAATAACAAAAGAAACTTACCATCGAAGCAGACTTCGCTTCCTTCAAGGCATAACGTCCTGACAAAGTGGCAACCTGCAATAAATAAAACCGAAATGAGAGGAATGTTAATAAAACTGTTAAAAACAAAACTAAAAAACAAAAAAAAAAAGAGAAGAAAACAGAAAAAACAAAAATGAATGACACAAAAACTTCAAAAACGATTTGAAGATGAAAATGGAAATATAAAAGCGCTTAACTAAGATATTTTATTGCGACCTATGTTGCTGTCAGCAGAACATAACATTAAATGTTAAATAACATAAATAAGTTTGAATATAGCTGTACGTGTACATATATATGTATGTATCGTGTGTATAAGTAATACGTTTATATAGAGCATGGAATACAAACGCACGCTGCAAAATGTGCGCCGCCACCTACGCATGGATTTTCATATTCACACAAACAGCTGTAATCACACGCACAGCAATGCCTGACAAAGGCTTCGGGTACCGAGGGGTATACTGGTAGACGCTGGGGGAACTGCTGGCACATATTCGAGTGACGCTTGGAGAACTTTCTAGGTATTTCGCCACAAAGGCTTTTTTTTATTATTGATGTTTCAGCTGTGTTTGCTGTTTTGCCAGCAGTTATTTGATGCCTACATAACAACTGCCATTGTTTTGATGTTGTTTTCTTCCCCCACCGACCTACCCATTGTGTGCGAAAACATTCTGCGAAGGCACTGATATTTACACCATCCACAATGACACAGTTACTGCAGCCAAAGCAAACAATAGCCGTCCTCTATGCTAGGGCGTTTGTTTTTTATCATTGCTTTGGAATATGCGAATGAAATGTTTGTGGAAATTGAAATGAAATCCCGAAGACAACCTGCGTTATATGTGGCATACATAATGTACACCTCAAACAGTTGGGATACATGGAAATAAATAAACCTGTGGGCTTGCATTATGGAAGTTCACGTGAATATCAGAAGTACGTGATTCCGTTGAACCTTCACAGAGCTGCGGTTGGGAAAATTACTGATTGAAATCATTTAACTGTTTTTGTTTTAATATATATGGGATGTTTGTTGTATGTTGTGTGTATATATATGTATATCAAAAATTGCTAAACTGAAACTGAAAACCTTTTACTGTTTCCTTAATTATCACAATTATATTGGGTGCATAACTTAGTTTTTTGAAAAAAAAAACAACATATATTTCCATGAAATGATAAATTGTATTTTAATCATATTATGTTTTTTGCAAAAAAAAATATGTTAACATCTTAGATATGCAAAACTGTAATTTAATCAAAATATTTTTAATCCATAGCAGTCAGTTTTGAGCATCCTTTCAGATTTCTACAGATTCCATAAACTGTTCGGCTTTTGATGCGATCCATTCATCGAGCTATTTTTTGATTTAGCTCGATTTTTTTTGAACCTGCAGTGCTGGTTTGGAAGAGCGCTTTGCATTGTTTGAAACAAGTAGTAATCTGATGGAACGCCATCTGATAAATAGCGAACATGCGTTGAAATTGTCCATTTAAGTCCTTTTTAATCGTCTTGTAATATAAAGTTGAGTATAGTCATTTGTTGGCTGGAATCGAACGTGTTTCGTTCAAAGTATAGTTTAAATCTATCAACTGTTGTTGATATATATACATTGTAGAATATTGGATCAGCGCACTGTCCAGCAAGTTGCTACACTGCAGTGAAGGATTTGCCGGAGTAGACCACGAAACGGCTTGGGTCCTTTTTCGTTCTTCGACTCTCCATTGAGTTAAACTTAGAGTTATAATCAACTCCTGTTATAATCAACTCAATTGTGTTTTAAGGCAGTCATCCTTCTGCTTGCCAGTGCTGGACATTGGCACAATATATGCACCGCTCTCTCCTTTTCTTCAAGGCATAATCTGCAAGTGTCTTCCTTCACAAGAGTTAACTTTTTGAGGTAATACTTGAAGTTTCTATATCCCGTAATCAAAGACGTCAGCCAGAACTGTTGTTGGTGATGCTCAGCAGTAACAATTTCGTTCGGTTTTATCAGCTCATAGTGTACTATTCTTTTCTGATCCCAAGTAAAGACTTACTTCATAACTTTACTTCTATGAATGTATCGTCTTGCTGTTGATATTGAAAGACAAGCTGTATGAACCCATGAAGTTTAGTGTTAAGTTTTATTGTCAGTCACAATTTAAAACAAAAAATGCCAAATTTCATTTATTCAATATTGTTTTGTTAATATTTAACTTTTAACTATTTAACATTTAACTGTTATGCAAGTTCTTTTTCAGTTTGAGTTGCCTTTCAGTAATGGAAAATACTATATACTATAAAGCGAATTTGCCGAAATTCATATCGAAACAAAAGTTAAAATTCTAAAAAAAACAAAATCGACTAAAATTTGTTGAGTTTCCTAAAATTTTGTTTATCCAGAGTGGCATTTCCAATCCAGTAAAGTATCTCATAAACAGCTGCCGCATACCAAAATTGTGATATCATAAGCAGTATAAAGAGGTTTTTCGAACAGAAGTGAACTACAACAACAAAAATACATTTTTATATTATTTTAACTAATTGAATTTTTGGCTGACCATATAGCTGTTTCGAGTATTGCCAAATACTTATCATCATATCGTCTTGGAAATAATTTTTCTATTTAATTATTCGTAAATAATTTTTTTTTGTTTTTTGAGACTGCAAGTACCAGGAATCGAACTCGTGCCCTGCCAAATTTAAAGCTCAGAGTCAGCGCTACTTAAACAAGTGACCCAAAGTCATACTTGACTTTTATGTTCGCACATTTTTCTGTAATTTTCTTAATTTTCTGTGAAAGTTTTATTAATAAATTCACTTGCTGTGTTTATATTAGAACATAATCATGTAGAATAATTAAATTAATTAATTATATTTTTATTTTTAATAAGCCTTACATCTGCACTCGAAATGATGAGCGATTATGTTTCACATAATTCAGTGGGTTATTATTTCAGATATAATAAATACTTCTTAAATATAAGTCGGTGCCTAAAAGTAGTAGAAGAGAAATAATTTCCAAATAATAAGTTTAAATCCGAGATAAGTCCTAAAATTTCTCGTTTAGACGTGACTTTATGTTATATACGCATTGCCCTGCAAAACACGCACGCACGCTTAACCCATCTGCTACCGAGTAGTTCAAGACTCATGAAGAAAGCCAGGCCACCCGCCAGCATTATATGCTTTTGAATGTGTATTTTTGCTTATGACGAAGTTATTTGTGTATTGGTGTTGGTGTGTTATGAAGTTCTGAAGCTTATGCTTCTTCAAGTTGTTATTGTTTTTCAAAATTCATTTCTGTTTACTTATCGTTCTACCAGCAGCAATTGACGTCACTTTCACTTTTACTTTACATATCTTTTTGTGCATGTAATTTATCATTTTTTCTTTTTTCCTTTTATGTTTTGTTGTGTTGTTGTTGTGTTCATGTTTAACATGCAGTTATTTGTTGCTGCTTTTGGGGAAATGTGCCATTCTTCCAATATGTTGTAAATAATTTGTGGGATGCTTTAGAACGAACGAAAGCTTAATAACACACAAAAAACAAAAAAAAAACAAAAAAAAAACAAAACGACTAACGTATGTAAAAAAATTCTATCTGTTTGTGAGTGTGTTTGTGTGCACGAGTGTGCTTTTAGCCGCACAAGTCGTGTTATGTGTTTTGAATGAATAATATTTTCGCGTTAAGCAATTAATTAAGTACTTTTATGGCGCCTTTAACCACATAAACACACCCACACACACACTCACACAGAGCCAAGCGTACTCGCCGTAGAAATTCGTATACATTTACATTCACTTTCCTTCTCTTAGCCGATGCTTGTGTTTGCTTGTGTTGGCTTGTGTTTGCTTGTGTTTACTTGTGTTTGCTTGTGTACACTGCTAAGTCAAGAAATATGAGTTCGGTTTTCCATAAGCGAACGTCAGCGTTCTTCATGCTCAACAGCCGTCGGCTTTTATCTCCACTAATTGTAAAATAAGTACTTTAAGTGTCATTCAAGAATTTTCGTCACATTTTAATATATTTTTGTCAAAATTAATGAAATAATAATAACAAAAGTAAATAATGTAAATCGAGCAGTGAGGGGAACTCGAATGTGACAGAAGTGTCAGAATTTTCGAATTCATTTGCCTTATGGCGTCTTCAACTTTGAAAATTATTTGTGGTTGAACAAAATTTGTAAATTATTTTCTTTTGAAATGGAGCCATTAATTAAACTGACATTGGGTGTTGTAGAACAGAACAGAACAGAACAGAAATAATTAACAATTTAGGATAGTACAAAAGAAAAAATAGTTGTTAAAACCACTTGTTAGCATAAGAAATTAACCAAGAAAATAGCAAAAAAATTTAAACGAGACTCTTCAGCACACAGAAAGTTTGCAATATATTACTTATCTCAGTGGCATATATGTCAAAGACCAACTTTTCACCAAGATAAACACATTTAGGCACTAAGTCGTCCATTATGATATAGCGATGTATTACTTACTTACTTTACTGGGCACTCCTCTCCAGATATCTCTGCTATATGTGCGCTTTTTCCAGTCTCGCACATCAAATCCAGTTAGAGTTGTCCTAACTTGATAATCCAACCGGAGACCCGATTTATCTCTACGTCTTCTTTCTTCAACCATCACAAATACCTGGTGCTGCGTTATCATTTTGTGATAGCTTCCATCCTTTTGCATAGGTACGACGAGCTTTACAGGAGAGAACTGTACATAGCACTCTACTGTTTTTCCATCAAAACAATGGAAATACTGCTACCATCATTAGACCAACAAGTTTTTCTGTAAGTTAGGGTGATCCATGGTTAACCCACTTAGCAAATATAATGGTCTATTATAATAATGGGGATTGAAACGTTGCTTATACGTTTATACAATACAGAGGTAGGTTAAGTCAGGTTATACTCTATAAATTGTGTTACCGTATAAAGGAAACACAGATGTTTTTAAACCAATTTGAATTTATGGTAAGGTTATAAATACTCCTTAGGGAGAGCTCATAGAGTTGATAAAGATTTTTAAAAAAAGAAAGTCCCTAAAACAGTAAATTAGCATCTGCGCTGAATAGTAATAAAGCAAATGTGAGACACTTTCATCGTCCTCTTCAGAACTGCGATAGGAATGATATTATGGAAAATTCAATCTTTTACTTTGGTTCCTGCGACACGTTTAGAAACCTATCACTAAACTAATATCTTATGTGCGCATATCAAGGAGAGTGCTGAATTTGTTTAATAGATTTCTAGACGATTTTTACAGTGTCCTCCAAATCGGTAAGTCTTTCAGTCAATTTATTCTTCTAAATTTTTTTCTGTGGGTTATATAGATTTTAATTTGTGATAAAAATTTATACAGTGTTCTGAAACGTTGTAGTTCAATTGAGTCACGGAGTGTCTTGGGTAAATATATATGTATATGTATGCAAAGTATGTATCAAAAAATTTTATGTTTTTGAAATATTTTTTTTCTTCGTATAATATGTTTAACAATTCATGTTAAATTTAAATATTCTTTTTAAGCCAGTTAAGCACAAATGAAGATACTCTATATCAAATTCATTGCAAGGTGTTTAACAGGATGACATGTCAATCTTTCGTATATTTGCTGTTATTATCTGTCAACATTTAAATTGCTTATTTATAAATTTTTATTATACTTTTACACAATATTTTTACTTCTTGTCAGAATATTTCCGCACCACAAATTACTTGATTTCCATAAGCTTATATAACAGCATGAAATAACATTAATTTGGTTTATTTTGGTTGTTTAATATGAAATGCATTTTTTAACAATATCCACATCGTAAAAAAGACAGATGCGAAGCAACAGATTCCTTCGAAAACTCTTAAGATACTCCATTGCATAAAGCTCTCATACACAATATTTTATCCGTTTGGCATAAAAATGATGACTGGCGAAAATTATTGGACTTTTCTTTTTAATATTAAACGAGAAATGAAAAAGTATTAATAACACATTATATAAAAATGTTTTATCATTATTGACTCACACGACATAACAATAATGTCTCCTATGACAGTATAAAATTATATTTCTTCTGAGCCACTGCATTTCGTAGAGTATTAAAAAAAAAAATAATTTAATGAAAATACCTATGATATATTCAAGTGGTAGGATAATAAAGTGAAATGATAGGAAAAAATTGTAAAAATAATATTTATTAAAATTAACAATATTTCAGTTTAAAATTATTTCAAATATGGACAATGTATATCATATAATTAATTAAACGCAATGTAGCACTTATCGTACGTGTCTAAGTAAGTCTACGAAGACCTATCTGTCAAGATGGGCTTAGCGGTGTATGATGTCAAAATGAAGAATATGTCGGAATATGTTGTCATAAAATTCATAATATTTTAATAAAATAAATTTATTTAGTCAATTCGCATAAATTATTTTATATTGAATATATCTTTTTAAAAAAGTTAATAATAATATATTATGCACTTTTTTTTCGTAACAAATACATTTCGTCCTTGAATATCAGGGTTCAATTTATTTCACAATTCAATTCAATTTTTTATTAAATCCTGCAGCTTCAGAAGTGCATTATATCCTCAAAAATATTGACCTTATTAAATATTTTGTGCCAGTAGTTGAACATAATGTGATACGGCATAAAGCTGAAGCTTTATTATTTATTTTTTTATAAAAAATTTTCTATAATAGAAATTTCCACTCCATCAAACATCAGAACATTCAGAAAATATTGTAAATTCGTTTGATTGCTTTTTATGAAAAACTAAATAAATGTTTTCATTCAAAATGTAGCTAACTTAAGATTTAAAATCGGTTTGAATTAAAAATGATATTCTACAATACAATAATTCGAAATTTAAACTTAGTTGATATCCACTGTGGAATACCAACATTCTCAATGCTAGCATATTAACCCTAAATACTCTTTTTAAACTTTAACAGTATTATTCTTCTCAGTTTTATTATAATTTTTATGGATTATATCAAATAGGAAGAAAGATCCTTAAAGTTTTAATAATAGTCTTGACTCATATAAACATATTGCATAGTTAGTTAGTTGTGGTGGAGAGAGGACGAATCCTCCTCAGATAGCTTAGGATGAAAGCCGTTTTGAATCCACAAAAACCTCGTAATAGTGGGTAGTAGATAGAGGGTCAAACTAGAACCAACCAAAGGCATTACAAAGGCAATAATCTGGCTAATGCTGATACTGGAGATATCGCTAAGTGAATTGAAGAAAGGGGCCCCTAGAAACTTAAACCTAGTTCTGGCCAGACCTGGACAAAAACACATCAGGTGTTCTGGTGTCATTTCTTCAAGTATTGGTAGACACGCACTACATGAGGTACCACAGGGAAGGCCAAGTCTTGCGACGAGGCGCAGATAGCCTCGACCCTCATGGCAGAATTTAAACCGAGAATTTTTTTTTCTTTCAATATCAGCTTTTTAATTTGCATTGAAAGCAACAACAATTTTGATTTTGAAGTTCCTTGTTTCATATCGTTTTTTTCTATTGATTACACAAAGTGACATTATATAAAACGTTACTTTAAAATCTTTGGTGAAATCTTGAGAGTAATATATACTTGATCTCGATAATATGGTAAACATCTACTACAGTAGAACTACTACAGTAGATATTTACAGAATATCGTACGGCTACTGTATAATACAGTATGCGCTGAGAGAACCAAACTATATTACGTACTGTACGGAGATTAGAGAAGTTACTTCAGAGAAGATTTAATAACATTTATTTATTTTTTTTATGGAAATTGTGCAAATTGAAATTCTTGATTATTTAAAAAAAATCAAAATAAATTCTTTAATAAACAACAATATTCACATACTTTAAATTCTGCACGTGTTGTGACTTAAAATTACTCGATTTTATTGTGTCGATAGCAAATTGCAATACAAATATCTAGTTGGATAGATATTTTATATAAATGGATTTTATACTGAAAAAGTTATTTTACTTTTAAATACTATAAACAATTTCATACTGTATATATGTAGCATTGGCATATTCCATTTCCATTCGATAAATTGAAGACTGCACTGGTTTGAGTTTCAAAATAAAAATCCTGTAATCTACTTAACTATTTTCTTTAGAATTTTTTAAAATAATATTATTTTTGGTTAAATAATAGTTTCATTTCAGAAGGTTTTTGTTATATCAAATAATAGATAAGTTAGTATATGGATTGAATAACTAGTTTTGTATGCTAACAACTTTGTATTTATTATCAATATTGAATTGATATTACATAAAATATAAATACAAATATTAAATATTTTTAATATATATCTTTATTTACATTTTATTTTCATGCAAATTAAAATTCGTATCGAAAAAAATCACTTGATAAGAATTGATAAGATTTTGTTGAGATACATACAATTTCGGTATTAAAACGCCTTTTTGAGAGTGAAAAAGGTATAGGACTGCCATTCGTGTCATTGAAACAGCAACTAAGCGACAATACTGTTCCGAGATTCAATATAAAATGAAAAATGTTCCAGAATAAAAGTGTCTAAAGTAGTAAAGCATTCATTTGGCATATAGGTAAATATATTTGGAGAACATAAATATATTTGTAAAAAAGTGACAAAAACCCTGGAGTTTGAGCATTGAAAGTTTGTGCAGCTTTGGGTACTTGTGGAAAAACACGATATAGTCATTGCTTTTAATTTGACAGGCATGAGTTCTAAGAATCCAAACAAATTACATACGGACTTTAAACTAATTGATAATAAATTCTAATATTTCCTAAGAGCACTGATGATGAGAACTTGGCAGTACTCGAAACAGCGTTGTTTGGTCAGCTAAATTTCAATAAATTAACTAAAATGTTTGTTCTTATCTTTTCTTTACTATTCGAATCCGTATAACGTACATATATAATTAATTTTATTTAATTTCTATAGAATTAAAATTTTGATTTTGATAATTTTCAGTGTTTATTTAGAGTTGCTATTCTAAATTCTAAAGTTTTAATATAGTTTTTTATTTTTCTGATTTATATTTGCTAGTTTAACATTCAGGTAAATAATTTCAATTCAAAAAATGTGTAGTCGATAATAGAGGAAGAAGAAAATTTATGATTGCTCAAGATAAACGTAATCTAATCACTGTCTGTGCAAGTAAACATTTTACAAAATTTGGTATTAGCCAAATATTCTTGAATAAAGTGAAAAATGTACGATTCTGCTTAAAAATTCTTTATAATCATCTTTAATAAAGCACATCAAATGTTCATACCTTTTATATAGAAAAATTCCATATAATTAAAATTGAATTAAAAACTAAACTTCAAACAAATGCAAAAAGAATCTCTGAATAATGATTGCCTTGGATCGCTGGCAAACGTAAAGGAGGAATGTTACTCATACCACCCGAGAGCCAAGAGAATTTACGCACCACAAATTGTATGTAATTTCATGCTGTGAAGATATGACTTATAGCATTTGTATTTGGTAGATGAAAGAGTTAATGTTTTTTGATTCCAATAAACAATTTTTCAATTAAAAATTCCTGTTATTATTGATTGTTTAAATATCAAAGTAGGTATTAAGTATGTACTTTCAGAAAACAACAAGTTATGCTCTAGCTTATTATATCTCAACAAAACGAAACTATGTGAAAGTTGTGCAAATAGAAATTCTTCTGAATTTAGTTGAACTGAAGGAAAAGTTTCTGAAGCAACTGAGTTTAAGTAAATGAAATATTTGCAAATGTATAAGATAGTTGGAAAGAAAAATATTTGTACATAAATCCAAAATAAACCATTTTCAGCCTCTGTTCACATGCATCATAATTTCGCAAATGGTATTAAATATATTCGTAATATGTCATATGCATTAAATCCATCAATTTTCAGTTATGTAACCGAGTTGCAAAGTTTGCTATTCTAAGCAAACTAATGCCCCCTACACTGTTTGCCATAATGCATTTAATATTCCGCATGGAAGCTGCAGCATTTTCATTGCAAATCTGCTTCAAGTACATAGAAGCAACATTTAAGTGAAATCGTAGCAACTCCAACAATTGCAAACAATCAAAACCATTCGCTATTGCCTTTCAATATGCTGAACTCACAAAATTCCCATTGTCTATATCCACGTAGCCCACACACTTACGAGCATCATCATTTGTATTTGCTTTCCCTTTTAATACTTTTCAATTTATAAGTATTTTTTCCATAGTGTCGCATTTGCTGCATTTTCAATTTATATGCTTTCTTTGCTTTCTAGTTGGGAACGTTTTCGTGATGAATTTTCCGCAATACAACAATGTTGGTGAAAATGTAGCTCTGGTACTGGCTCAGACCCAGAACTTGCAGACAACTATTTGTACGTGAACTCTATGTGAATACTGTTAATGTCGTTGAGTGCTGGAGTAGTTGCTGTGAATGCGTATGCTTATTGTATTAATGATGTCCTTCTGATCCAAAGAGTATTGCATAGAAACAAAAACGAAATTTAAGGTGTGACCAAAAACTGACGAATCTTTAAACACATATTCCCTGTGCAACAACAACAACAATAACGAATCAATCATATGAAAGCGAGTGATGTCTTAAGTATCGTTGTAGGCAGCTATTCGCAGATATATTTCGCAGGAAAAGTTTTTTTGGGTATTGTAGTTGCTACTGTTATTGTTGTCATTTTTCTATTTTGTTCACTTTACTTTTAAAATCCTATAAAGTTTCACACGATGTCAATCTAAATGTCACATTCCGCTCACTGCACACACACTATACGAGTAAACATCCTACACCACTTAATGCTCCTCGCATATAGCACCCACGCAACACACGAATTTCGTCTGAAATGCCATTAACATTTTGGTTCGTTTACAGTGCATGTCAGTGCATTGATGGCAAGTATTAAAAATTGATCCTTGTGGCTCGAGTACGCTTTCCTATTCGTCCTTTGAGTTTTCTGTTCCAAGTTTTTTCTTCTTCTCGTACCATTATTATTTATAACTTTCGGTTTTTTACTCCCGCTCTCCCGTTTAGCCATTGTCATAGCTTTATGTGTTGGCAAAGCTATTTGTTAAGTTTATGGTGCTGCTTCCGTTTCCTGCATTTCGTTCATTTCCGTTTTTCAATTAGCATCACGCTACGTGCAGTTTAAATTTATTTGCGAAATATACATATTCTACTTAGAACTGTATATATACTTAGTCCGTTATTTCATGAAGTACTACTTGGTTTACTAAGCTGGTAGGCTTAGTTTTTAAGTGAGTCTATGCATAAAAGACAACTGTGCGGGAGTATGGGAAAAACTCAGTTGCAGTGAATCCAAATCTATGTTTAATATTTATGAGTTTATATTTCTAAGAAAATTTGACTATAATTTTCCGAAAATGTCAATTTATATGTTTACATTTGGATAAGTTTACATTTCAGCTTTACAGAGTTCCAAGTAATAGTACATCATGTCCTTGAATGTATACAGTCGGTCAGTTGAGATTGATTGCATAAAAATTTTTTAACGCAGCGACATCTATACTTGAATTAAGTAAGAGAAATGATTTTCTTTTACTTCTTGTTATAAAGATTAAGACAAATTGAAATTTATTGTGATGTCACTCTATATCCAACAGTTCCAAAAATGTTATACTACAAAGACTTACTATATTAAAACTTCTTTTAAGTTGGACAAAAAGTGGATTAAAAGCGTACAAAATGCTTAACGATATGTACAGAAGTAAATGTATGTATCACTTACAGATTCTTTGTCGGTTGGGTTGATTTCATTAAACTTAACGGGCGAGAAGAGCTTTGAAATATGAACAGGTACCTTTGCTGAAACGCATTTGTAATGAAGATAAGAAAATGGAGAAAGTTGAAAGTATTCATCGGTTTACTGAAAATTTAAGCTTATCGAATGTTGATCGAAAGCGTAGGAAAACAGAAGATGTGTGAGTGCTTTATGCCACAGACTGTAGACAGACTAAACACAGACTAAAGAGTCTTGTATTGTAAAGACATTTTCAAAAAGTTCTATAGAAATTTCTTAAGTCAGATGTTACTGTAACTGTTGATCAAGTGTGATGTTTCTAAGATGACATGGAAGTGACCACAAGAATAAAAAAAGAAACTCGAAAAAAGAATGAAACCCGTCAATCGAGCGATCACTGTAACTGCTGATCAAATGTGATGTTTTCAATATAAGCAGAAAACGAAATATAAGGTTTTGACATGGAAGTGACTATAAGAATTAAAAAAAAAAATCTTCTAATATATGCTCAAGGCTTTGCCAGAACCATGTTTAAATTTTATGGGTTCTTCTCTTTTTATACACTCAGCATTATCTTCAGCATTAGCATTGGCAGGACTCTCGCCTTTATAAATGCATCTAACTGGCTCTAGCTTGATCATTCCTTTACCCATTATTACAAGGGATTTTGAAAGCAAAGTGGTTTTCCCTCCATTTCACCTAATCTTACCAATATCCCAAAGCAATCGAGCAAGCTGCTATTGTAGCTACAAAGTAAGTATGATGTTTTGAATACGAGTCAAGAACCATATGTATTGGTAACATATGTTATGGAAGTGATCAGAAAGTGAGTAAGGAAAAAGTCTTTCAGATGGGCAAAATAATACTAATCATTTTTCTCAATGCAATGAAAATTATTCGGAAGGAATTTATTTCAAAATATCAGATGATGTACTCGAAGAGTTCTATGAAAATATTGTTACACTGTTAGTTTTTGTTTTCTTATAATGTATCATAGATCAAAACCAACACGGGAAGTAAATTTTCGACTAAAAAAGATCAGTCTTATTGATCATATGTTGGATAGTAAGATTTGGCTTCATTTGGATTCGAGCAATTGTTTAAATATGATTTTCAAACAGAAGACGTTGTGATATGACCTCCCTTATTGAAAATTCTTCGACTGGCATACTATAAGCAATTTGGGACGAAGTGTAAAAAAGGTTTATTGAACCTTCTCAGTGCTAACGCCA
The DNA here is from genome assembly GCF_002237135.1 of Teleopsis dalmanni. Taxonomy (NCBI): domain Eukaryota; kingdom Metazoa; phylum Arthropoda; class Insecta; order Diptera; family Diopsidae; genus Teleopsis; species Teleopsis dalmanni. The sequence continues at coordinate 36,168,212 of NC_051848.1, forward strand.
TTTTAGTATATAGGTTTTAAATTATAATAACACTTTTATATTAGTATGATTAAAGCTACTTAAATTAAACAATTATAATTTTAAAGGTTGTTTGATTAAAGTTATTATTAGTGTATATTGCTGTATATTGAAAATGGACATCTAATTTTTTTTTTCGCTTCATTGACATAATGAAGATCGAGGATATTAACGAAATTCTGATAGAGAATCAAATAACTGACCCAACCAATACATATTAGACCCAATAAACTCTGATAGTATTGATTTTGTATATGTAAGTTACTAGTCCATAAATTCTAGTGTAGATTACTTGTAAATATGGCCGTCATATCCTGTTGCGCTTTACTGTTTATTGTTTTTCGCTTCAGTTCTTTTTATTATTTATTTTGCACAAAAATCTACAAGAAGGATATGATGTGCCTTTCCTGCTGCTTCTTTTGTTAATATTTCTTCGTCATTTTGACATGGCATTTGTTAACAACACAACTGAATTATATACATATATTCATACATACATATATATATATATATATATTTATTTATGTATATACTTATTTATGTATACATAAATTGATATTTATTTGTTTGTCATGTACTGTGCATCCGTTTTCTCTTTTGTTTGGAGGAAGAAAATCAATTTCAGTTCTTATCACTTTTTAATTAACTTTAAAAAAAAAATGCACAATAACGTGGAAATAAGAAAAAGGAGATAATTAACTGTGATAAGTTGCTTATTTTTTCTTCTTTTATTATATTTCATTTCTATTATTTTTCTTTCTGTGGTGAAGAAATTGGCAAAGAAAAGTAAAGCAATTAAGACAACCGCTGTGTTTTCAAAATGAAATTGTCCTCTCAAATCACATAATCATTCTTAAATTATAAGTAAAATCAGCAAAATTGCACTTCTTTTTAAAATAAGAAAAGTTATTAGTATTCAATGTAATTAGGGTGGCCTAATTAAACTGAAACGATTTCTAAACTTTTTAAACTTTTTAGCCAATGATTGCATTGAGTTCATATTTTACATAATGGCAACTGATATTATTGTTGTGAATTTTTAAATTTTTGGAAAATATTTAATCTATAAATAATCAATAAAATTCACACATTATAATGTGATTATAATGTAAAGCAATATTTAAGTAACAAATTGCAAGTCATTGCTCTAAAAACCCTCGAACATTACAAAGTAAAGAGATCGTTCGAGTCTCGAATTAGAGCGCTTTATAATGAAACCGATACCGATTGTGCTGCATTTTTATTAGACACGTTACAAAAATTTACACCTTAAATTAAACGTATGAGTGTGAGTTGACTGGTATATGTTAAGTAAATTAAACCGACTTTGAAAAAAAAAAAAAAATTGGATTCAATGGAGTTGGTTCCGAATATGGTCTGTTCTGATAAATTAAACTTTCCACTTGTGTTATATATAAACTGTCCGGTGGTAATAAAATTTTTTTATTAAACATTAGTAAAAAATTTAGACATCGTGATAAGTAGTTAAACATCATTGTAAGTGACGTTTATGACGGTGATTGCTCATGTACGTCTACTGGGTTCCTCCGTTAATGCTTTGGACTGTATTAACAAGGTAAATGTATTTGTTTACCACGTAAAAATTGCAGTTAGGGATGGAGTAAATATTTCAATTGGATTATGTACTGTCATATTCGCCAGTATACTGCCCACATCGCCACATTTTGACCACATATCAATCAAATTTGTTTATCAGATATACATTAAGACTGAAAAGTTTTCGGAAATTCTCATTTAAAATTCGCGCGCTGTATATTTTTCGATATTTTAAGTTTATGTAGTTTGGCAGCACTGTCCTTAATTACTATGCCAAAAATGAGCGCGATCTGTCAGACAGTTCGTTTACGGCAGCTGTTGAAACCAGTTCACCTCAGTAGTGCGTTGCGAAATGTCTTCGACGGTCGTACGACCGTCCTGAAAGGCTTTGTACCACTCATAAACTTGAGTTTTCGATAAAACTGATTCCCCATAAAGCCTTTTGTAGCATTCGCAACGATTCTGCACACGAAATTTCGTTCGAAACACAAAATTTGATGCAAACTCTTTGTTCAATATTTTTTTCCATTGTTTTTTTCGCAACGCACTACTGAGGTGAACTGGTTTCAACAGCTGCCGTAAACGAACTGTCTGACAAATCGCGCTCATTTTTGGCATAGTAATTGTCCTTAATTGCTGCCAAACTACATAAACTTAAAATATCGAAAAATATACAGCGCGCGAATTTTAAATGAGAATTTCCGAAAACTTTTCGGTCTTAATGTAAACCTACTTTTTTTCTCAGTGTGAGGCGCGGATATTTTTAATGCCAAGATTAACATTAAACAATATCACATATTATAACAACGACAATATTATTTATATTAAAAATATACATAACGCTACCAAAAAAAAAAAAAGTTACTAGAAAATGCGACCCAATTTTTTATATATTTTCCGTCATCCTCATCTACCAGTATCTTCCAGTAGATAACAAGGTATCAAAGTATTTTTTATGTATAGTATTTTATAAATATAATACAGAATGGTATTAAGGGACTAATGCTTCTCAATTTATAGCTATCATCGTTGTTCATTTTGTTGGTGTTCGAAAGTATTTTATTACTATAAGTACTACAAGACCTATTACAAAAGCACTGGAAAAAGCATACCTAATTTTGCCAGTAGTGACTTATTTTAGTTTAAATCTACTTAGAATCAGTACTCTGTCTAATTTATTACTGATGCTTTTAACAAGCTATTACTTGATCTGTCAATCATCTTAATTTAGAACGCAAGAGGTTTATTTCTTTCAAGACAAATGCATTTGTCGATTAACACATGATATCCATCGATATGCTGAAGGAAATTCCAGCTGAGTATGCAAAATACATTTCTAACATAGTTATTGAATAACTCTAATAGGTATTTAGGTTGATAGAAATTTTTAGAACACTTTGCATCCTACTACTTTATAAGACAAAATAAAACTTTTTGATATTTTTCTTGGTTTTGGGTAAACAATATTCCTTGAAGCTCTGCTAATAGAAATGAATATGGCCTATTCATCATTTAATTCATATTTTATCAATGCTCCAAAAATTTGAGATTAATCTTGATCGAATTTAAACTTTATACAAACTTTTAGATAAGGATAAAAAATTCTAAATCAGTCTATAAGTCACAATAGTAGGTATAAACCATATTGAAATAAAAAAAAATTGTTGTAAAATAATTTTATAAAGATTTATGGTCAGCCAAAAATTCAATTAATTAAAATAATATAAAAAAAAATAAAATTTTTGTTGTTGTAGTTCACTACTGTTCGAAAAACCCTCTTTATAAAGATTTATTGTAAAAATATAAAGATATTTCACCAAAGTCGTTCTCAATTTTTCACCGCATTACTTTAGTTTAATTATAATTATCTTATGAATTTATTGGATTTATCTGGAAACATTGCTGTGTGGAGTTTCGACAAAGCTTATAAGAAAAATAAAATTACATATAATTTATAATTTAAATAAATTTTGATGCTTTCTTTGATTTGACACAACAAAATATTCGTCAGTCAAACTAAATCCTACACGTACTACTTGGCGTATACGTAACGTTATATGAAAGTTGAAAGATTTATGTTAAAAATATAAAATACATAAAAGGAAAATGTCTTTTTTGAAGAAATAAATGGGTTAAAAAAAATAACATTGATGTCTTGCCTTCATGTTTACCTAGAGCAGCTAACATTATCCATTTTATCGTACAAAAATATTCTCTTCATTAAAAGTGTCAACATGTGGCAGTGCAGAATATTTCTTGAAAATGAGGGTATCATATATCAGGCGTATCTGTTTATTTGTAACGTTAACATTTACTAATATGTGGAATCATGTACACTTCAGATATGTACGTGTGATGTACTGTATGTCGCATGAAATGAAAAACACATTGCAAATAAATGCGCCATCATTTATCATATCAAAATAGAGCAGAGCATAGATGTGATATATAAAGCCATCTTAAATCAACAACCCTATTAAAATAGACGAATAATCCAAAGAAGGCAAATGACAAAGAGTGATAGAAAAATCAAAGACCTTGACAATTTCTAGTAATAGATTCAAATTATTATTATTTTCACCAACAAATTTGTTTTCTTTTTGTAATTTTTTTTCTTATTTTATTATTGTTATATATGTGTATTTTGTTGTTACCTAAATTTGTTATGTAGTGTTAAAAAGTAAATAACACTTAAGCCAAAAACAAAAAGAAAAAAAACGAAAAAATAATAAAATAAAATAATACAAGCAAAGCGGTCATATAGTCAATGTTGAAGATGAGGGCGACACATGTTAGTGTAGGTACCTCTCATACCCATTCATACACATTGTACCTACTCGTAGTGCTTGTATCTATACATAATAATAAGCAGGCTTCATCACACTGAGTGTATCATAGTCTCCATCGTTCAACTGCATATTTATTTTTGGTGAACCTCTTGGTGTGCCTTTTTTATTCAGTTTTTTTCTATATAGTAATATACATATGTTGTATGTTTTTTACATATGTACATATAAATAAGTGTACATATGTATATTTATATGCTGGTATGTTCAAGTGTTCGAAAAAATGCTTAGTATTATTTCACTTTAATTTTAGTTTGACAACAACATAACAAATGTCTTGCCTTAATTCTCTTTGCTTTTTTATGCTAGTCACCCTAGTCAACCCAGTCACCCTATTCGGAAATGCTGGAATGCAATAAATATATGTCAATAAGCTTTAAATTGACTTTAAGTCAATCAGTGTAGAAAAACTTAAAGTTAAATAATATTTTATTTAATAATATTATAAGTTTTGTGAAAAGTTGAATATTTTAACATATCATAATAACTATTTTATTTATTTAGATGTGATATTCAGTATTTGGCATATTTTCTAACTAAAAATTTTAAATATAAACATTTGGTCAAGTTATAAACTAAGATTTGCTATATAATTACTTCTCTTTATAGATGGAAGTATGTCTATTCTTAATATAATTGTATCATGAGATAACAATGTAGTTGAAGTTCCCCTGGTTTATTTTTTATTTAGTCATTTATATTACAATAACATTTAGTTTGGTTTAATCGAAGACACTGAATTTCAACGAAAATTTATTGAGAATGTCTTAGATTTGGCATGGTGTACACAATAGAAATTTGTTTTATGCTAAAGATTATTTATATCATTACTTTATTAAATATTATTAATATTACTATAATATAAAACATTGTGTAATTCAAAATTAAATTTATATGTGGTAAAGGAATGTAATAAAATATATATAGGTACGTACGACCAAGAACAAATAGAAATAAAATATTGTATATTTTGTTGGTTTCCCTAAAGATGACTATCGAAGACAGTCGAAATATCGGAAAAATATTTTAATAAAATACAACTTGTTTTTAAATATAAATAATAAATTATAATTTATTTATTTCTATTTTAATAATCAATTAGCCCGCTAATAAATTATTATGAAATATTTTTTTTTGTTAACATTTTTTAAGACGTACCAACCATAAGAAGATCTTATTTTATGATTTAATTTTCAAAAATGTAGAAATAATGAATGATATTGTGATATCATATATTATGTCTAATTTCAGATTCGAATTAATATAAATATTTTTCCTGCAAATATGAAAAACACTCATACGCCATGTTGTACAGTAGCTTTTAGAATTTCATGCAGTAGAAGGATAAATTAAATTTAATGCTGGTAAAGCTTAAATATTTAATAAAATACATATATTTATTTTAATATGTATATCTTAACTTATATAGCACATATGTTATACACTCATATGTTAATTTATATATATTTGCAGATGCACCTGTTCATCACTGAAACGTGTATGTGTTGGATGCAACTGAAGTACATACAATTGAAAGATAAAACGTAATTAAAATTATATTTGATTGATGAATTCCAAATAGATTGAGATATTGATTAAAATCAGCTCATAAATATTAATTTATTTTATTTAATTTTTTTTTTATGCATGTAGTTGCAGATAATTTCATTTAGTTTAATTTCATATTTTTATTTAATTTTATTATATTTTTATAAAATTTTTCTTGCAAAAAAAAATTGTAAAATCCTTTTAGTTTTTCTTTTTAATATTTGTGTAATATTTTTGTATAATGCTATCATATTTATTTTTGCCTTTTTACGATTTATTTATTTTAATTGATTTTTTGATGTTCATATTTAACTTGAAATTTGATATTAAAATATTTGCCAAGCGTTCGAAAATCTCATTTCAATCCTGCATTTCAGTAAACTTTCGTTTGATATTTGAAATGTTAATTTGCATCGCAAAAAGGATTTATTCATTTCTTTTTTTTAATTAAAATATTTTATAGATATTTCTCTTGCCTTTTACGGTTCTTGGTTAAAATGAACACAAATTGATTGAAAATATTACATTACTCAATTATATTCCACAAACTAATATAGAGAAATATATTATTTAAATTGTTTAATAAACTTAGTACCATTTATTTTGATTTTAAACAAAAACATTAAATTTTAAATTCAAAAAGTATTTAAAAAATGTTAACCGCATAGATGTAAAAACGTACTCAAAGAGTTTTAAAACATTATTAAAAAATGCTTCCTTTAACTTTATATAGATTCTTGATGTTAATGATTGCGGCTAAACAACTTTATCAAAAGATACAGTGTAAATGAGAGCGGCCATGAGAAAGACAGAGAGAGAGAGAGAGGGAGACAGAGAGATGTCTTGGAGGATTGCTTCGCTCTGATCGTCCATCAAGGTCTTCAGTTGAAAGCAACATCACTTAAATAAAGAAAATGGTGTCTGACAATCGTATCTCAAAGACAGGCACCTACTGAAATTTCTGAATGTTATACGGCATTGAGAGAGTAAAATCGTCGAAAAACTACAGTTTCGGGGAAAAACAACACATGAATTTTAGACCAAAACACGTACTATCTCACAAGGCTATCGTTTTAAAGGAATTTCTGGCTAAAAACTCCATAAAACTTTTTGAAAAGCTACTGTACTTGTCCGATATATTTGTTCCGACTGATTTTTTTTTTTTTTTTTTAAAACTCAAATGTAATGTAATTGTTGATTCGTATAATATAGTAGATTCCAAAAATGAACTTAAAAATATTTTAATGATTGGGTGATGTGACAGTGTAAGTATATTATTTCGGAAAAGGTTTGCTGTGAAGACGATATAGTCAATTTTGTTGAATAATAAATATTTTGTCTCGCATTGACTGATTCCTGAAACTATCTTGAAATAGTAGTTCAAGATAAAATTTGTTATGAAAAGTATCTTGATGTTATAAAGTCCATTTAATACATAATGTTATATTTCGCAGAAGGCTTTATTTCAAGTGCTTTTGAAATGCCTCTCACGATGCGATGATGTTACTTTAAAGTATTGTGTTTTTCTGATAAAAACTGAAAATTATCGCATAGTTTTTATTTATTGGTTAATTATCTGCACAAAAATACACTTAAGAATCATTTAACGAATTTTGGCAGTAGTCTAATAAGCTTATGTTCTCTATTCTATTTTGTATAGGTAGTTGAATTAGTTTGGTACACTGATAACAGAAGAGTAGTTGAATTAGTTTGGTACACTGATAACAGAAGTAATGCTATTTTAGTAAGGACTTTTATTATATAAAATGTAAATACTTTTGATTTTTATTTCCTTAATTAATATAATGAACCAAAAACGCTGTATCCAAATTTTTCTCAATAATACTAATATCTCCTTTGGAATATACTTAATGCCATTGAGTTAAATTATTTTATAAAATATTATAGTATTCATAGTTAAACTATTGTATTACTATTAACTATGCTTTAAATAATTGCATATGTTATACCTCATTTTTGTTTAATATATATGCACGTGTAATCAATTTGGGGCAATGTTAATTAATTTTAAAAAGTAATGCAGAATAAATAGCTGCAAAAGTTCTTTAATAATATTTTTTGTCGGCTTGACATTAAATTTGTGTAAGGAAAGGATATTAAAGTAATCAAAAACAAGCTTTAATATATTCATTTTGAATGCATTATTGCCTTAGGATCATTGCGAAACATCCTGGACACTCGTTTTGTTAGCCAAATTTTGACTCCCTTATCCCAAATATGTTGAATGGCCCTAGGCGAGTAAATAGTTTTGTTGCTTTGGTATCCGTACGTACGTGACTCTGCATATGGTTTATTGTATTCATATGTTCTATACGAAAAGCGCCTACTTTTACTATGTAAACAACATTATCATTATTTCGGCATTTATTTATTTTGGTTCTTGCCAGAATAAACACACTAGAAAAAATTATCGAATACATTTAAACTTATATGTTGCGTGTATACACATGTAAAATGTATCTGCATTTGCCATATCAAAATTCGAGGCTGGAATGTACAGTAAAAATGAATGTATAACGATTTTATAACTCAGAGCCATGAGTACTCTTTACTTATCCCTATTCTTTAGAATATAGTACGTTTTGAAGTTAGCTTAATGTAAAAGGAGTGAATTTATCAATTATTTCATTTTTAATTGTGTTAATTCCTAAATTACAAAATATAATACTAATAATTAAGATAAGTTGGAAAGAAATTAGTTTGAAGGTCAAGGACTCTGTTGAATTTTTTTTTTAAAAATTAAAAAATCATGTCTGAAACTAAAGCCGTATTTTAAAGCTAAAGATGAATTATACTACAAGAGAAGTATCAAAAGGCAAGAGAAACGTTACAATAATTCTATTATTTTTGAAAAAGGGAGACTCCATTGATGAATGCAGTAGAAATTGACTCCGATTAAAGAGTCACAACAGAAACTAAGCCATTTTTTAAAGCCAAAGATGAATTATATTACAAGAGAGGTTTCAAAAGGGAAGAGGAATACTAGTAAAATTGTTTTACTCGTGAAGCAGGGAGACTAAGTTCGTGAATAAAATTAAATTAAAAAAAAATTTTTTGTTTTATTTATTATCCTATAGACTTATCGGCCGATATGTTATATACCGTAAATACGGATGATGAATAAGTGTAGATCAATTTATATACACCACTAATTTTACAGTCTGGAGAACTAATGAAATATTACACTTAGTTTTTCAACCAATGAAATAGCAAGATATTCAAGTAAATATATCTAGCTCACAAGGATCGGTTTGTGTAGTTCTATTTGGTAGTATGTTTTGTAGACCCGGCCGTTCGTGGAATTATTAATTAAAAAAGGAAAGAAAAACATAGAGTATAATTACCTAAAATTTCTATACTATTATAACCGAATTAATTAAGGGATTATTACCTATGAAAAGTATATTACTTCTAGTGGATTTTTTTCATTAGTTAATCCTTTAACTTTAGCTGCTTTTATAATTTGTCGTTACGAAATATCTCGAAGTCCGGGAAATATTTTTATAAACTTTTTCTGTTGAATTAAATTTCTTAAGAATTTAATATTACAATTTGTGCTCATCACGGAACGCACAAAGTATGACATTTTGAAAGTGAAATTTTATGCAAATATTTGGCTCATACAAAACAAAAACAAAAACAAAAAAAACACTGAAAAAAATATTGAAGATTAAAATTCTTGAAAGTAAAATAATAATGAAAAATTATAAAATGCATTCATGACGTTAGTAAGTGTATGATGTGTGTGTGTGTGTGTTGGTGTGTTGGTGTGATTGTGTTCGTGGCGCCACACAAATTCTGATGCGAGATCACATACACACGTAATTGCACAGAAGCTACAAGTTAAATTTTACCTAAGAGAATTTTACGAGTACGAAATATTCGCACAACAACAATAGCAGCGTTTAATACAACAACAACTTCAGAATTTTCGTTGTTCACTGCAATTTGTAACTCTGCAGCAGCAGCGAAGCTCCAAAGCAGCGACAGCACTGCAGTAAGAAAAATAACCTTTTGTTGTTATGGTTTTTGGGTACATTGTTGTGTTGCTTTTTGGTTTTGTTGGTGTGTGTTAGTGTGTGTTGGTGTGTGACGGTGTGCTCTAGTGACGATGTTGAAATATGTGTGATGAAAATGTTGCCTTTTCACAGCTTTGCAGCAAAATTTTGTGAACACATTTTTTATCTCGTAAAATATTTATAAATGCAAAATTTATAAAACATAAACATTTTAACTTCTGGTCTACCTCTGAAGCAAACAACACAAACCCATGGGATCAGGAAAAAAAGTTTTAATTGTGTATGATATTTCCATTTAAATTATATATGATTTTCTAATTTAATTTCCAAAGTATTTTGGACTTAGGTTTAATTTTTTTTCCGTCGAAAAATTTTAAAAAATAAAAAACAATTTTATTTAAATAACTTAAATTAAATCTAAAAATTATTTCATTTAAAATATTTTCGGTTTTTTAATTAAGAACTTTTTAAAATCGAGACTTAGAATATATAAATCATGCAACAAACAATGCGTCTACAAATAGAATAGTATTGAAATCTAACAATTAAAAATACAAATATAAATAATTAATTCAATTATTCTACAGCTGGTTTATGATTACCTTCTTATATATACACAGCAAGTGAATTGGTTAGTAAACATTTTAACAGCAAATTACCAAAACTTCAGAAAAATATGTCAACATAAAAGTCAAGTACGGCTTTAGGTCAGTTGGTTAATGAGCGCTGACACTGAGCTTCAAATTTGGGAGGGCGCGAGTTCGATTTTTGGTATTTGCAGCCTTCAAAAATTATTTATGAATAATTACATACAAAAAATACTTTTAAGATCACTGATGATGGGTATTTGGCAATATTGGAAACAGCTGTATGGTCAGCCAAAAATTCAATTGATTAACACAATATAAAATGAATATTTGTTGTTGTAGTTCACTGTTTAAAAAACCTCTTTTCAAAATATATCTGAATTTATTGGACCTGAAAGTTATATCTTACATATGAGACACTTCTCATACACAGACAAAAAACAAGTAAGTTTTGAAACATTTTTTATTTTTTGGATCTTATATAAAACTTGTATATATTACAGACACATAAGGGGGTTTACCGAAATCATTCTAAATTTTGGCAGAATTACGATCAAAGTTTCCTTTTCTTTTGATTATCTAATAAATTATAATAGAAATATGAAATTTACAATAAAAAATACTTATACTATGTCACTAAAGTTCACAAATTTTCGTGTCACTTTATATACTGCAACAACCATCCCCTCCTATAAAAAATTCTCTTAAAACATTTTTTATTTAGTAAAAATATAACAAAATATTTAATTTTATATGTATTTAGTTTGTTTGTATTTAAAGTTACAAGCAAATCAGTTGAAAAACAGGAAAGTTATAATCCTGCTCTTAATTAAAGAGCATAAATGCAGGATCCTATTTCCTTGGAGGAGACTGATATTATAACTGTGTGAAAGGTTGAAACATAGATATTTAGAATTTGATAAATGATTTTTAGTGTATCTAATAAAAAATTTGTTAATATAAATAGTGATAATTTGAGAAAGAAATATAAATATAAGGAATAAGAAGTAAATATAAACGAGGCCATATGCTCCACTAAGACAAAAGGATTGCAGTGAGTAAGAGAAATAAATTATTTCATTTTAGCTTGGTGTTTCAAAAATTTTACATAAATTTAAATGAGGACGACAATAATAATAATATTAAATGAGGACGTGTCATTTTAATGTCATTAAAAATTGAATTTCCTTTTTTTTTTTCAGTGTCTTATCCCGAAGAACTTTAAAGAAAGTGGGAGTGTATACGGTTTAATCAACTTGAACTACTTCAAATAGTATACATATATATAGGTAGTTAAGTTGATTAAGAAATCTGTGTGACCTATTTTTAGGTGGCTTCCTCGTAGATGGTTCTATAAAGTGATTTTTGCCGCTCTCTGACATATATGTAAAATTGAAATTTCGTTGATATATATTTTTTAAAAATTGAAATGAAATTGCTTTAATATTATTAATATAATATAATTTTATTTTTTTTATAACAAAAATTAAAAAAAGTATATTTTAAAGCATAAAGTAGTATAAGCATTTTCTTTAATTTAAACGAAACAACTTAAAGTGGTGCCAAAAATTTTTCTTCCCGTACCGCCCCCAGCCTATGTCTGTTACTGTTCTTATCTTAAGTATTTATGTACGGTGAAACCTTTTAAGTAATTTTTAATGGCATTAATTAAAATTTAATTCGTAAGGAATTTATTTAAATTTAATTGCTTAAAGAATAAATCATTTTGTATGCTTGCATTTAAAGGAAGGATTAATTTAAATTTATTTTATTTGCACAATTAAAGTCGTCATTAAAATGACAACTGCAATCCAACCATCTTAAAATTTTTTAGTCACTTGTGTAAATAATTACATCGAAGGTAAAATTCTTGAAGGTAGCCGATTAATAAAAATAGGTGATAAAACCTTACAAGCAATGCATGAAACAAATTAAACTAAATTGGATAAATTTAATCATTCCAGTTATAATGAACTTTTTTAGTTAGTAACTTACACAGAGAGTGTTTAGTATTCTTTCTAAAAAAAATTTGAATTTTGTTGGAATTAAAACTAAAATTAATTTGAATAATAAAGGTAATTAAATGTACTTACTTAAAAGTGCTTATGAAGCATAATTTGGGGCTGTTTTCCTTGCTTAGTAAGATTTATATGCATAATTAAGGCATTTACTCTATTCACACTAATTATTATATTTCTGATTTTTAATATTCAAAAATTCATTACCACAAACACCTTCTATGGCGGCACTAAATACCGTATTAGGTATATTTTCACTAAGTTTTAATATGCAGGTGGTTGCATTCATTAGTATATTTAGCCTTCATCTCAACGATCTACTGTACATAAAACGATTGTACAGTAAAGGACACTTATATATTATCACCAAATTAAAACAATTTGAAGACTTTGAGATAACTATAGATCATATGAATCATATGAAACACATAGTAAATACAGTAGTATTATATCAAATAGAGAAAGGTGAGTAGAAAACAAAAAAGTAATCACTATCAAAGGTATATAGATAGTTCTAGAACTGAACAGGAATCAGACTTGGGAATTTAGAACTTTGAAAACTGAATATTCTTCGTCAGTCTGGATACAATGGTTGCAGTATTTTAATGTACATCATAATTATTTGTGGCAAACAACTACTATCAGAAAATTTATGAAACAGGTGGATAATCCTCATGTTAAATAGTCAGTCATTCATTACAACTTTAAGCTCGACCTTAAAGTCAGTTTTGTCAGTTTTGAGATTCGACAAATATTTTATAAAACCTGGCAGCTACGCACTGAAATGATACAATACTGGATACTTGCCACAATGGTTGTGATGGCAATGAACTTACGAACAAATTGATTGAGAAAGCTGGCAACCATATAAGTTAGAGTGAATTCTTGGAATCACCAAAAATTCTCTTATAATTCTAAACAAATCGGGACTTACTAATAGAATTTTGCAACAAGTTACCTTAATTGAGTTAACATTCTAGAACATTCTTAATTGAGAAAACTTTTGCTGTGCAAAACTCTACTTCTCGTACTACTTAGGGAATATTTCCTAAATCTGTATAAATTAAATATAAAAATAATAATTGGAGTGATAACCGATCACTGCCTACTAAATAAGCATAAGTTGCGTTTAGGACTTTTGATCACCGACATATGCACGAATCAGAGTGGTCAACCATAGATTTGGAGAAGATTAAAATGCTTTTAAATACAGATGAAATGAAATAAGTCCTTTGGATAATGCAATATACAATATAATGTAAGCAATATAACTTTAAGTATAAGACTCAAGGCAATTGTGGATGCTTTGGTCCACAATGTTATAGAAAAATAGATGTCGAATTATTATTAATCTATTAGAATATATATATTAGGAGTATAAAAATATAAAACTCTTAATTGTATTGACATCTTAATTATTTATATGCTGTTCAAAGTCAGTGACCATTTTAAATTATTTTTAAAAAGAAATAAATATTCTACAAAAACAGATATACGTAAAGAAAACTGAAATCAAGCCATATCCTCACCAAGCGTTTTTCTCAAATATGTACTAACATGCGAACGGTATAAATACTTGAGATACATTCTATATTTTCAGTTTCGAGTTATAAATATAATTCATATCAAATCAATGTCAAGTTCCAAATTGAACTTACGACAGCAAATATCACAAGTATGTCAAAATATTTTAGATGACATTACTGTCAAAGAAAAAAGCTAGAAAACCCTGAAAACAGTATTTTATGAAGTAGTTGTAAAATTTGATGAGATAAAATGCTTTAAATATCTTATTCAAAGAGTTTAGTTCTATTTAACATTCAATAGATACATTTAAACTTTTATATTTTATTCAATTTTAGTTTTGGTAAAATATGTTTCAATCTGCGGGGACTTATTTGATGGATTGAGTTTCATTGATAAACCAGTAATTGACTAACAGTCGAGACTGTCGTTGTTGTCTTTGAAACACTGTGACCAAAAATATAGATTTAACATATTCCTAAGTTTGTGAATGTCACAAGGCTAAAGCGAATTTCTATCTTAAAAAAAGTGGGTAACAGAATATTTCGGTGAAAAGGTTTGGATTCTTCACTTTTACATAAAGCACACGGAAACCCATTTTGTGTGAGAGACAATGTCCTACATATTTGCATAGTGATCTTCAAATTATAGAGGCATTTAATTAACAATAATTCTTTCTTTTTCTTCTTGGCTTTGATGACACGCAAGTTAGTGTATAAAGCACTTTTACTCTATAGTGTCTGTGACTACTTAGAAGATCTCTTGTAATAAGAGCTTCGTTGAATTCTGAAAATGTGTTATGTAGCACACCATTCTGGAGGTATATATGTATTGGATTTGATTTGAAAAAGTACAATTCAGGGTGCGCGCGTACAGAATCGAAACGTTTTAGGGCTCTATCTTTAATATACTTTTACACACTCCTGACACTTAAGACTTTGTCTATGGCTTCATTTCTGATGTATTATAAAGCTTTTAGCATACATTTCAGTACAATATTCTGCTAAATTTCAAGTTTCCTAATACTGAATAGCGCACCAGTGCCACAAGTAACACAGCCATAAACTAGTTTGGGTCTAATTATTTACTTATAGAGCTGAATTTTATTTTTCACACTTAAATTCTTTGGTGTCATGATTTTAAAGTATTCAGAGATACATTGCAAGTCAGCGTTTTGGCCTTTATATTATCTAGTCAAGTCCCTTTAAGTTTGGTGTGCATCTTGTATATATACATATAGTATATATATATAGTATATATACTAGTGCGTTTAGTTGTATTTTCAAAAGTATTTTTAATATTATAATAAATTTATTTTAATATTATTTTATTATAATAAATTATAATTATAATAAATTAGTAACTGAAAAAATGCAACTATACTAAAAATTTTTTATTAAAAATATATATTATTGCATAAAATTTAAATTCGATCTACATATTATTAGTTTAAGCGAAAGTTGGTTTATTTCCAATTAATTCAAAGAAATTATTATTTTAATTAAATTTATTTAAATCAAATAAAATATTTCCTTTGTGTTTACCTATTGTGCACACTGAATCTATATATCAAATAACCACATTAGTGTGAGGTTTTCTTAAATTGAAATGTTTCCAAGTGAAAATTATGAAAATATGGTAAACTGCATTTCGACGAAAGTGTCATTTCAGGGCAACCAGATAGCAAACACCCACTATTTATACAGTGGCTTATTAAATTTATGCTTCAGTAAGCAAAATCAATCTCGATGTGCATAATTTGGGCAAAATCATATCAAAGACTGTACTTAAGGCAGCAAATGCAATTTGATTGCGATTTGATGGGGCTGAGGTAGACACATTATTATTCAAGAATACACAATAATGCCTATATGCACACACATAGTTTCAAATAAACCAACACATTTGATGAAGAAAAAAAAATTCCTTTCGGCAAATAGCCAAATCAATAAATCCCAGGTAGCATCCTGTTGATATTATTTCAATTTTAAGTGAGAATTCTCGTACAGTAGATATGTTTAACAGTGCTACGTACGTATTAGCTGGTGCATGTATGCAGGTATACATTTACATAAATATCAGGACAAATGCTATACCATGCACTTGGTACATAATATAGCAACAGTTGTTAGTGCGTTTGGTTTAAATCAGCTTTACTCGCTTAAGGGCATATGAACTCATATTTTTGGTTTCAGCAGTTTTGCAGCTGCTACAGTGCACAATAACAGCACTGTAGCAGCGCTGTAACAGAACTGTAACCTACAGCCATGCATCCCATGTTATAAGCTTAAAAAGTATGGTATTGGCTCATATCCACCCATGACATACTCGTATATGTAATTGTGTGGCATATGTTGGTTTGTTTATTTAGTACACCTTTGTGCATTAATAGGCGTTTGTTTATTTTGAACTTCATATAGAAATTTAAAACTAGGCAAACATCAGCAAGTACAACAACAACAACATTTATAACAATAACAAACTCAATACTGCGAAATAAAAAAAAAACCAAAGGATTTTCTGTAAATGAAAAACGCACTTGTGTCCCACTTACTACTGGGCTTTGAAAAAATTTAATTTTTTCACATATTTGCTGATAATTCTTTTTATAACTTTTCCACTGTTTTAAGTTTACGGGGAGGCAGAGGCGAAATATTTGTTGCCATAACTATTACTTATCAAAAATGTTGAGGAAATTTCACCGATACACACATTTTTTTCAAGTTTATTTATATTTGTTGAATTATTGTTTCAAGCCGTCCAACCATCCAAGTGTAAAAATTAATAGCAAACATCATTGGAGCTGAATAAATATTTGCAAAAATAGGTATATAGCATTTCGCAGGATATCAAGCAAAAAATTGTTAAATAAATTCTTTTTAATAAATTGGTTTTAGGATTTTGTTACTTATATAGTGTTGGTAGTTTCCCGAATATATCTCTATCGGCACGGGTCCATATTATACTGATGATCGTTAAAAAAACATTTTACTTTACATTCTTCAGTTAGCTAAAGATAGATCAAGGTTGTGTAAAATACCGATCTACCTGATATTCATATATCACGACCAGCTCTTGAATATTTTTATTTACAGAGACTTTGTGAATATAACAAATCTACTCGATCCTTTGCATACTTGATCTTAATAGCCGATTTGCAAAAAAATGTGAAATTATATGCTTGAAAAATTTTTGAGTATGAAAACCCAACTGTTATATGGATTGTCTTGCTATCCTGTTGAAACTATATTTTCAAATTTCTCGGGAAATTGGTAATAATATGGATAATTGTCAATTTTTTCAAAAAGGTCGGACTTAACAACAAATAGCAGTAGATACTGTTTAAGACGTGCAATTATTTGTCTGAAAAATTTTCATGTATGAGACCTTATTTAGGATGTGAAGTGTAGCTTATGATATCATCCCGTTAAAAACACATATTTTTCTAACCATATTTTAAAATATTTTAAAAATGGCAGTCATGTGGCCTATTTTTCCAACTTAAAGGATAAGTATTTTAAAATGGTAAGCGTTAAAATAAATATGCGATATTTGGGACCATAGTTATATATCGGTGAAACGCTTCAACCAAAACATGAATAAGACTAAAGAAACGATACTTTGGTTAATTTAACCAGAAATCACTAATGGCATTCACATTTCAATCGAAATTGGTTTGGAACTGTTTTAATAATTTCAACATTCTAGCGACGAGAAATTCTATGTCTCTACTATAAAAACCTGGACATGAGGGGTGAAAGTAATGAAATGGTGGATGTGTTAGCCAAAAGGGATCAAAAACACCTTTTGTAGGCCCGGAACCCTTCTGAGCAGTATATTTTTGAGCACTAAACACCTAAATAAAATATGGCCCACAGTTATCATAAAATTCTTCAAAAGTTTGGAATTGGACTAGTTGGGTGAAAGGCTGCACAAAAGATCTTTCAGCCCGTAGTGGATGCCAGCCTATCCATAACCAAATTTTAAGTCTCAGATCAAAATGTTCAACTCGACGCATTCTGTTGGTTCAACAATACCATACGTTGGTTTTTATTGCTTTCTTCTTATTAAAGTTGAATAGATAGATGATTTTGAAATAGATATACTCTATTGTGTCGTTTTGAAAAGAAGTAATAAAACATAGAGAAAATTGGAGCCGTATACTTTAAAAGAACAAAGTTGATTTATAACAGAAGTGTCAAGAATCCGCAAAGGATAAAGAAAATTATTAGATTATTATAACTTCCTAATTTAAGTATTGGTAATGTCCAAGTGCCATTGATTTATTGTGTTGGGATATTTACAATATATTGCTTTAGACTTAAAAACCAATACTTTAAAACTGGACAATTTTAGGATAGATAATTTTGAAGCAGACCTACAAAAATCTATTTTCCTGATTTAAAAAGAAGCTACAAAGGATGTAGCAAAGTAAAGGCGTCTTATTGAAAAGAGCATAGTTGTGTTTTAACAGGAGGGATATCAAGGCTGATTATGATGAGTATAATGTCGAAAACTATGTAGTAAAAAAAGTATACAATCAACTGCGAGTATTTTGCTATTTAGTTAGGTTTTACTTTCCTAATAAAATACTAATTTTAAACTTAATTAGGTATATATGTAATTATTCTTTAGTAAACTAATTATTAGTTAAGTAAATTTTGTGTGAAACCGAAGCAAATCCTTTTTAATCAGTAGAATAATATAACTCTTTTTTCACTTCATAGTTACTTTAAGGCAAAAACAAAAGTTTAACGTTTGTATCTTTGATCTTTATAAAGGGTTAAAGTACCATCATTTTGGATGCAAGCAAACAAAGCTCGCAGTCAAGTTTATACTATAAATAATTTTGGAAGAAAACTACGAGTACCCGCAACCAGGAAGCACGTATAACAACCCTGACAAATTGAAACAAAGTAAATTGTTTGTAAAAACTGCTGCGGGTATGTTAGCTTACTTTAAAGACTGAAACTAAATAAAGAGTAAACCTATGGAAACGTTGTTGTTGCTGCAGTAGTAGTAGTAGTAGTTGTTGTTGTTGTCGTTGTAGTCACTGATGTTGCAATAATGCTTTTAAAAATTAGACAGCATAATTTGTATGTACTTACCAACGTTTCCTTCAGCGTGTACTGCATGTCCGAGTGTCAGCAACACCAACAGCAACTGCAACAATGTGGCAACTACACCAAAATGCAACAATTTATATGAGCTTGAATGTGTTGAGAACCAGCCTTGTATCAATAACAGAACGCCATTATGCTGCTGCTTATGCTGTAACTGTGGCTGTTGTTGTTGAATTTGATGCTGTTGTTGATTTTGGAGGTGTTGAAGTCGATGTGGTTGGTATTGGTGGTGGTAGTTGTGCTGATGTTGTTGCTTTTTAATACATTGTTGTAATTGTTGTTGTTGTACATTGCTTGCCATGATAGTTGGCCCACCTGTAACAAAAAAATTTATTTTTTATTTATACTTTTTTTTAGTTATTTTTGTTGTGTGAAATTGAATTGAACTGTTGAATAATGTTGAGTAAAAGTGAGTTAAGGTGAGTAAATTGGGTTACAAGCGCTGGGCTGAAATGATTTTTGACAGTGTTGAGTTGGGTAGAGCAAAGCTCAAATACGCTTGAAATGCTGCTATGTGTGTGCGTGACTTTAATAGTTGCCATATTTTTTTATTTATTTATTTACTTTTGAAGTAAAAAATTTTTAAATTTTTTTTGCTCATCAGCCTGTAAAGGCGTTTAGTTAAAAACGCAAACTAAGCGAACAACGCAATTTGCCACATTGCATTTTTTTTTTCAAGTGCTAAATAGGAAATTTTCTACATGGGTACTTACGCCAAAGGTAATGGGAAGTGAACAAGCGGAAGTTAATATGGTACTTAAGCTGATTTTCCATTTGCTTTTCCATTTTCTAGTTAGCAGTCCAGTTTGCTTCATTCATTTTTATACACCTTTTTCACTTTTCCACTCATTTATATTTATTGCCAATTTGTTTACAAAGGAAATTGCATTTTATACTTATAAAAAATGTATAAATTCTCCTCAAAGGCTTTTGAAACAAAAAAAAAACTTGGATCCAGACATTTTTCACCCAAAAAAAAAGCAGAAAACAAAAAATTGTTTACTTGTTTTTGTTGTTGTTATTGCAATTTGTGACCATTCACTGAGATTTTTTCTTGATCCGTTCAAGAAATATTTGTATTTCTGAACTTGAGTTTATTATTACTGGTTAAGAAAGTCATATACTTTCTATAAACTGCCAGTATTTGGTTTTGTTGGCAGTTGTTATGCTGTGGGTAATAAAAGTCAGCTTAGTTACATTAAGGAAATTGAATTTGTTTACATCAAGTTTTTTCTAAACAATGTTGAGAGACCTACTATATCTAATGACGTAAGTAATTTATACTTTCAGACTCTGCGCTCAGACATGTGTGACGTTAAGTAGTAATTTGAATATTTACGTGGGGTATTTAATAAGTTTTGGTCACAAAATAAATTGGCAGCAATTAAATATTATGTACTTTAACTGTAAATAATTTTACCCCGAAAATTATGGGCAAAATTCAACGAAACATCATTGTATCCAACAAAAAATACCAGAGAGGAACCTAACAAAAAAATATTAACTAAACAATATAACGAATTGGTCAAATATGTATAACAAAAATAATAAAATTAAGCATTTTTGTTTTATTTCTCTAAACTAAATATATGTTTTCCAACGATCGTGCAATTTTCTGACTACCTTATATTGTATTTAAATTGCATGCAATATATTCAAAATATTAATTTGCGGTTGATATATCTTCCACATATCTGCGAAAATGGTTTCAACGGTGAATGAGGGCAAAATTAAGCATATATCAGCTACTGGTACAAATGTCAAATTCAAATTTGTCAAGAATTTCAGCTACTTTGGCACTGCCGCACAGTGTAGTAAAATTAAAATTAGACAATTAAAATTCGGTATATACCGAACCAGTAGAGGAATAATGAAGTTTTCCTTTAATAATGTTTTTGAGATGAAGTTAAATATTTTTTAATCCCAAAAGCAATAGTAAAAGTTTAAGCCCAAATATGATTAACTATAACAGATAGAAAAATACCAATATAGTGCGACGGAAGAAGCAAAAATGAGTGCATCCTATACATTGAAAGAAGAATTACCATTGCCTATAAGTGCTACTATGGCCCAATGTTCCCCTGGGAACGTACTGCCTGTATATATACTCTATACCTATATATACTCTATAGGTTGCTCATCCTACTTATACTTCTGCATATTGCTGAAGCATAGACGCTAGCAGAAAATTATGATATAGCACTGGAAGTTTTTGAGATAAAAGTTCTTCGTAAGAACTTGGTTCTCTACAAGTAAGCAACGTCTACTGCATCCGAATGAACCATGAACTATACGAGCTTTATGATGATATTGATATAATTTAAGTAATTAACAAGCAGCGGCTTCGCTTGTTTGTACATGTCGTGAAAATGTACGATGTAACGATACTCCAGCAAAAAAAAAAGAATTTGAACCGCAACTTGGTTGAAAAAGAGGTAAAGAGGTGTCTTTGATACATTCAGAAAAATGATTTGGTTGAATTAATCACATCTTAACTAAATCCTAAGTCAAAATGTTCTTACTCGACGTGTCATGTTGATTCAACCATATCAGATTTGATTTTTCATATCTTTTTTGCCACATGAGCTAAAATTTTTCTAAAAAAATGATCAGTTCAATTTAACAAGTATGTGATTAGAGCATGTTTTTCTGAGTGTGAAGCGAACAAGTTGAGGAAGCATTAACTATACCTGATGCACAAGACAAGAGAAGGCGCACACACAGCAAAAAACTCTGGAGAGGTGTGCTCAACTAAGCAATTCTGTTTTTAATGCATGTCAGTTTGTTAAAAAACACACTGTATCGAGAAACACAATTCATGGAAAGAAAAACAATTTGGTTGATTTAACCGGATCTTAATTAAATTTCAGGCCAAAATGTCCTTATTCGACGCTTCATTTTGATTCAACCATACCACATGTTGGTTTTCATATCTTCTTTATCATATATAATTTGTATGTATTTAGAGAATATTTTTCTGAGTGTAGTAAGCAAATCCTGCATCGTAGGGATTTGATTGTTTACTCCATCAATACTTGGCCATGCCAAATATAGCTCAACAAAATACAGTCAATCCCTTTACCCAATATCGTATTTAGATATATCAGAGATTTTTACAGGAGGTGACATTGGAACAATGTGTTTACAATAAAACAGACACACATACATTAACAAACCTTACCTGTCACGTCTCCTTTTTGTTGCTATAAGCGGACGAACAAAATTTATATATGCAGATCCTTTAGGTGAAGGTGTCATTAATATAAATAAATTTTGCTGTTAAAGAAAATTTAAACACAAAAAAAAAATTAGTAAAATTATTTCATTAAAACATAAATATATGCAAAATTTCATATAATTAATTGAATGATATAGAAATTTCCATATTGTATTTTTTTTTTATATAATCGAAATTTTTAAAAGTACTTTACTTATGTATGGGTAATTAATTTTGCAAGATTACGTGGATATTTTTGACGTCCCGGGACCTAAACACTTTGATTTTTTCACAAATGAAAATCATTAAAAAGAAATGCGAAAATCTTAATTAATTTTCTTCTTAAATACATAAAACAATATGAATTAATTAAGCGCGTTTATTCCTTGAACGCTGGGTTGAAAATAATTTCCATCACTTGACTTAATTAAGTCGGTAATTAAAAACACATTAAAGTTTACGCCCGCCCTAAAAAGTTAATGCTGTGCCCTACAGCGAAGCGCTGAGTGAGCAACAGACAAAAACAATGAAACACACACGCACACACCACACATACGCACACGCACACGCATATAAACAAAACAAAATAATCAAAAGAAAACAAAGCACAACACTATGAATAGTAAATACATGAGCAAATAAAATAGAAACAATCATAAGGAAAAAAACAAAAAAACAAAAAAACAAAAAAAAACAAAAAAACAAAAAAGAAACAAGCAACTTGTGGAGTTACACTGGCAACAACAAAATAATGTAAATTCATACAAATATTAAAATGCAAATTTATGCTTAAGTCAACAGAAAGTTTAAAGCAAATACAAATCAGAGAGAATAACGAGGAGTACAGCAGCAACTACAACCACAACAACAACAGCAAACACAGCCCTTAAAGCAGTTGATGTTTTGGTAGTAGTGCTTTTAACTGTCAGATGTCCAAGTCAAAAAAATAAATAAAATGAGAAATGCATTAAGCCCTAAAGAAATGTTTTTTTTTTATATTAAATAATTTTATTAAAAAGCAAAAGTCAAGCAAGGTAGGGTCGCAACTGATTAATTGATTAATAAAATTAATTAAGTTAGATTAGGTTATATCGATGATCCTAAGGATTTAGTTAAGCCTATTGGCGTATCGTGTTATCGTATAAGAACTCAAAGGATTTCAAACCAGCTTAAATCTTTGGTGAAGCTCAAAATGCTCTTTGGAGGGACATTTTGAAACTAATCACGATCCTCAAAGAAGAAATCTCCTAAAAAAGTAAACCGGAACCTCGCAATCTCTCAACAGTTACAAGGAGGATTTGTTCCGAAAATAAAGCGTTCAACTTGCATACATATGTACAGATATCGTAAAGTCCTACTATCAGCATAGACAGAATTCAACTAATGTTTGCAGCTTATCATCCATATGCCTAGATTTTTAAGGTATTCCAAATTATTACCCCCGTGTGACTAGCTCCACAGCATTGAATTTGCCGAAAACATTACTATGATCGGATACTCAGAGTAAAGGAATCTTAAACTTCATTAATATCTCTGTTAGAGATGTGTAGCAGTCAAAATCCGTTCTGGATGTGTATTGGATTAAACTTAGCCAATTTAAAACAACTGAATTTTCTGATGAGATGTAAAAATTACTAATGGTTTTTATATATTTTTTTTATCCGGCTAAAGGTCACTTTTTCTTAAATAATTCAACGTTTGTTTGATATTTATTAATGTGTTCTATATTTAAACTCTTTCATCATCAGGATCACGATCTAATATAAATTAATATTAATAAAACTATATCTACGTAATCCTATTTATTCTATTGTCTATATTGCAATATAAGAATTATTTAAAAACCATTATTAAAAAAGCAGGTCGATAAATAAATTCAAAATTTTATTGTGAAAATTGTTATTAAATATATTATCCACTGTCAGACAAGCTATAGTTTCTCTAATAGCGATGAGTTTTGCCGGAAAAGCACTACAATGATCAGGACGACTATAGAAAATAGATTTATTCAATCCTTTTAAGAAAACTTTATTTCCTAAATCAATATCTATTTTAGACTCATCACTACTATTTTGTGGTCAATAACCATTTAAGAAAATGATTAGACTCCCTCCTAATGACACAGACAAGCATGTGTCTTTAGCTGAAAATCTGATATCAAATCTTCTGTCGAAATTGAGAATAGAAGAGATGTAGTCAACAGTTTTTGGAGCAGAACTAAAAGGAAAATTTCTTAATTGTGAAAAAGTGTATAGAAACTGGTATTATTGGACTAAATCTTTTTAACAAATTTTGAGCTATAAATTTTGATAAAATCTTTCATAAATATGGTATAATAAATGCATAATTAAAATAAAAAAAAACTAAATCTAATAACTTAGACTGTTTAGTTTTCATGTAAAATTATAAAAAAATAGCCTTACATATTTATGTATGGTATATTTATTTATACATATTTATTATTTATCTCATCCCTAAATGTCATATATTTTTTTCCTGTTTAGCATTCCCACCCTTCATAAGACAATGGGGCAAAATTTCTGCATTTTGATATGCTAAAATCCTTTCTACGATGCAAACTATATAGTGTGAGGATGGCCAAGTGTAAAAGATACATCTTTTTTATGTTGTACGTATAAAATATTAACAAATTTCTATGTTATAAAATTTTATTTTTGTGTTGAAACAAAATACTCGATAATTTAATAAAATGTATATTACTCGAAAACATTTAAAATGTTGTTTACTGAAAAACATGTTATATCTAATAATTTAACCTTAGGGTTTCATTGGCTTCATTGTAGTAGTTAGGCCAGCATTGTATAAACTGAACAATATTCGGACAAAACTTGTTAATTAAATTATTCATCACATATAAATCCATAAATATATACATAAATTCATTAAATTATTGATTTTCATGTATTTACTTTGTGTTAGTTTTATGATGAAATTTAACCACAAGCAGGTTTTGCTGGCACACGGGGCGTATGAGTATTTAAATTGATTTTCAAATTTGATAACATCGTAAAATTTATTTTAAAATAAAATTATTATTAAACAAAAATAACCACTAAAAAAATTCATTTAGAATAGTTACGAGTTTACTTTTTCCATTATTATTTCTGTTTTTGAAAGACTGCTGTGATTATTTGTATAAATATACTTCGAAATGTCAGCAATACTCATATTTGTATTGATAACTATATAAAATAAAAATAAAAAAATAAAATAACAACATTTTATTCAAATATTCACAAAAGTCTTTTAAAAACAGAAATAATAAAAAAAATTTATTTGAAACAATTAAGTGTTTTATTGGTTTTCTTTAACAAAATATCTTACAACTATTATATATTTTTAATTATTTTTTAACACAGATGTGCATATACTATTTAAACTTTTTAAGACTGAAAAATTATAATATTTTTTATTTTCTAGGGCACTTTAATATTTTTAATAGCTTTTTAAATATTTATATATTGATCAATCAATGTCGATAGCAGTTTATCAGAATGTTAACATACTTTTTCAATAATTCGTATTCTAAATGCTTTTATTAAAGTAAATCTATTTAGTTGATGATTCAACTAAATAGGCAGTTTCAATTCAAACTGCTTAACGAAGTTTCAACTAGATGGCTCCTACATCGAAGATGTACAAAGTTTCTGCTATCTGGGAAGCTACATTTCGAACAACGGCGGCAGTCGGCAAGACATACAGTACAGGCTATCGAAAGCGAAGCAAGCGTTTGGAACCCTTAACAAAATCTGGCGTTCATCCAACATCACACAACGCACTAAGATACACCTGTACAATGCAAACGTAAAATCAACTTTACTATATGGTAGTGAGAGTTGGAACCTAACGACAAGAGACGCACAACAGCTACAAGCCTTTGCCAATCGTTGTCTACGACGCATCCTTCATGTATTCTGGCCAGCAACCATAACCAATAATGAGCTCTGGTTTAGAACGAATCAGCCTCTTATAACTGATGAAATAATGATGCGCAAATACAAATGGCTTGGCCACACGTTAAGAAAACCAGCTGATGATATCGCAAGAAATGTCTTAGATTTCAACCCTCAAGGCAGTAGAAGACCAGGGCGTCCGCGCAACACTTGGAAACGACAAACTGAAGCCGAATTAAGAAATGCTGGAAAGACAAAACGTCTTGCATTAGATAGAGTTCAATGGAAACTATTTGTTACGGCCCTCTGTTCCACCTAGGAATAAAAGGATTAAATAAATTTAGTTGATGAGGAATATCTTCTGTAATTTCCAAAATACAAAAGTTGCAACCCTAGATTTATGTTGTCATTGATTGTTCTTAAAAAATCTTATAAGCTCATATTAAACGTATATAATCCACAATATTTTATCAGCCTTATAACCGTAAGTTACTTAGACCAGATTTGTATAGACTGTAAGTGTTACGATATATTTTTTGAGATCATATCTAGCTTTCTTAATTTATAATATTTTACTATTTCATTCTAATACTTTTAGATATTCGACTTTCATATCTTCTTGGTAAGAATTACTAAGGTTTTAGCATAAAGTGTATTTGCAGCCTTCTGTATTTCTTGCCAAACTGTAGATATTTCAAGGTCTCGATGTATGCCAACATTTTGCACATACCACGAAGCGTTAACTGCATCTCTAAATGCTTTATTTGGGAATCTTTGTATCATATATATTGTATTATTTTCCGTACAACCTCAAATTTGAATGCTTTTTGGCTCTATATCAAAATAGATTTGAAAACTTATTTGTACATTATGAGTTTATTTTGCTGAGCAACTTTGGATCTCCACCCAATAACTCAAGTTAATTTTATGGTTTTAATATTCTGCTTAGTTAATTTCTTCTTGACGTGTACTTATGGATTTAGAAGCCTCACATCTTGAAATTTAAGTTAAATCGATAGGCTATATAAAACGATCTAAAAGAAGACTTATATTTCGAGAACTAACTCTTATCTATAGTCTATATATAAAGCAATTCAAAACAATCTAATATCTCGAGAACTAATCCATATCTATAATCTATTAAAAACGATGCAAAAGACAATTTATATTTTGAGAACTAAGTCGTATCTACAGTCTATATAGAGCATGTCAAAACAATCTAATATCTCGAGAACTAATCCATATCTATTGTCTTTTAAAAACGATGCAAAAGATAATTTATATTTCGAGAACTAAGTCATATTTATAGTCTATATGGTATATAGAGCAATTCAAAACAATCAAATATCTCGGGAACTAATCCATAATAATCCATAATCCATAATAATCCATAATCCATAATAATCCATAATCCATAATAATCCATAATCCATAATAAAAAACGATGCAAAAGGAGTTTTATATTTCGCGAACTAAGTTATATCTATAGTCTATATATAGAGCAATTCAAAACAATCCAAAATCTCGACAACTAACCCATATTAATAGTCTACGTAAAACGATGAGACACAAGCCTCATGTCTCGAAAATTAAGACATATCAATGGTCTCTATGAAACGATGCGAAAAAGGGCTCATATCTTGAGAACTAACTTATATTTATAGTCTATAGTTAGTGATGAAAAAAAATACTCTTTGAAATGGTGATTTGTACAAAAATGTTGTCAAACTGAGGTACTCAAAAAACTGTAATCTATTCCGAAAGCTTGCTTTTAAAGATTTTTTTTTAGAACTCTTTAAATAATTCGTAGTACTCTGTGAAAGCATGTGTGAGTGTTGTTCTCTGTAAAAAGTCGGCAACAGTTTGTTGTGAAATATTGCAAAAATAATAATATTTTAGTATGTTGCCAACAAGTGCTTTAAAAAATAGGAAAAAAGTTAATTTATTGTAGTATTTCTATTTTAGTTCATATTTATTTCCCTTTTGTAGTTGGTTCCAAACTAATTTTTCTGCAATTATCACTTGCTGGCTGTGACCAAAA
Organism: Teleopsis dalmanni; assembly: GCF_002237135.1. Lineage (NCBI taxonomy): Eukaryota > Metazoa > Arthropoda > Insecta > Diptera > Diopsidae > Teleopsis > Teleopsis dalmanni. Next base: position 36,196,645 of record NC_051848.1, read on the forward strand.
ACTCATTCGTTACGGACGTTGACTGTCAACAGAAATTATTATTATAAATTAAAATGAAAAACATTTTTTACTTGACTTTCGTTGCGCCATTTAATCGACAATATTGCCAGTAGCAAAATGTGGCTGAAGTGACAACTGTTGCTACTTTGATATCGGCACTTTGCACTTGTTCCTCTTTGGCATTGTCTAACAATTCAAGCTCGAGTACTGAAACGCTCAGGACTGAAGTGATGAAGCGTATATTAAATTGTGCAAGAAGATTTAAGTTAGTTGCACTTTGCACACTTAAGTGTTTCGTCCTCACTGCTCCCTCAAACCACCGAGTACTTTTGCTTTTGACAATTTGCTGCTAAAATATTTCAAATGTTTTAAGCAACTGGCAATATTTTTTGTCATTTTTCCTTTACTCTTTACTATTTTTCACATTTTTAAAATTTATTTTTCAGGACTTTTAAGTGCCAGTGGCACACACTGAGGCTGTTAAGCGTTTTGTAGGAGTTGCCAGCCCTGACAATTCGAAAGTGCACAATGATTGGATGAACTATTTTACCAACATAACTTCTATTCCATACCATTTTATCTCTCAATTTTTTTTTAAATTTTGTTTTGTTTTTTTCTCGTATTTTTTTTGTATTTTTTCGTACGAATATTTCTCAAAGTTTTCACTACACTAAATTCGTTCGCAGTTCGCAGTTCTCAGTTCGCTGTAAATGTTGCTCGCCTACACAATGTGCTTCCAGCTGTGAATTGGGAACTTGCAGCGCAGAGCTTCCCATTGAAAGGTAAAGTTTTTAAATTTCACTTTATTTGTTTTTTATTTTCTCTATTTTTTTGGTTGTTTTTTTTTTTTGTGTTTTTTGTGTTTTGTAAAACTGAAAATGTTTTCCAATCATTTTACAAGGATCATCGTAAAATATTTTATTGAAACGTGGAAATATTTTCGCTTAAGCAAAAAATGCGTGGGTTTGCATTTCAGTGTGAAAACCAAAAATGGTTAGTCAGTGTGCTGATTCGATATTGTGTCTTTCGTTGTTAGAAAGTTTTTAATGAAATGTGGCGGTTATTCACTGGAAACGATGTTATATATGCTCAGTACATGTCCTTTAAGTTTACTTTAAATTAGTTGTATTTAAAAATATTTTCACGAAAACCATATATGGTCCACTATTTTTTAGAGATAAAGGTATTGTTTTGCAATAAAAATCAAAGAAACTAAGTTACACGTCCAAGACTTTTACAAACGAGATATTTTTAAGAATTCGGATCGAAAATACTCAGGAAAATTGCAACACAGTAAGACGCTCTATTCTATTTATTTTTGTCAAACTTAATAAAAAATAAATGAAGTTATTTAATTTACTAATAACTTCTAGCATGAATTATGGTAATCAAGTGGCCAATGAAGTTATTGCACCCTGCCTCCAAGTGACTTTGAGTTATTTTGGCATATTCTCACCTTAGCGCTTGCTTCAGCCGATCAACATTTTGTTATTTTTTAAAGTCTATCTTACTTTTTAAAATACCTCAGACCGAGAAATCTAGAGGGTTTATATCAGGTGTAGACGTTGGCCACTGTGTTGATGGAATAAAGCACGGAACGTTCGTTTTTAGTCATTCTTTAAAAGATCCCAAGATGAGACCTTGGGAACTCATTAAAACTGAGCACGTGAACTCTGCAAGGCTTAGAGTATGTACAAGGAGAGCTTGCATATACTTTTTAATACTCATTGCAGAAGCTATGGAAACTTACACAAAAAAGTGAACATAAAGCTTTTCCTCTGTGAGTGCCTGGCACTCACCTCTAGAAGAAACAAATTTGTAGGGATAAACTATTTCGTCAGTTTGTCAGACTGTTCATCGGTAAGCACAAAAAATTAATTAAATAATTGAAATTGAATGGAATGGATATAGTTTTTTTATTCTCTTTTTTATAACTTCAGATTTCTTGCGACCATTGATATAAGCGCATAAAAATTCAGTGGCTTCGCTGGGTTGGTCATCTTGTGTGAATGGTAAAAAGTGCTCCAGATAAAAAAGGTGTTTGATTCGGAACAGATAACCAACAATTTGAAAGCGTTCGGTACAACCAACTATTGAGAGCAAGCCATTGATCGGGGTGGCTTACGGAAGCTATTCAATGCGGCCAAGAACGACTCACATTTGTGATGGTCAACTAAGTAAGTAAATAAAATTTTTTGTCAGATATATATTAGCAAAATAACAAAAAATCACTCATTTATGTCAGCGGATAGATATTTGCTGCCCTGACATTGCAACCAATCAATCAACGAACTACCAAGCTTTAGTTTTGTGCTGTCGTAATTTAATGTTTCTTAAATACTTTATAGTGGCGACCACAAATTAGCTGAGTGAGTCTACCTGTTATGCCTCTATTATAAATTAACAAAAATATAATGATGATTATTAACTTTGGCAAAGTGATGGACTGATTAAGAGTACTGAGAACCGATTAAGGAAGTAACTTGTAAGAATGTAAGTTTATGTTGTAGTCTTAAATACTCTTTTAGAAATTTAACAGCACTGGTTGACAATAAACCTAGCTATGGCTCTATAGAAGCAATGGTTTGCTTGCTGCTCTATGCATTTTATGAAATAAGAACTTGAGAGGGAAGCTTTATAAAATATTTACCTAACTTGCAATAAAAATTTTTGCCAACTATAATTATTCTATTATTAAATGAAAACACTTAAAAAATTTAATTTTTATATAAAAACAAATACGAGCTAAAACAAAAGTGTGGGAGCTATAAAGCAGCCAAAAAGTATTAAAATAATTTTCAAAAATAAAATAAAATAAATATCACATACTAATATATACTAAATAAACCCATTGTTTAATATATTTAAATATTTTAAAATTTTTTTCTTAAAAATTTCAATTATATTTAAATTGCACATTTCCGAGTTCTAAGTTAATTTCTCATAGTAGACGGCATATTGCAATATTTAACTGACCAAGGATAATTATTTATTTATCACTTTACATTGTTCTTGAATTAATTTTACAGCATTTTCCTTTCAAACAAGAACTAAAATGTATACGAATAGACTTTTTTTGGGTCAGAGTATAAAAATAATAAAGATTTATATCATAACAAAAACAAATACCCTTTGTACTTTATCACATTTAATCTTTAATTTAGTATTTTCTTCATTAAGTTTGTTTATTGTTTTGATATTAAGACTTAATTACATTAATTGATATATTTTCCATAGCATTGGTATGAGATTCCTTTGCCTTGGCAACGCCGAATCGCAATTTCAAAGAAACAATCAAAGCTCCTTCCTAGTAATTTCGCCTGTAGAGTACACAATTATACAGAAATTATATCAAAACACTTCACCCAAACGAGATGTCAAAGTATTAAGGGTATTTATAGTTAATTAACATAATTGCTCATTAAGAAGATGTGATAACTGCGCTTGCTTATTATTAATGCAATATGCACGCTTTTAGGATGACGAGCACAGCAAGAAAAACGAGAAAAGGACACATAATTAAAATAAACTTTCTTCATTGATTCAAAATGAATGTAAGGATCCAATACTTTATAAACTACGCACTAGTAGCGTCTAAGTAAGCAACTAATCAATTATTTCTAATATGACTTTAATGAGACCTTTAAGAGATATGGGTTAGTGTTCAGGAATTAGAAAATTAGGAATCAGTGAAATGTTCCTGATTGTATTCTATAAGAGCAGTTCCCAAACTATTTAGGAAATGAAGTAAAATATGTTAGTATATTTCAGTAACATAGCTTCCTTTTCAAACCAGATAAAAGAAATAATTAAAATGATTGCTTTATTAAAGATGACTTAGTGGTATTATCATTACTTAGAAAACAAGCTGAGAGGTGATTATGCTATTAAAAGTAGTAAGCGTAAATGCTAAGCCTTATCCGTACAAGTAGTATTTATTAGCAAAATTGCTAGTCTATTAGACCTTGAGGATTGAGAATTCCATTTGAAGTTAATAATTAAATTATTTACTAATCAAACGTAACGATTACATTATTCATATAAGCTTATCAGTTATATATATTATATCTTATTTAAAAAAAGTAATTATAATATTACAAATACATGATTAAATGTTTAAAATATTGATTATAGAATTATAGTGACTTACTTTAATAACATATACAAAATACACATAAATTTATTGTGATTAAAATTGTGATTGCTAATAATGTCGCCAAGACTGGGAACATATTTCATGTTAACCATTGAAGATATTGATATTTCATTTCAAAAATGAACAATATTCCAAAAAAAGTGCAGTTGTTGCGGAAATATAAGATAGGAACATAATATTTAGTGCTTGCACATAGCATTTTCTTTAAAAGACAGGTTCGAAGCATAGTAGGGTGCGAATTATTGATTTTAATATAAAATAAATGTGGCAGTATTAGGTTTGCAATATAATATAAATAATATAAAAAATAACTAAAAGTTTAAAGTACTTGTAAGTGAAATTACCAGTTGGGCCGAAATAGGTTAATTTATATATTTAATTGAGTCGGTCTTTCTACCAGACGTGTTCCGACTTGCTTCCGAATGAATGCACTATATTTAATTGGTTTGGAATTGAGTTATTTTTGTAAATCTCCATAAATTAAACTTAAACATATTAATGATTGTTAATTTAAAATAAATTGTATGAAATGAAATTGATTATAATTGAGCTTAATCATAATTAAGTCAGGGTTAACGTAATAATTACCAATTATACAATTATGCATTAACATTAATATTTCAATGTTTGTATTTATTTTTATAAAGAGACATTTGCTTAATAATTTTAAGTGCGTACGCGCATGAAATTGAAACAAATGAATTAATTGCGTTTCATTGATAATTAAATTAAATTTAATTAGTGTAACTCACATTTAATAAAATGAAGTGTAATTCGAGTTAATTAAATTTACTGATTTAATCAGATTATATAGCAGGCATTTCAAGAGCTTTGTACTCAAACTGGCAGAATATAAATTGTATATAACAAAATATTTTACCCCTTCAGATACATTCCACATTCTACGCCCTCACATTTAAACATTAAAATTAAAATATGATAACAGAAGCTGCAAGTGAAACGGCAGAATTTTATTAGGTGTCCTGATAGAAATTTATCAATGTCGGAATATTCAGTATACCATACATATGAATAAAAGCGTTGATGAATGGAGCAAATACTTAGTATGCATGCCGAATAGAGACGGTATGGGGACACATAGTTGCATGCCCTTAGTTGAGTTTTGAATATTTGATGAGTAATATGCAAAACTATCAATTTCAATGAACTTGATGTTTACATACAATTCCCAGTACAACTCGTACATATAAATGAGAAATGAAAATAAAAACATTTTAAGAAATATGGTGTATGGATGATCAACTATACTTTCAACATTTCGAAACAGAAAACATTTCGAAATAAAATTAAATTCTAAGATAACTTAAATTAACAATAACAAGAATACGTTTGAAACAGTTAAGAAATGGGATAAACATTACTTAAGCAATTCAATAATACATTCATTCATATTGAAAAAACCCAATTTTTATTTAGATACTTTCTCTCATAAGTCCATAAGTCTCCTTAAAATGAAGTTGACCCTAAGACATACATTTAATCGAAATCGACAAATTTCTGTTTGTTTCGCCAATTTTTACTTAAGCCTTGACGTTAATAAATCTTAAAAGTAACAACTACGTTTAATAGCGTCTTCATTCAGACGTGGCCAATATATTTAAAGGAAGCGTAAAAAACTGAAATGAACACATTAATCCTGCTAAATCCAGAGACTTTCATAAAAAGAATCATTGCGGTTCCTTTTGCTGTTGTGGCAATTTCACACGAAATCTGAGACTCACGCAGCGCTCACCGTATTACCGACAGTGTGTATCATGTTTTCTTGCATTTCCATTAGATCCTTTTTAAAATTATATTTTCAGTTTCGAATTACTTCACCGAAATAACAACCGAACACCCAAACATCCAAGCTGGACGCCACATGCAAGTCAGCTTAATCCTAAAAATGTGCAAAACCACATCAGAAAAAAACTTTTAACAGATAAAATGGTGAAATTTTCTTGAGAAGTGTAAATCAGCAGTATCTGTTTTAGGTATTTGTGTCAAAGTGAATGAAGCGGACTGAGGTTATCCAAAGTTGAAATAGCTTGAGTCAAACTGTGTTCTAAATTGATGCGCATTTGAGGTTGCGGTCTAAAAAGAAAAAAATTGGAAAAATCTTCAACGTCAAAGAGACACTTATGGACACTTAACCAAATGTATGCGTGCTTCTAAAGGATTTTAGTAAAAGTTTTTCCATTTAAAAATTTTAAAATATAATTCTTATGAATGTTTTGGATTGTTATTGTTATTATTGTTATTATTTAAAAAGGGTAACTTAAATGTATTTACTAACAAAAGAAAGATATGAATTTCATTGACAATATTAAAAATAATGCTTTTGTTAGAAGTTATAGTATATAAAATAGTAGAAATAACATAGTCGCTTTTAAATAATTATATATGTAAAGCATATATAATACACAATATATTAAAGTTAAGGTTAAGTTTTATTTGAAGTTTAAACAAAGATCGAATCAATACTTTCGTAAATACTTTATATGGACTTGGTCTACCCATTGACATAACTTGTGTTAATAACTTTGTGTGACAATAAAGACAATTTACAACACAACTTCTCTAACAAACTTCAACGCAATTATCTTAATAGATAGAACAAATCAATAAAACTGTTAAAAACCTATTTAGTTTCAAGTCTTTTTTTTATGGAAGTTAATCATCAATCGGAATCATTTTCTTAAATAACATAAGCGCTGTTCTAAAGCAAGATTCATCATACTTTTTTTGTACTCTGGTTTATTTATGTAAATCTTTCATGTCCCCTAGACTTCATTAACGTAGTCGTAAATGACAGCTAAGACTACGGCAGACAGAATCTGCTTAGACTATGCTAAATGCTGGCCAAAACTATTGAAAGACCAAAGATTTTAGTGAGTCAAATATTGCAGTTAGAAGTAAGGGTATACATTAAGACCGAAAAGTTTTCGGAAATTCTCATTTAAAATTCGCGCGCTGTATATTTTTCGATATTTTAAGTTTATGTAGTTTGGCAGCAATTAAGGAAAATTACTATGCAAAAAATGAGCGCGATCTGTCAGACAGTTCGTTTACGGCAGCTGTTGAAACCAGTTCACCTCAGTAGTGCGTTGCGAAAAAAACAATGGAAAAAAATATTGGACAAAGAGTTTGCATCAAATTTTGTGTTTCGAACGAAATTTCGTGTGCAGAATCGTTGCGAATGCTACAAAAGGCTTATGGGGAATCAGTTTTATCGAAAACTCAAGTTTATGAGTGGTACAAAGCCTTTCAGGACGGTCGTACGACCGTCGAAGACATTTCGCAACGCACTACTGAGGGGAACTGGTTTCAACAGCTGCCGTAAACGAACTGTCTGACAGATCGCGCTCATTTTTGGCATAGTAATTAAGGACAGTGCTGCCAAACTACATAAACTTAAAATATCGAAAAATATACAGCGCGCGAATTTTAAATGAGAATTTCCGAAAACTTTTCAGTCTTAATGTATATACTGGGTGTATTTCAATGCTATACGGTATGGTTTAGATGAACTACTAGGTATTAAACCTATCTGCTTCCATATCTCTCCCATGGTTACTGAAATGTTATTTTCACACTCCTACTTTATTCATTCCTAAGACGTGGTTTTACTGGGTTCAAGTGTCACAATGTGACTTTTGTTGCTTTCCACCCACTGCAAAAAAAAAAAGTTATAGTGCTAATAAATAATTTATTAAAGCTGACAATTAGGTCACATCACGCTTTGTGAAAATTAATAATAAAATGTTAATAAAATAACAATAATAATTTCAACAGATTTATATGTTACTAACCCTAACCCGGAACCCAAAGCAATTAAATTATTTATTTATCTAAGCAACCAAATTGCTTCCCTGTGATAAGTGAGATCCAAGTAAGGAAATAGCTCTATAGCATAGATATTCCAATAATATTCAAGATTTATAAATTCCGAAAAATGTGTGAGCATAAAAGTCAAGAACGGCTTTGGGTCAGTTGGTTAAGAAGCGCTGACTTTGAGCTGCAAATTTCGTAGGGCAAGAGTTTGATTCTTGGTACTTGCAGTCTCCAAAATTTATTAACGAATAATTAAAAACAAAAATTAACACTAATGATGGGTATTTGGCAATATTCAAAATAGCTATATGGCCAGGTAAAAATATGATTGATTAAAATAATACAAAAAAAAAAAAAACTGTTGTTGTTGTAGTTCACTACTTTTTATTCACTTTTTGAAAACTTATTTATTATTTATAATATCTTAGACTTCTATTGATGCTATTCTCAGTAAATGTGGGACATTGAACAAAAGTGGAAAGAAAATAATATGTATCCCTGTGATAAATGGGACCCAAATTGGGAAACACTGCATATATACCGCAATGGGATTTACTTATAATAATATCTTGTACTTCTATTGATGCTATTTGGACTAGATGTGGTTCAAGGTATCGGTTCTAAACAAATAAATTGTATTCCCGTTATAAGTGACCCACATTCAGAAACACTGCTTTATAGCATAGATACTTCAATTGGACTTACTGATAATAAAATCGGCTTAAATCGAATAATCGAGTTCTGTTGATGCTATTGTTACTAGTTGTCGTTTTAGGTATCGGTGGTGTAAGAGAGATTTTACCCCTATATATTGTAATGTTTATAACAATGGAAAAGAGTAATTTTTTCTTGTCTGATAAGGTGCAAATTTATTGTGATTGTAGAATTTATCACTAATTACTAATTACTAAATAATATTATTGCTGTTTATTTAAAAAGTCAGAAGAGGTCTTAAATAATTCTACACTTTAACTATCGACTTATCTAATATATTACGTATTATATAGCATTACAAAGTTAATATGTCAGTTTCACTTTAAGTACGTAAGGCGTACATAAGTAAATTTAAAAATATATAAAATATCTGGACTGTCAGTGTACTATTTTTATAAGCGAATAATAAATTGACATTCTATTCGTACTCGATACCTATAAATTATTTATTGTCTAATAAAAACGCAAATGCCATACGGGTATTTTCTCATTTTTATATGATTAGTTTGTATATTCGTACAAAGTGCGCGCAAAATAAATCGCTCCGCAACTTTTAATGTTTTTTATTAAAAAAATGGAACACAGTGATCACAAATTTAATTAAATAAGTTGAGACAGTGACTCTAAATAAAAAGCTAATAAAATTGTGCCTGATTTTAAAAGATAAGTGAAACTTTTATTGAATTTAAAACATTTGTTTTTTATCAAAAAAAAGAGTTTAACTTTGCAAAATTATTTTTGTTTTGAATTTTATTTTAATATTTTTCACACACATCTAAAACAGCTGATAGAGACAGCATATAAAGCTTGAAAGCTTCACATAAATAAAGAAAAAAAAAGTGTTGTAAATTGACTCTGAAATTATACCAATTGCAATTCGCTTATCGTGTAATTGTGTAATTTTATAATAAAATCTTTTAATTTGTTTTTTCTTTTTGTATTCTTTTATATATTTTTTATATTTTATATAAAACGACTGCACAAATTTTATAAAAACATTTCATGCCTATAAATAGAACACCACCTCCGGTAAAAGAAGGTGGTACACACCAATTAAAAAGTGAAAATTCACCAGCAGATGTTGGAACTAAACAAGTTCAAAGTTTAGAAAAAATGAATAATCAAAGTACAGACATTGCGACTTTACTAAAGGTTTCTCAGCGAGAACGAGCAGGATCTATGAGCGAAATTCATAACGCCAAAATTGATTTTCCGTGCAGAAAAGAAGAATGGAACGAAGTTAAAGGTAGTAAAAGACTTAGAGACAGTCCTGAAAAAATGAAAAAACCAAAGCAACAAAAATTGAACTACTGGCTCAGTAATTCGAATAGATTTGATGGACTGGTAGTGGAAGAAAAAGAAGACCAACCTGCTAAACAAGAGGAAAAACCGCTTAAATCACCACCAATTTTTGTAGATAAAGTTGAGGACGTTCGCCCACTTTTAAATCTGCTTAACGAAATTGCAAATAATAAATATGAAATGAGAGTGATTTCATCTACTCGGGTTCGTATACAGCCCAGTGCACCGGAAATTTATTCAAAAATCGTTAAAATGCTAGAAAGTAAGAACACGGAATTTTACACATACAAACCCAAAAATGAAAGGAGCTTTAAGGTCATATTAAGAAATATGCATCCCTCCGTCGATATTGGGGATATAAAAACAGCTCTAGAAGAATTTGGACATGCTACTACAAATATATGGAATATGAAACATCGCCACACAAAAAGGTCCCTTCCAATGTTCGTTGTAGAAATAGAGCAAAAACCAAATAACAAAGATATCTACAACATTAAAAGCTTACTCCACAGTCGAGTTACCTTTGAGCCACCCCATTTCAAACGTGAGTTACCTCAATGCTCAAGATGCCAACACTATGGCCACACTAAATCAGGATGTAGAAGACAACCCAAATGCATTAAGTGTGCTGGTAATCACGCATCGGCTGACTGCGAAAGAAAATCCAGAACAAATGATGTTAAATGTGTTCTTTGTGAAGGTAACCACCCAGCAAACTACAAGGGCTGCTTAGTGTATAAAAAACTGCAAGCGTCTACTTTCCCACCACTTAAAAAAAAAATTTCTAAAACCTGATGCTGAATTTGTATCCTCAACTAATCAGCATCAAGAACAACACGAAAAACAGCAAACTTTCGCTCAACCTGCACGCGCTCAACCAGGTCAAACTACTCCAAATAAAAACTCACAGCAAACTTACGCTCAAGTTGCTGCCAACCAAATAGATCAAATTTCTTCCAATAAAAATAATCTTCACAGCGATGCATTGGTGAGTGAAATGAAAGAAATGATGAAACTAATGCGGGAAGTAATGAATCAAATAACTACCATGACAAATCTTTTAGTAAGTCTTGTTTCTAAACAAACCATATGCCCATAAAGCTCGTCTTATGGAATGCCAATGGGTTGTCAAAACATTCCTCTGAACTGAGATTATTTCTATCAAAAAATAACGTAGATGTATTATTAGTTTCAGAAACTCATTTCACAAAAAAAAGTTTTTTTAAAATTCCATCCTATTGTTTCTATCAGTCTCCACATCCGGACGGAAAAGCCCATGGAGGCTCTGCAGTATTAATTAAAAGAACACTTAAACATTATGAATGTACTCACTATAGCACTGATGAAATTCAAGCCACAAATATTATGATCGAGGACTCAGTCGGACCAATTCTTATATCTGCCATATATAGCCCACCAAAACATAATATGAAGGAAGAAACCTACACAAAATTTTTTTCAACATTAGGGAATCGATTTATAACTGGTGGCGACTTCAATGCGAAAAATATATTCTGGGGATCACGACTAACCACAACAAAGGGACGTGAATTATACAAAGCAGTGAGACTCTTGAAACTTAAAGTTTTTTCCACAGGAGAGCCCACATACTGGCCATCAGATACAGATAAAATTCCTGATCTTATTGATTTCTGCGTTACCAAAGGCTTCCTTTATGAACATGTGCAATGTAAGACCAGCTTAGATTTATCATCGGACCATTCACCAGTGATTGTAATAATAGATAAAGACCTTAGAAACAAGATCCAAAAATGTCAATTATACAACAAGCAAACAAATTGGCCTATATTTGAAACAATGTTGTCATCGTCTCTAAACGTCAAAATGCCACTAAAAACTGAAGAAGATATAATTGAAGCGACTGAATACCTAACCAGATCTATTCAAGAGGCAGCATGGGAAGCTACTCCTCCTCCAAAAGTCTATATGAAGAATCTAGTAACGTATACTGGGGAGATCACAAAAAACTAAAGGATAAACGAAATGCTAGAAAAATATGGCATCGTACCAGATTTCCTGAAGACAAGAGGAAACTTAACAAAATTATTAAAGATCTAAAGACTCTGCTGAAACGACAGACGGAACAAAATACGCAGAAGTTCTTACATAGCCTCGACACGTCTCACTTATCTCACTATTCTCTATGGAAAGCAAATAAAAAAGTAAATAATACAATAGATTATTGACCCCCACTTAAAAATACAGATAATACTTGGGCGAAAAAACCGTCTGAAAAAGCTCAACTTTTCGCAAGCCATCTAAAAAACGTTTTTATTCCACATGATATGACTGGCGATTCAGAAATAGATGTCAATGTTTCCAAATTTTTAGAAGAAACTCACCAAATGGAGTTACCAATTAGGAAATTTAAAAAACGAGAAATAATTTATACTATTAAATCTCTTAAAAATCAAAAGGCACCTGGTTATGACCTCATAACTGCTGAAATTCTTAAAAAACTTCCAGAAGTTGCTTTAATATTTATTACTCATCTTTTCAATGCATCCTTGTTAAAAAGTTTCATCCCTGATCAATGGAAAGTTGCCGAAATAAAGATGATACTAAAACCAGGGAAACCAGCTGAAGATGTAAAATCCTATCGTCCAGTAAGTCTCCTTCCCATTCTTTCAAAAGTTCTTGAGATATTATTTTTAAAACGTCTTATGCCGGTAATTGAGTCGAAACGAATAATTCCGAACCACCAGTTTGGATTCAGAAGAAAACACTCAACCATTGAGCAAATTCATAGAATTGTTGAAAAAATACAGACCACTTTCGAGCGAAAAGAATACTGCTCAGCAGCGTTTTTGGACATACATATCTCAAGCGTTTGATCGAGTATGGCACCAAGGACTTCTTTACAAATGTAAAAAGCTTCTGCCACTTAACTATTATACGTTCATAAAATCGTATCTATTGAAAAGACTCTTTTATGTCAACAATGAAAATGAAATGTCTTCTCTACATGATATTAGAGCTGGAGTACCACAAGGCAGTGTACTCGGTCCAACCCTTTACATACGATTTACCGAAGACGGTAGGAATTGTAACCGGTACATTTGCAGATGATACAGCTATCCTGGCGAGTGCAAACGATCCCTCTGTAGCCTCATTCAAACTACAAGCTGGTCTTAATCGTATATCAAAATGGTTGCAGTATTGGCGCATGAAAGCAAATGAAACAAAATCTACTCATGTTACATTCACAATGAGAAAAGACACCTGCCCGGAAATTAAACTTAATAATATAATAATTCCGCAATCAAATAGCGCTAAATACTTGGGCATGCACTTAGATAGACGTCTGACATGGAAAACGCATATTTTTAACAAAAGGAAATCCCTTGGGATTCAATACAGAAAAATGTTTTGGCTACTAAATAAAAAATCTTCAGTATCCCTAAAGAATAAACTTATTTTATATAAAAGTGTGCTAAAACCAGTATGGACCTATGGCATTCAATTATGGGGAACAGCCTCAACATCCAACATAGAAATTCTTCAAAGATTTCAATCTAAAACTTTACGGGAAATAGTAAATGCCCCATGGTATGTAACTAACATTCAAATCCATCGGGACCTTAGGATAATCCCGGTAAGAGATGAAGTAAAAAAGGTAGCTAGAAAATACCATGAACGAATACAAATTCATCCCAACAGCCTAGCTTCGAATTTGATGTCCCCCTCAAATATATTTACAAGACTGAAAAGGAAAACACCGCTTCAAATTTTATTATAAAAATCAAATTTTATTATAAAGAAATCTTAAATTAAAAAGAAAAGAGAAGCTCTCTACAGGGAGAACTACTTTAATTGTAAATGACCAAGTCTCAAATAGTATTTATTAAAAAATTGTAAAATGTCACCGTACTATGTGACAGAATACATATTGAATTTAAATTAAATAAAAAAAAAAAAAAAAAAAAAAAAAAAAATTTTTATATGAAAAAAATCTTGAATTTTTTATTACTTTAATAAAATTGTAAAGTTTATCATAGAACTCGAAAGTACAAGACCTTTAACATTTCTGTTGTGATTTTCTCAGTCGTAAAATAAATTCCTTTACTTGCCTTTTTCTAGTGTGTCTTAGTGCCATAAGAAAATTGCAAGTACACAGGTATGAACCATAATGATCAGAAGAAAAGTGATGTCATTTAAGATGGAAAATGTCAAAGAGTTAAGCAATGCATTTTAAATAAATCGTAAGTGCATATTACTGTACTTGTACTAAGGTGTGATTGTCACTTCAACAATAGCAATAGCAATTGCATGTATGAAGGATAAAGGATAATAAAGCATGCTTCAGTTGTTGCCAAGTGTCAACCAAAGTAGCTATTTACTATATTCTTTAAAAAAATATTTTGTTAATGTTGATGATAAATGTACTTATGCTAACATTTGTTCCAATTCTGAAAGGAATGGCTTAAGTGGATTTTAGGAATAGCTTCAAAGCGCACATCTATTCGATATATAACTCTCAGTCATGTCGATATATCCCGTCTACTCATCGGTACCAGGTATATTCCTAACAGTTAGTTTGAGATTTCACTCTCTACAGTGTTAAACCTACAAACCAGTTCCATTAAGGTAAGTTCTTATTGTTGTAAGGTATTAGTTTCATCTACAGTGTTCTGTCACAATTTCTGTAGTGATTTATGAATTATTTTTACTTAGTTGCAGTGCGGTTTTATGAGCTTAGGGAAAGGCTACAAGTCAAACCATGCTAAAACAAGCAAATACATTGGTCATGTGTTGGTAGTAGTATATTTTTTGTCAAAATGGTCTTAAAGCGCCAATAAAGTTCGAGATGGTATATTATGATGGTACTAATCACTTTTTGCAAATAGTTTTACGTAAATTTAACGAATAATCTATTTTGTAAACCATTTGGTCTGACGAAAAGAATTCGCAATGCTCCACATTACGTTAAGTTAGTATTAAAGCTTATATCATCTTGATTTTTGAATAAACACAACAAGTTTATTTCAGTCTTGGCTTTCTTTTTTCATTTCGGTATTATCTCAATTATTCGATTATTTTGAGTTTGTATCGCAATTGTATGTATAGATCCAAGTCTCATCTTCAATTATCAAGCATTTAATCTTACCTCGATATTTTGAAAAGCATTGTTTAAACGATTTCAACACGAAGGTCTTTATTAAGTTTAGTATAGATTGATCCAAAGACAATATTGACCAGTGTCAGTGAGATCTCTAATCATTCATCGATGATAAATCTACAATTTTCTTTAAGTGTTAATGTTTTTGGATTTTCAGGACGATTTTTGTTTACAACGCAGTGAAGGCAGAAAACTTTTTCGAATTGGTTAATATTTTCCATGGATTCACTATTGGATCTATTTCTAGTCATACCTCTTTAGCTATGTTATAGAGGTAAGCAGAGAAAAAAAAAAATTCATTTCGTCATATTTGACTTTTAGTCAAAAAGTTAAATTTTATTTTATTAATACATTTAAGACCAAAAAAAAAAGAAAACAATTTAAGAAAATGGGGTCATGAAAAGTTTACCTAATGCATAACCGTAAAACCGTATAAAAATTTGTTCAGAGTCTGAAATTCTAAACAAAATGTTTATCCTTAACGTTTATCCTTCAAGAGTTTAAATACAGAAAGCAACTTTTGCAAACAATACAAGTGTTAAATATTGCTTCAGATACAATTTTCACTCTAAGTGAAATTGTATATATTCAATAAATTTTTTTTTCAAATCCAATGACTTGTCATCGACAAGTGTCTTATTGGAAACGAAGAGAGAGAAAAATTATACTAAAAATACATTAATTTGATCCTTACGTGGTAGATATGGTACTTTATTGGTTTAAGTTATCGTCCAGAATATTTTTTTTTTCATGAATTTTTTTATTTCATATCGAATTTTTTCTTTCATAGACTTTTTTTTCTAAATTTTTTTTTTTTTATTCTGAATTTACTCTTTTTATACTGAATTTGCTTTTTTTTATTCTGAATTTCTTTTTTTATTCTAAATTTTTAACTTTTTTTCTGAATTTGTATCTTTTATTCAAATAATCAAATTATAACTTTATTTTGGTCATACATAATCTTAAACTTTTTTATTAAGACTTTTTGTTGCTATAGAGTTTCGTTTTTCATTCGACACAGAATTATGATAAAAAACAAAAACAAAAACAGAATAGAATAAAAATTATAAATAAAATCTTAAAAAACAACAAAACACAAAAATCAAAAAAAAATAATTGAAAAGTTTTGATATAATAAATTTTAAAAATGAAAATACAAAATGGCAGCGAAATGTCCTAAAACAAATGAAAGTGAAAACAATATAAATATTGTGACAAAACAACAACAACAGCAACAGCAATCACCGCAGCAACAATAATGGAACAACAGTCCAGAAAAGTTGATGAAAATATCCTTTGCTCTGTAGAAGTATCCTGCCTCCAGTAGCAATTGACTTGCTAGAAAAGTGAAGCTAGAGTTGAGAGCTGAGAGTTGAGCATCGAAAGAACAATTTTTCGACAAATGCTAATGACAGCTGAGTTATTAAATTAATAAACTTTTCTACGAGTTTCGTTTCTACGGGCCAACGATTTTATATCTATTTTTGTTTTTTTTTTTTTGTCTTTTTCATTTTTATTTTCTCTCGACAATTTTATATTTTCCTGATTCGACCAGACCAAATTAACTTAGATTCGCAAGCACCACAACAGGCAGATGCTAATTAAAAGTTAAGCTGTACACAATTTTTCATAGAATTTTTTTCAAAACTGAAAAAGTTTTCTGCTGAATTTTATTTTTCAAACTTCCGCTCCTGCAAGGATTAGATTAACACATTGACTGATTTCATTCATATAGCTACATTCGCACATATAGATGAAAGCCCCATGTGAATATGTTATGCCAATATCCGGTTGTTACTATCAACACACCGTCAAAGCCGTCAAAACGAATTTCATCAAAATTTATTCTTTTTTTGTTTTTTGTTTTATGATTTCTGATATTCCTTTAAGTTTTGTTCTTTTCTTCTTTTCATGTTTTGTTCTTTTCATATTTTCTTCTTTTCTGTTAATTATGAGCAAAGAAATTAATTTTTATTTATTGGACTATGAAATTGAGTGCAAAACTTTTATAATAATTTAATTTAAGTTAAAAACAGCTTGACAATTAAATTTTTGAAGTTCATTTTTATTCTTTCGCCCTCGAAAAACTGTTTCTCATATACCCACATATAAAGTATTACCAACCGATTTATAGCTTATGCATCTTAAGTACAAAGGATAATGACTTACTTCAGTACTTCAAAAGTAAGTATAAGAAATTTTTATATTATACTATGTTCAGACACATCTTAATTTCGCAAAAATCTTGATTTCATCTTCGTTTCAGCGAAATTAAGTTGTTTGTTTTATACAAAATTCAGTTTTATGGTTAGAACGAAATTAAGGAAAATGACGTTATACACCTTAATTTCGCAAAAATCTTAATTTCATCAACGTTTCAGTGAAATTAAGTTGTTTTTCCATACAAAATTCAGTGTTAAGGTTAGAACGAGATGATGGAAAATTGCCTTAATTTCGTTGAAACGAAGACTGAAATTAAGGAAACTCTCAAATGCAACTATAACTCAATTAGATAAGGTTGAGGTAACGCCAAAGTGACATTTTTTTTTCAAATAAATGTCAATGATAGTTGACTTTAATAACCAGGAAATATTTTGAAAGTAGTGCAAGTAACTGTTAGTAATTTTAAATAGAGTGAAAAATAATAACTCACATACCTGAAATTCACTAAAGCTAATAAAATTAATAAATGTCATCCTTTATAGTTATAATAATTAACTATTGAAAGCAACCAGATACAAATAGTGTTTGGAGTATATAAGTTTTAACTTTCGATTTGTAAACCAAAACATAAGATTTTGTTAATTGAAGGCAGTATGAACACTTTCGAAATTAACTTAATTTCATTTTTACGAAATTAAGGATATTTGGCTGTCTAAACATAGTCTTAAAAAAAGATAGAATATTAAGGTATTTTTCAAGAAAAGTACTTCTTGCAGTCTCAAAAAATTATTAACAAATTATTATAAGAAATATTTCCAAGATCATTGATGATGGTTATTTGGCAATACTTGAAACAGATGTATGACCACACAAAAACTTATTCATTTTACTTAATTAATAATTAAAATTATCAATTAAAATAATTAATTAAAAAAATAATGAAATTTTTGCAATGGGTACTGCTAGCAGAATGGTGCCTAATGGTACTTAAAACGAGTAATTATATATTTATAATGTATGCTTTTCAACTGGGTATCCAAAAACTATGGGGCTCCATACTTATATTCGCAATGTCACTGGAAGACAAATCATTAACAGTAGGATATTGCCTTGATAACTGCTAAGTTCTTTATAACAATGAGTAAGTATAATTCACAACTACCGGTTACTCAGCATTCTTACTAATAACTTTGCATTGTAGTCGATGACTCTACATGTATATGTACCGAATCAATAATAAAAAATAAAACATTCTTACTTAATTATTAGTTTACAAAATAAGTATAAACATTTTACTTTATGAAAGGCTATTTATTTCATTTACGCTAATTTCCTCTTATCTGGAAAATCGGAAAAGCTACGTTCATTTACATTTTTCCTTTTAAATATTTTTTATATTCCACTGTACTTTGTTCAATTCATATTTTCTATTAGATTTCAATTTATTCATCACTTAAATTTATTCCAATAAAGTTTTTCAATAAAAACGAATGAATATGTCCTGACTACCCCGAGGAAAACGTGTATGACAATAGCATTTGTTCTGCTGATTTAATAAAAAATGTGTTATTTCGATTGCACATGTGACACATTTTATGAGAAACTCCCGAGGAATGCATCCTGTTGTAAACTGGAATGTGAAACATATGTGAAAGTAGCTTAAAGTATTAAAAGTACTTAAAAGGTTTTTACTTTCATATACAATTTAATACTTATGGAAGTGTGTAGGTAGAAGTGGAAATACTCAACTTTGAAAATAAAATAAATTATGAATTTTGCCATTATACTTTTCTTTTCTTTTCATAAGTTTATTTGAAGTTTAAGTTGTGATATTTATGAAAAGGAGAAATTAAGTACCGGAAAAGGTAGAAAGTTTTTAATTAAACTGTATCAATTGGTCACATATGATGTGATAATTATAATTTTAAAATTTATCAAAAAAATATTATTATAACAGTTTAAGTCGGATTAGAGTGACAGCCTTGTACACTAAAGTCCATTTGAGTGCAACTAAAAGCCGGCACTTGACACCACGGATAAATACGTTGTGTGCTCGCCAGTCCAAGAAGACCACCAAAATAGGTATATCAAAATATCAAAGTAGTTATCAAACGGATATCCTCTTACGCCTGACATTAAATTATCAACTTGAGAGAATTATCTGCTTTGTTTATTATATATGATAAGTATAATAAGTTTTGTTATAGACCTATCTGTGATCATGTAACCTATGATCACAGATGGGTCTATAACAGTTGTTTAATATATAACTACTTCTCGGAGACAGGATCTTGACTGTTCATTAATTTTTTTTAACAAACAACAATAAATAAAATTTATTAATTATATTTATAGTAAATATATATATATATATATACATATATATATATATATATATTTATGTATATATATATATAAGCAGTTTAAATTTGAAAATTTATAACACAAAATAAATTTTCTGAGCAAAATTTAATTTAAATTAATTTTTTATTTTTGTACCACAAAATTTTTAATAATAATTAATTAATGCAACAAATATATAAAACGTAATAATAAAAAAAAAATACGTAATAATTAACTATAATATTTATTAAATATTTATGATTTTTAAAAAATATTTAAAAGAAAGTAATGAATTGTACTGCGATTATAACTCTAACATATAGAAAAATGTCATTCTCGTATCTGGGTAGTGCAAACATTTACTTGACATGTGCATATACCAAATTTTCTATTAATTATTTAAAATTTATATGTCAAATAAATTTGGTAAAAAGTCTTTGACAACTAAAATTAGTGAATAGTATTGAGGATATGCCAGAAATGTGAAATTAACAAAACCACAACTTTAATTATATGCAAATAGCAACGACTGGTTGAGGTTTAAGTTAAATTGATTTTCTAAAATTAATTAAATTGGTAATAATGAAAATTAGTTTTAGTTTAAAAGCTTTATTGTATTAATTCTAAATTTATTTAATTATTTTTTACAAGTTTTTATAAGTAAACACTGTACAATAATTCTAATGCTGGCAAATGGGGACGGACAGACAGACATTCAATTGTACATACAATATTACCTTATATGTGGTAAGGAATAGTCAAATGCATTAGGAATAACAAGGACATCCGGATAATTAAATAAATTATAAATTTTTTTTAGGTTCTGATTAATTGTATATATATTAAAAATATATATATATATATTTGTTTATATATTAACTTTCATATAATTGCAGAATTATATATATATTGCAGAAATGAATACTATTTAATATGAAATATGGTTCCAACACTGACTTTTTAGTTCTGAAGATATTGTGAAGCATAAGTTTCTGCATCAGAATTGTTTATTATATTATGACAATGCGTTATATTAGAATATATCTAACTTTTACTTACTCGAACTATTCTAGTAATGTTTATAATAATACTTTAAGATCTGATTCCTTTGTAAGTTGATTGTGATTATTAACATTGAAACGAACAATCGTTGCATTGTAACGATAGGTGTATTAAGAGCACCATGATCTTAAACCTTAATCACTTCAAAAAAAAAAACTTCCATTCCTAGTAATAGTACTACTTTTCTATTTTAAGTAGACATTATATCATGATTGGTGGCAAACGTTGGTGGGCCCACGCAAAGCAAGCGAAAGCTCCTGATGTCAGTTGTAAATTCGATTCTTTTCTACGGAAGCAAGATTGAGCTGATGCGCTAAACGCAGATTGTCGTAGGAAGAAATATGCAACACTTCAACGAACAGCAGCGCTTAGAGTAATCGTAGCTTACTGCACACTATTGGAAGCTCCGGCTTTAGAGAAATACCAATCGACCTGCTAGTTAAAAAAATAAAAAAAAAGTTAGATAGCGATACAAAAAAACGAAGACATCGACACCAGAAAAGCTAGAACAGAAACCCTACAGTTTTTGCGAGAATGATGGCCCATAGTTACACGCGGCAGGTGGACAGCAAAATTGATACAATAGCTACCAGTTGTATATATAGTGATGCTGGCGAAAACGATACCAACCACACGTTTTTCCATTGCTCGCAGTGGTACGAAGAAAGGTCTGTGTTTAAGTGTAATATCGGATGACGCACTGGGAACGCTGTAGCGAGATTCATTGAACACGTTCTAAGAATCAAGTAGATATTTATCAACGCAGAAGAGCACACCTAAGTAAGTAAAACTGATGCGAAACTCTAAACGTAGACTATTAGCAAACAAAGAAGATGACAGGAAGCCAAAGAAAACAGGAATCTTCTCGAAGTAATACAAAAATGGTTCCAGGAAAGTCTCTCTGATGAATAGGTATGGTGTTTTAGTCGGTAAGAGTCTGACACACCGGTATCATGACGATGGTATTGACGGCCCATGATAGGTTTCACACGCCCCAAAAAATAGGTTTCATTGGTTATAAACATTTTTATTGATATATAAAAGTTCCTATTCCACCATGTATTATAGTCTTCTATTGAGTTTCATTAAAATGGATTTGTCCTTAATAGGAGAAAAAATATGCACAACATATCCCATTTGTATAAACTGACCTTTGGCCCATTTATTTATATTTGTACACAAATTTGTTTGCAGATAGACTGGCCGACAATTTTTGGACACATTAATTATGTTAATTTGGCAGATTTGTGAGTTCCACATAATTTTGTATTATTTCTCTCTATTTTGCAATTTCCATTTTGGCAAAATTTCAAAATGAATAGAAAAGTGCATACATCATAAACAGAATTGAAGATAAATTGTATGTGAAAATGTCGAATTACAGCAAAACTAAAAACTTTCACTTCTTAGTGAGGGTCTGCTACGTATATTTATGATTTATTCATAGCTACATACCCATATATAGACATACGTATGGTATCTAGAAATTTGAGGCAAAAAATACCCGTATAAAGAGAAATGCACGTAGTAAACGAAATTGAGTGCTGCATAGGAGCACATCAGCATGCATTGTATGTGCGCACATATGTACGCCTATGGCAGAACGTGATAATTAATAACACAAAAGCCGATATTTACATTCGGTCGGTCGTTAGTGAGTTACTGGGTGAGTGTGTACATTTCTTTTGCAATTGATGGATGTTTGCACTGGCAGCGTGTGTTTGTGATATATTATAAATTATAATTGATACTATAAACGATTAAGTTGATTATCTTATCAATGAAATAGAGGCACAACAGTAAAAAAGGAAAAAAAAATTGTGCAGAAACTTTTGAATGATTTACTATGGATTGAAATAATTAGTTTTTTTTTACTATCTTCATTTACTATAGCATGTAATTTATGCAAAATATATATACACACAAATATATCTATGTACGTAGGCATATAAAATTTATTTCCAAACATTGAGTTTAATAAGTTATTTAAGAAACCGTAAGGGTTAATAAAATGGCAAAATATTTTAGGTTACTAAATTGCTGTGGTTGCCCTCATTAAGGGCGCAATAACACTTAGGCCGTTTGTTATCTGTTGCGGTATCAACATATAAAAGCAATGAAAGTATTCCCAAAATGGGATTCGTATTAATATCAACATCAACAGCGGTTAATATCGCTTTGAGTTCATAAAGATACGATAAAGATGAATATATTTTAACAAAATATGATAAAATTACCATAGTGGTAATGTATTTTTGCAATACTGAAGTCAGCATTATTACATAGAGACATAGCAAAAGAGAGAAAACTAGGTTATGATAAAGTATTAAAAGGGTTGAGAGACAAATTATTATTTCCATATAATACATTTTTGATGTCTCCGCAGTATTTGTATTTTATATACATTCCAAAAAAAATTCCAAATTTATCTTATACATGGATATATGTAAATCCTTACTGTGTGTATTTATGTACTTTTACGCCACAGTCAATGTAAACAAGGATTAAATAAATCCAACTATTTCCGTTAAGTATTTCATTCAATTCAAAGTAACTTCTTTGCTTTTCAAGTCAACTTAATTAAATTTATTATTAATTAATTAAAATAATACTAAAAAAGAATTTTCGTTGTTATAGTTCAATATATTTCAAAATCTCTTTATTGTATTTATTACATGAAAAAAATATTTATATATTTGATTCTTATTATAGGAAAAGAAACATATATATTGGTACTTGTAGACTCAAAAAATTTTTTACGAATAATTGAATGTAATTCAAGGTCTTGAAAATAATTACAAGACCACTAATGATGGATATTTGGCAGTACTCGAAACGGCTGTGTGGTTATTCCAAAAGTTCAATACATGAAAATAATGAAATTTTGGTTATTGTAATTCACGACTGTTCGAAACCTTGTTATTAAATATTATATATTAAGTAAAAAAGTCACTACTGTCATGCTGACGTTAATATCACAAAAAGATTATAAGAAAACAATAATTATATATATCATTCTTATAATCAATTCAGTTAAATTGAGTTCAAAGACAAAGTTGAGTTATGCAAAAGTAATCAAATGGTATGTCTTGTACAGAATTTACGTAGTACTTTGTCCATCTATAGAACTCTATATTAGATGCCGTACGAATTAAACCATACTGCATTGACCAAAATTCCCAGTCTTTTGGATTGTAGCTTTTGTATGATTCGAATATTAGACCCCACATCTCAGGCTCATATTCCCTGCTTGGTGTGGTATGTATTTTATAGATTTTAATTTGTTGGCCTTTTGGTACTCCAAAATTTTTTCATTTCAGGTTTGTCTCATTTCAAATAAAAGTTTAATGAGTACTATTAATTACTTAATAGTATGTCTGCTAGCTTATATTAGCGTTTTCGACTGGTAAATCTGGATTCAATCTAGATAGTCTTACATTTTTGCAATAGTATTAGTAGACATTTACATCTTTCATAAACACATATATTGGATCGATTACAGTTCTTTTGCCAGTCATATAAAAAAACTATTAGTTTCAGGGTAATTTTCCTACTCTGGCAAATTAATCTCGAGTGTTATAAATTAATCTCGAGTGTTATACATTTCTCTCGAGATTAACTAATCGAAAATGAAAATTACACTAAAAGTGAATCTCGATTACAAAAGTTGCCCCAGATTTATCAATCGAAAATGGCATGAGTGCGTTATGCTATACGCTATCAAAGGCTTTATACTTATATAGATAGACCACAATAATAAACAGTTTTGCCTCTATGTCCATAAAGATTTTATATGCTATATTGTGTATTATAAAATGTTGCTTTCTGAAGCTGAGCTTTTAGGAAAGTATGAGATTGCATTGTTAAAAGATTGAATCCTTTAAAGATTTTTTTAAAGATCAGGAAAAAGTGAAAGGAATGTAGTGATGTTACCTAAAATGTGAGGCAGAATATAAAGAAATTTATTCATTCTAGAATGTAAATATTTTTAAAGATACAATTAAAAATAATACCGTCAGAAAAATTTAAAATTTTTTAATAAAATTTATGATAAATCTAAATAAAAAAAAATGAAAATTTCTGATGTATATTTAAATTTTTTTTTTTTTAAATTAATGATTAAAGTTATTAATTAAATATAAAAAAAATCCTGCAATTATTTAAACTATGAACTTAAAAAAAATTTTAGCCATTTCAAAATTGATTTCATATGTAAATACTCAAAGCCTTATAGGTCTGGAACTTATGGTATTAAAAACTTAAAATTTTTTTCTTTTAATACACTTACTAACTATTATAGAAATAAGCTAATGCATTTGTAAAGCAACTACACATATTGTCTAGAACTCCTATTTTTTTTAGAGAATCTGCTATAAGTACACCCATTCTAGTATGTGCAGTACACGCCATATATTTCACTACAATTTTCACAAATTATTCTCTAAATTGGTACATCCTAAAACCCCTTAAACCAAATGCTTTGCGGTACTTGTATGTATTTTTGGTTGACTTAGATACGCAGTAACTAAGCAATTAAAATACAGGAAATTATTAATTTAAATATGTACATAATTGGCTTCCATCGTAAGTGGCTCACAATGTATAATAGTAATTTCCGTGAGCAATATTTTGGTTACAATAATGTTGCTCTCTTCACTCGTGTTTTTTAGGAATTACTTTTTAAAATTTAACATCAAAAGTAAAAACCAATTTAGGATTAAAAATAAAGTAACACAATCAAATTAGATTATATTAATTTTAATATAATTTATTAAGTCTCATAAATTTCATTTAAAGCAAGAATACATACGAGTACCTTTCTTTTGAATATCAATGATTTAGTAAATATTTATGTATAGACCTAAAACATAAAGTTAATAGAAATAATTTTTAATAATGAAATGTTGTCTACATAAAAATATACGTCAATATATATATACAGCGTCTACAATTATTGGGACTCAGTTGGACTAAAGGAATTATCGTAAACAAATATGATTATTGTTTATATAGATTTTGACTGCATGCTTGACTTCAAATCCCAAACACCTTTAAAACCATTTAAGGAGATTAAAATAGTAGGTTGTATCGAATACGGACTTACAACCAAAACTAGGATATTGCATTCTCACTTATCTTTTGTAATAGTTTAATAAAATTTGGGCTTAACCTTAAGGCCGTAGTTATATATTAGCGTTAACAATATTTTTTTAATTGCAAATGAAATTTAAAGTGTAGGAATGTAGCACTATTATAGCTAGTTAATTCGTTTTTTTTTTAAATTAACAAATATTTCACTATAATACCAATTATTTTGCTACAGTATAGATGTATTCTAATCTAGAAGGTTATTGATATAAAAATATCATTGGCAGGATTGTCCAGCCTTATAGCATCCAACTCGTCTCATAAACTTTGAAATTATTGCTTCTGTTGAAATTAATGACTTATAATAATAGTTCATTATTTTCCTTAAGTGTATCGCCAAATAAAATAATTAATATAATATTTTATTTAAATATTTAATTTTTATTAACACTAAAAAATATCGTTTTTTAGTAATATTATAGTTACTAAAATTTTTATCCTTATGTCTCAGTTTAAAAACGAGTTATAATAAAATAAAAAATGTAAAAAAATTACAGAAATATAAAAAATGACACTGTGTGGCTCTATTAAATCAAAAGATAATGTATACATAAAATTAACACTATTATCCAATCTATAATTAAACTATCAGTAAAATTAACAAAGTACTTACCTGCAATTAGAATGTCATTCTGAATATATCTGATATTAATTTATTGTGATATGCATGATATAGACCTTTAATCTGGCTTTTAAATATTACTAGATATATTTATTTTATTTATCTTTCTATAATTTTATAATTTCCTTTTTTCTTTTATGTATAAAAATTCATTACGATTTATAATTAAATTATTGATTGATTCGTAAAAATTATTAATTAAATTCAACCTCATTTTTCACAGCATATCTAATCCCTTTATTTTTTTATTGAAATAAAATAATAAAATACATTTCCTTAAATATGGGAATAGAAGAATTAAACTGGAATAAAAAAAACTACTAGAAATTATCTTATATAAATATAATATAATATAATATAAAATGTCTATTTTACTATCTACCTTGTAGATAACTATTGATTACAGACACTAAAATATTGGTGACTATAAAAAACATTTTTAAATATAATTTTTATGGTTGATTATTATTTAAACAATTGACCAATTAACCCGTTAAAAAATATATAATAAAATTTGGTCAATAAAATAAATAATTATTTTTATTAAACAAACTTTCGAAATTCGATATTGGTCAAATTAGTTATTGTCGTGTGAGAACGTGATCTTGGCCAGCACTAAAAACCTATCATGTCGATGCGTGGTATTTAACTATCTAACTATATTATCACATTTTTAAAAAAATTTGTAAGATAAGTAATTGAAATAATATCACACACTTTTTACGTGCAGAAGCAATAGGTCTATTGGCTAGCTTATGGCTAATCAGGTTAATCGTACAAGAAAACATGATGAAGTGGACTTGAGCCAAATATTGAGTGGCTACGGATATTTATTAGAATATCTTAAACAATTTAGCTGGCAGATAGTTTAGCTTACATAGTCCTATGAACGCTTCAAAGAGAAACGAGAACTATTCGTTAAGTTATTTTCGTAACTTAAATCATTCAAAGCCTTAGACATTTCGCAGAGGAACTCAAAACTCAAAACAGCTCGGATAAGCAGGAAGAGCGAATATTTTTCCCAATAAGAATAGATGCAGTAACAGAACTGCAATATAGCAAATCGAGGTCTGGTAAACCATCGAACATTTTGGTGATTTTAGAGGATTGAAATCTTACATTGACTTAGATTTTAGATTGATTTACACCTCATTAAAAAACCAGGGATTAGTTTTACTTAATCTTTACTATAATCATTCTGAAATCAAGTAGGGGCACAATAGATCTTAAGATAGTGATAACAATATCGACACTTTGATAATAGGTAATAATAATGATTATTTAAGAAATAATCTGAATAGATTTTTTTTTTAATTACAATTTAAATGTAGATTTTTATTATCGCATCAATATGCAGTAATAGTATTGATAAATTAGTCGTATTAATTGTAATTTTTCGTACAAAATTCGCACAAAATTCGTAACAAATTAGAAAAACTTCGTAAAACAAACTCGTATAAAATCTACAAAAAGATCGATCAAAATTCGTACAAATCATCATAAAATTTGTACAAAATTTTGTATTAGATCTACGTAAATATCGCCTAAAATATACATATAGTTTATAAAAAAAATCACAGTACTTCTTATGCAAATGTCACATAAAACTTTTTTTTTAATTTCATCAAATTCCACCCAAAATTCAAATAAAATCCATACAAAATTTGTCAAAATACGAAATATATGAAAAATCTATAAGAAGTTTGTATAAAATTTTCATAAACTTCGTACAAACTTTCCAAAAAATTCATATAAAGTCCACACAAAATTTGTGCAAAATTCATACAAAAACCACACAAAATTCACATAAAATTTTAATAAAATTCATACAAAATCCATACAAAATTCACACAAAATTTTAACAAAATTCTTACAAAATTTTAAAAGCCTTGCAAAAAATTTTCAAAATTTTAAGTTTGACATTATATTATTTAGTATATATCTCTCTATTATAATATATTAGGATTGATAATAGCATTCACTTATTTTTTTAATTTTTTTCTATACCTTATATTAATTTTAATATGTTATTTTTATTTAAATTTTTAGTTAAAAAAGTTTAATAATTAAAAAAAAAATTTCTAAATATTTTTTTATTTTAATTTACAATTTTTATATTAGTTGAACAAAATTTATATATATTATTTCGAGAAATGCCACTTTCATAGTGCACAGATTTTCTTAATCTTTTCAACTTTTATAGTATTTTCACTTGTGTTTCAACAGGTCCTTTGAATTTTCGAATCCTCCAACCAAATGTCAACAACTAATGGACTTAACCCAGTCCTCATTTTATATGGATTTATGGATTTTATGCACAATTTTCGGTTTAACACAAAGTAGGAATTTGAAAATGATTGCACTTACCCGCTAACAGCTGTGATAATTTCATGATTATCGCACATATTGACATCCGCAGAAGATGCCATATGTCAGACGTTCGATGCAGCAACAAATATCAACAGCAGGAATATTTAAATTAGGCAACACTGACTTGGTGTACACAATTAAGAAAACAATAAAAAAAAAAAAAATAAATAAATAATATTTATGTAATTTTAATTTTGAAACCAATTTTTAGTTGATTAAAAACTGAACATAAAAATAAATAAAACTTTAAATAGAAATCAAAATAATTTTGAATGCCAATTTTTAGAATAATTTTACAGCTTTGCTTTGCCTATTTAACCGCTCAACGACGTTCAGTCTGCACTCACCAGGATGAACTGAAACATAGCATCAGGTAGCATCACCACGAAAGCTACGAAAGCAGTCAAGTGTTCCAAAAAAAAATTCGCTTCTATTTCGTTTTCATTTCAAATTTGCTGCTCTTACCATAAAAAGTAGAAATTTCCAGGCTGCAGAGCTTGCAAAGGGGAAATAGCGCCAATATTGTGCATTTTATAGACAAGCGCACTCATTCATACTTGTTCATACAATCTGCACATATTTGAACTTATAAAGTTTGTTTAGGTGTAACGGTATGGTTCGGTATGGTGTGGTATGGTGCGGTGTTGTATGAAATATAAAGTTTAAATTCAACAGGAGTCAAATCTTCTTCACTGTGTGTGTGTGTGTGTGTGTGTGTGTTGAATGTAGTACAGCTGCGTATATCAACACAAATGACAACTGTTGTTAATATGTAAAAGTGCATTAGGCACTGTAAGCTTTTTGCTGCTAACGCAACAAATAAAGCACATAACAGTTCGAAGCTTTGAACCTCTTTCGCCTACGCACATTACAATATCACATACATACATACACAGTGCACATGTTTGGTTTGTATATCTACACAGGCACATACAAGTATATATATATATAAACTATGTATATTTATTTTTTTTTCCTCCTGTTAATGTCTTCTTCGCTGTACTTTGTTATATCAATCAGTTTGCTTTTTCATTTCAAGTCAGTAGCTATCTCACTCAGAAATTATACAACTTCAAATACCGCTTTCTCTTTCATGCTAATAAAGCAATAAGCGGCTTTTTTTTTAACTTTGTACACTCCTCTTAGCTCCTTGGTTACCGTGCGCTTCAGAAATTATCATTTGGTGCCAATAGCTCCCACACACAAAATAATCCAACAAATATACACACACACACACACAAGCACTCATACACATTATTATTATTATTACAGCCACGTTAATACAACTTACAAATACCTTCGTTTATATTCTCTTTTTGTTGTTTCTTTTTTCTACAATATTAATAATACCGACGCGGTTGTTGTTGTTGTTATTCTGCCTTAAACTGATTTTTTTTGTATTGGTGTCATTACAGTTTTTTGGTAGCCGTTTGTGTTGCTAAAAATAGTCACTCTTCATATTTAGGCAGAGACACACATTACACGTTCGTTATTCCTTAACTTCGTCAATAATTTAAGTTAAATTCTAGGTGGTTTTAGTTTATGTGTTGTTGTTGTTATTATTGTTGCTACTACTCTTATGTGCAATATGTGTAACGTATGTTCACTATTATTTGTCTTTGTGTTATGACAAATAACACACAACGAAATACGCACATTTTTGTGCCCTGCATACACAGTGAGAAATTTTTATATAAAGTTTATGAAGAGTTTGTCACATACTTAAAATATACTACTTTTTTTAAATTGACTTTGATGATTCAAATGAGTAGTTTTTATATTTGGGTCTTTCCACAAAAAAATCTTAGAATTATTTTGATCCTATCATGATAGTTTTTATGATACTTATCATGACAGTTATCATGATACTTAAATCATTAATATAATGATACTTGTATTCTCGGCTTGAAAATAATTTTATTTTTTCTCACACTTTTAAGCAGTCAGTGTTGTAATTATAATTTTTTAATTTTTTCCTATAATATATACGTTATAGGTTAGCATTACTTCTAGAACTGATGAGTGAAGTGTACTTTGTAATCAAGCAAACTAACCAGCTTGGCTAAAAATGTTTTATATTAAAGCACATTGTCTAAGCTAGAAGAATAGTTAATAGACAAAATATATTAAATTTTAATATATTATATTCTAAAAGTCAAGTTTAGAATTTTAAACACAAAACGAATCTGCAGATTATTCAATAAACCTAATTAACCTAAATATAGTAGAGGTTATTAGTTTCTGTTTATAGTGTATTGGTTAATATAGTGTTGTCACAGGTCAATTGGTCAATTTTTTATTATTGTTAATAATAAAACTTAAAAAAGACTCAAATTTTTTTACAATAATTTTTATTAAATTTTTGACGTTTCGAATTTAGTCTAAAGTCATCAAGAGGAAACTTCTGGATTGGTTTGTGTATATAAAAAAAATTTATAATAACTGTTAAAATAAAACGTATCTTGTTATTTCAGTTGCTAAAATTAATGGAAACAACCAGCTTAAGTTCCGTTCCCGAAAAATACAATTTTTCATTGCA
This sequence comes from Teleopsis dalmanni, assembly GCF_002237135.1. Classification (NCBI taxonomy): domain Eukaryota; kingdom Metazoa; phylum Arthropoda; class Insecta; order Diptera; family Diopsidae; genus Teleopsis; species Teleopsis dalmanni. The sequence goes on from NC_051848.1 coordinate 36,228,038, forward strand.
GTCTTCTCTTGAGATTCGATACTAAAGTAAAAATAGAAGGATTTGACACACTTGAAAAGTTCACCTAGTGCATTTTTGTCTTTTAACAAAATAAAAAAAAAATATTTTTAATTATTTTGATTTACGAAAAATTCTTAAATAACATCTTTTTATTGAAACACGAATGGAAAAGAGGAGTCATCACATTAAAAAGGGAATCTTCTTTGCACAAAATAATAAAATCTGATTCTTTTATCTTGTAAGCTCATCCAGTGACTTCTAAATTGAAACATATGCTATCAAGTAGTGTCTTGCTAATACATTTTACCTCTGAGGACACTGAATGAGCCCACAAGATTAAACTAAGACGATAAAGGATCTTATTATATTCTTTATTAAATTTTAAAATTTACGAAAAAAACCAAATTTAATTTCTTTCAATCCCAGCAAAGAGGACTAATCAGTGTAGAAGGTTAAATCAAGTAAAACAACTTATATCTTGACTGAGTTCAAAAAGTAACCACAACAAAAAATCACTGATCTAGATGAAAGCCCACTCAGAAGATGGAATCACCAATATATTAGCTAAACTAAATATAGCATAAATGAAAAGCTACCATGAGCTGTGAAATATTCAAACTAATATGCTCAAGCTATATACTATTTTCGAGTGTGAGATTGCTATTAGGTATAGCTAAGATTACAATTATAGAACTTGTAACGATTCTGATAAACCGTTTGGCAGTGGATAATCTTGACAAAAAATAAAGCATTCAAATGTTTTTTTAGAAACAATCCATTTCCTAGAAATGTGATTCACTTTTGTCAACGATAATGATGGGTTTTATAGCTAGGATTTTATATCCAAAAATGACAATTGTAAACTACTTGAGGAGAAGAGGAAACAGTGTCGACAATAAAAATTAGCAAGCAAGTTTAGTTTATAATGAGGATATTAACTGCGTTTAACTTAATTATTTTAGTACTTTACTTACTTTAAATGGTCTTTGTTTCTACCAAAGGCATTTTAACTGACTTGATCTAAAGTAATTCTATATATCTTCCCGCTAGGTCTTAAACTACAGTTTACTTATTTTTTACAAAAAACTGTAGCAGGGAAATATTTTGTTAGAATAAAATTTATTTAAGAACTAAATAAAAAAAATAAATTCCAAAAACTAGAAACCATATGTTCTTTCCTTATTTTTTTAAAAGATGATCTATTCAAGAATTAAATAAAAAGAAATGATTCTAAAAAAACAAAATCCATAACTTCACATATTGTTTTTTTAGAAGATTCCAGAACTAATTAAAAATTAACGGATTCTTAAAAGCAAGAACTATAACTTCTTTCCCAGTTTTCTAATAAGATAATCTATTCCAAAACTAATTACAAAAAATGGATTCTAAAAACCAAAATATAACTTCTCTTCATATGTTCTCAGAAGATAATCTATTCCAGAACTAATTAAAAAATAATGGATTTTAATAACCCAAATATAATTTTTCTTCCTATTTCTGTGACTCTTTATCAACTTCAATGTCTTAATTTGGTGCAAAAATTTATTGGATTCGTATGTACATTCGATTGTGCAGATGTGTGCATATGCTGGGGTTTGAGGATATGCCAGGATTAGGAGTGTTCGCCGATAAGTACATATAAATACGTTTTTCTTACTTATTTTTCGCTTTCGTCATCGTTAATTTTTTTTTTGTCAAATTTTTGTGTTTATGTATTCAACTCGTTAATTCTATGTGTATATAATAAAATTATTTATGCCTTTCTGTGTGCGTACATATATTATAGGTTCGTGTCATTGTATATATGTCAACAAGTAGCAATTAAAATGTTTTGTTATTTTTTCCTGAAATTTCCAACAAAATTCTGTTCTATTTTTACTTTTCTCATATGTCAAATAGCAATTTCTTAGACTTCATACTCCTTACAAAGCCGTAGATCCTTTTTCTCTTAGCGCCAAACCGCATAAAGGAAGGAATGAATGTCAGAGGTTGTTTTGATTAAAGTCGTTAATTATTTCATGAAAATGTAGTTTTTTAATTTGAACTATTGTTATTTTATTTTAAGCTTATCTAATAATTGTTGTATTATATCACGGCTATAATTAGTCCTTTTCAGTAATTTAAACACACTTTGTTAAGGGGGTGACCCTCACTTAAATATTTGACTAATTAACACCTTTTCTGTAAACAAAAATGCTGAGGAAACGGAAATTAAACACGTGTTGCGTATCAACGTGGACGATTTTATGAAGTATGCCAAAATTTTTAAGTGGATGGGAATGGATGTGGGAATGGTTGGCGGAAAAGAGATAAGAATAAGAATCAAGATGTAGAATATTGAGACATTTTTTTTGGCGAAGAAAAGTTTTGCCTCTTAATGCAAATTTTGCAAAAAGTCGAAGTTAAAAAAGTTTTCCTTAAAAGTCTTTTAGAAAAATTACTTAAGCTGTGTTTTATTTAATTTTGGTAAAATTTTCTTTTTAATTTTTACACCCAAGTTAATTACATTCAATTCAAAATTAATTGAGTTATTATAATTAAGTCAAATCAGTATACGATTAATAGAGTTATCCATATTACAATAGATTTCATGTTAATTAAACACAATGATAAGAAACCTAATGGGAGATACATACCATATATAAATAAAGAAGATATTCGGAAAAACGTAATAGTGTAGTAGTAGTATTTAAGATTTATTTAATTCATTTTTAAATTTGTTACGTTACGAAGGAATTTGTAAACTGGTATAATTATATATATAAAGAAAATATGTATGCAAGTCTTATTTTTGTAAAAAAGTAATAGAAAAAAAAGACTTAAGCAATTAATTATTAATCTTTCTGGAACATTCGAAATACATATATGTGTAAGGATAATCTGTAAAATGGTATTTAGACGAGTACATTTGATTTGATTCCACAGAGCTAAAAACTATTTGTCATGGTTAAGTTTGTGAGCATTGTTTTCACGTGAAAAAATAAATATTACACATATAGATATATATTAAGTTAATTTTGTTATTTAGGCGTATGTGCCTAAATATATACTAAATTGCAATGAGTTTATAACAATAATGAAACATTTGTTTTGTGGCGTATGTGCCTAAATTGACACTAATTACAATAAAATGTTAATCATAGTGAAACACTTGTTGCGGCGTATGTACCTAAATAATTAGCATAAGATAATTAAGTATGTTTTTGATTGAACACCTTAATTACAACTGAGAGATAAGTTATTAGCTACTTGTTTATGTTAGCACACGAGCAATGCTTTACGACAATATCGCTACAGCAATTGCTATGCTATTTCGCCATCAAGAAAATATTAATCAAATACCAAAAATATTGCAACAAAATAGATATATATATATATATATATATTCATTAAATATATACTTAAATAAATAAAGCAAAAAGTTAAATTTTATAATTTCAACATTTAATTGAAACTTAATTTAAGTTTATTTCGTTAAGTTCTTGATATCATATGTTCAACGAACTCAACAGTTCATCCTCATTAATGAAGTATCATGTTAAACCAGGTGTTAACACAGAGAATGTTTCTTTTTTTTTCTGAAAGAAAAAGGACTAAAATTTTTCTTCCATATATGGTATATATTTTAGATTCGTTTAATGTTTAATAGTTTCCTATTAAAAGTTAATACATTTATTCTTGATATATGCAGCTCAGTCTAAGACATTCTCAGAGAATGCTTGCAGTCATTTCAATATTCACTACATTAAAGCGATAAAAATTGTTCTCAGAGGAATAATTTTTGTTCGATTGTAACTAAATCTTCAGTGGCTGGATAGAGACCCTATGAAAATCTATATATGCTGTCAGTTTTATAATAATATAATAATAAAACAATCCCCATTAACTGACAGAATGTGATAGTTAATAAATAAATAATTAAAAAAAATAAATAATTTTTCAATACTATTATTTATATTAATATTTATTGTCAGATTGATTTTTTTTGCATTTGTCAAACATGAATTATTTTTTTCTTTATTTGACATAGACAGTTTTAATTCAACATTTTCGTTGTTAGATATCAATTTTAAGCATCAATCTTAATAAAATTGTTTAAATAATCAACAAATCTGTCATTTGTCAAAATTCAAAATACAAAAAAAAAGGAGAATTACCAGATGTATCTAATCAGTTCAAAGTTATTGAACCCGAAATTGAAGTGAATAAAAAGCTCTGAAATTATTGTTGTTCAACTCAAAATGATTCTATTATATATACTTTATTGTTTTAATAATCAATTTTCATTAATATTGTTTTGAACGGTCTAACCGGACAATAACACACAACCCTTTATATCTTCAGATACAGATGAGTGTAGTCTTAAGACTTCGACTATATTTTTGCTGACAATGAGATTTTATTTTTTAAAAATAATTTGAAAATTTATTTATTATTTAAACGACTAATCAATTAACCTGTTCAGAAATGTATAGATCCTACAATATATCACAAATACCACAAAAACTTTAATACTTTTCTAGAATAATTAAATAGAAATTGTATACCGATGTCTTTAATTAATAAACAATTAATTTAAAAGCATATTACAGCCTTATTTAGTCTAGTCCACACAATTGCATTCAAAATTTTATAAGGCATTAAATCTGTTTAAGTAAGTTCCGGATATATTTTTTTTCATGTTCCTGTGCTACATAATTGCACTCAAAATATTATAAAATATTTTATTTGTTTAAGTAAGTCCCGGATATATCTTTCTTCAGGTTCGTGTCCTAAGCTACACAATTGCATTCAAAATATTAAATCTGTTTAAGTGAGTATCCGGGATTTTTCTTCATATTCCTGTCCTAAGCTATATCATTGCATTTTAAATAATGTAAAATATTCAATCTGTTTAAGTAAGTCCCGGATATATCATTCTTCATGTTTCTGTTCTGAGTTACATAATTACATGTAAAATATAAAATATTTAATCTGTTTAAATAAGTCCTGGATATAACTTTCTTCATGTTACTGTCGTAAGCCACACAATTGCACTCAAAATATTATAAAGTATTTAATCTGTTTAAGTCAATTCCGGATATATCTTTTTTCATGTTCCTGTCCTAAATTATATAAAAAGTCTGTTTTGGCTTACGTTAAATCAAATTAATATTATTGTCACATTTGTAGATCAATTTACTTAGTACTATTGATTACTTGCCTTCACTGTAAATAGAGCTCCAAAGTGACCATAGGGACTAATAGCAATAATGTTAATTTATTTTTTTCAACCTTTGACCACATTTGCAAGCTAGAACAAGAAATCAACAAATTGTCTTTAGTTCCGTGTTGTTGCCCTTTAACCTTTAGTGAAACTTTATTTTAGGCAAATGAACCATTTAAGGTACTTTAATCTCAAAAGCAATGACGTACGCTCCCCACTCGACTTGCTGCCATTCAACAGCTCGGCAAAATGGTTTGCGTTTGGAATCAATTGTTTGGCAATGGTGCACTGCCATTGCCATTTATCCGTGAATAAATAAATAAATAGGATTCTACACACGCATTCAACCGAATGGGAAATATTTTGTACTTTTTGACATTCATTGTGTACGCTTACTTTCCCCCTACAACATACATATCACCACTTCACAAAGTCCTGTATGTCCTGTATGTCCTGTATGAAATAAACACTCACATGCGAGAATATTATCAAATTATTCTAATTTAATAACGAAAACACAAACTAAGTTTTGATAAAATCAACTTAATATATGAAGTGTACAAAAAATGTTCGTATAACTAAACAAACAATAACAAATCATATCCTTGAAAGGGAAACCTATGTGGGGTGTGCGGCATATGGCATAGAAAATGGTATATTGCAAAGGACAATAAGAAAAACTAGTAATTTTCCTGCATGTCATTATTAGAATTATAGGAGTTTGTTTGACACAATACTAATATTATTAGGATAAATGATCAAACAATAACCTCAATGACTGCAATAGTCACTACGACTGGCGCGCTTTTCTTTCGCTTTAACAGAAGTAGATGAAATCTAACAAAAGTGCCATAATTTACTCGTCTTTTAAATGGAACGGAAACATCAATGTTTGGCGGAAATATTGAAGTAGCGCTTCAGTGCAAAATCTATCTCATAAGTTACGGAGATTCCTCACAATTCACTATTGTAGGCTACGAGTCTGATTAAATTATAATTTATTAGAAGTTCTTCATGGCATTCACACAGCCAGTTGAATTGTGCTTTAATAAGAAATTAAGGTTTTGTCGAGAAAGTTTTATAATTGGTTTACTATTGGCAGGACATATTTGATTGAATATAGTGCGAAAAATATAATAAATACTATATCTTCTGCTCAAAAAGTATCCGGATTTTGTTGTTTGTAACCTACTCCTTAAGTAATAGATTTTTTTTGTTATATTGGTACACCCTTTCTTAACATATGGTACAAATTTCAGCGCTATCTGTCAATTAGTTTGTTAACAGCAATTAGTTTGTGAGACTACCTTAAGTGTATTTACCAAACACGGCACCACTGTCATCGCTCAGGCACCATATTCGCCAGATCTGGATCCGTGCGACTTTTTCTTATTCCCAAAAATCAAATTGCCCCTTCGTGGTAAGCGTTTTGAGTCGATTGAATCGGTAAAAGAGAATTCGCTGAAGGAACTTAAAGTCATACCTGCACGGGCCTACGAAAAGTCTATGGAAGACTGGGTTAAGCGTTGGCATATGTGTATCGCTTATATTTTGAAGGAGATGAAATAAATTTGGAATTCAAATTTAAATTTGTGTGTTTTATTTACAAAATCCGAGTACTTTTTGAGCAGAAGGTATGTTATTTTTGACACAACTAATATGTTTAAAATTATTAAAATAAAAACGATAATGGCAGTGTCCTTATTAGAACACAAAATAAATTTGCGCAGAATATTTTTAACTGTTAGTGTTAATACTCTTAGATTCAAGTCAATTGTTAAGGCTCTATACTGCATTTAGGAGTCAAGAATTAAAGTAATAGTAGTAGTCGAAGTTACACCGGACATGATTTATAGTGTAGGAACATAGAAGATACGCGATTATAACGTAGATTCGCAAATAACTTAAGAAATCACATCGTTACAACATAGTTGATTTAACTATTCTATTATTCTACTCTATTCTCATCATAAATAGACAAAAATTGTATGTATTTCTTTACATATCTATACATAGAGATTTATTTGGGCAACTGCACTTGTTGCTCATGCAAGACATTATATATTTCCGGACATTTGTACGGTAGTTGTCACCGTATCTACCACAACAGCTACAGATTTGGAAAGCCTAAGTTTCCATCTTAAATTGAAAATCTTCAATCAAATAGAAATATGGTTTTAATAAATTTTTTATTTATTTATTAATTAAACACAATGATTTTCCTGCAAATCATGCTCAAGCTACTCAAGCTTTTGTGTTAGGTTAGGTCATTATGATGAGTTAAGGCATTTCAATAGGCTTATTAAACAATTCAATGACATCTGGAGACTGTAATCATTTTGGAAATTATCTGTTACGAAATGGTCTTGTTGTTAATCAAAATTCTCTAGTTAGTAAAATTCTGCCAGATGCATGCGTTAGATAGTAACAAAGCAGATGCGAAATATTTTCGTTATCACTCACATGATTGCGATAAAAATCGGGATATATCTCATGTCTTATATCTCATAAATATAAATTTTAGAATATTCTAAATCTATCATATTTAGAAATTTTAAAAATATATTATTTAGGCAACTAATTAAGCAACTCTTACATATACAGCAAGATGCATTCTACTCTGTTACATGGTTTAGAGTTTACTATAAAGTTTATATTAAAAGCAATTAACACTTTATTTGTTAATGGATATTACTGTCTTTATACTCTTACTCTTAAATGTCTATGAAAAAAATGCTGCAATGACAATTCTAATGATTTGTGCAAGCAGTTTTTCTATCTTTTATGTAAAAAGAAATGGAATAAGAAATTGTTGTTACATTCAATTGAGGTCTCTACGGCATACGAAATTTTTAAATAGAATGCTATGGCTGCATTGAGGGTTGGGTCTTGAAATTATGACCTTATATAAAAACTTTCTTATTGTGCATGGTATTTAAATTATTAAGGGTTATTCAAATGAAACAAAAAAGAAAGCATTGTTGCTACGCTTGAAGGGACTATCTGTTGAGAAGCGTATAGAAAGAAGAAATGAAAAGAACTTTGGAAAGACCCAAAGCTACTCATAACATATATTACCTAAGTACTATGTTATATAGACAGTCTATGATAAATGCTCAAAGCAATTTTACATAATTGTTGGTTATGACCCAAAGACATATCACAATCCTCAATTTCCTTACTTTATTACTATTTTGGTATTTTTAATATGTGCCTAAACTTAAAAAGTAATTGGAAAAATATTGAATTATAAGATGGATTTCTAGAGTATAATAAAGGTTGATAATGAACTCTTCGCAACTTAATAATGAACTCTTCTAGTATCTAGATTGAAGAGTGCAGTAGCACACATATTTTTGATTAAAAGAGCGATTGTTATTTGTGTATTATCACTGGAAAAATTTTTTGTCAGAATCACACAATTGCTTAGCACTGATATAAAAATAAGGATCCATAAAGTGATATTCTGTTGTCTATCATATATTAATTTCGTTGTATTAATTAAATTAAATTGTATAAGTAAACGAAATTTTAACTTATTACGACAAATGGCCTCTTCGCTTTGAGATGTCGTGGAATTAGAAGACTTCATTTCCACGACATAAATGGAAGTTTTCATTCCCAAAACACGAATGGAAGACTTCATTCCCAGAACTGCGCTAGCGAAGATGTTATTATGAAAAAAAAGCAGTGAATAGTCAAGATAAATTCAGAATACTAAACCAACCATTGTGAAAAATTGTAGAAGGCGGTCAAGCAGCAGAGGCACCTGGAGAGGAGCAGAAAACTTGTTGTTATGACCTGTTAAGTATGTAGGAGACAAGTTTTTTTTTTAAATATTTTCTTCGTAATAAACTAAAAAATCTGTAAAATAGATAATAAAATAGATTTTAAGCCACAATACATTTTTTTTACTATTTCAAGTAACTTTATTCAGGTAAAATTAATAGTTAGCATTACATCTAAAATAATTTTAATATATTTTCAATAGAAATTTTGTAGGGTAACTAAGAAAATATTAAAGTTACATTAAAAGTAAAAAAATCCTAAAATGAAAAACCCACAAAATATTTCTATAGCTGGTAAATACCACGCAAAAATAAAAAAAAAATTAATCAATTCAGGAAGCAAATGTCACTGAGTTGATTTATAAAGTGATTGCCTTGCCTATGGGCATCATTTCAAAAATATTGCTGAAGCTGTTTTTACACCTCCACTCTCCACTCTCCACTGAATTAATTTTGCATCATTTTTCGGTTGCTTTCCCGCCGTAAACCGAAAAATGAGTCTAATGGTTGAATGGTTGATTTTTAGTGGTTTGCAAGGGAACCAATTGCTATCGGGTTCAACTTCATGAATTAATACAGTTGAAATAGTTATGCGTCTATCAAAAGAATAACTAGAATTGCAAATTTCGGGAAAATAGTTTATTTCATATTTAGTTTATTTTTTTGCAAATTATTTTTACTCACGACAACTTGTAATAACAAACTACAAATAAAAACCGCACAAATAGAGGACACGGACTATTGAAATAAATTTATGAATATTCGGAAATGCCTTTGATAGTTGGACAATTTAGCGGTTGAAAGTAATAATTGCAATATTGATGCTTGTGAAAGAGAACTAGTATTGTAAGTTCAAATATAAGCCGGAATAACAGCAATTAATTTATTCTTTAATATTTATCTTATCCCTTTCAAAATAAACACTTTCGGAATCGTTTTTTTCGAGTCTTCTAAACTCTAGATTTATGACCTTTAGCACCCTTTCCGCACTCTCAACTTAAGAAGTTTTCCTCATGATGGTAATATGAGTCTGAGCAACAAAAACCAATTATATGTTGTCATATTATATACTAATGGTAGCCTTAATTTTTTTAATATTTTTAAAAGAATTGTTTGTATTTATTCTAAGCATTTCAACGAAGATGACAGTACGGATGTATACTGTGTGATCTCAGTTAATAGAACTAATGACAAATGCTAAAATCATATTATAAGCTCAAGAAAAATGATAGAGCATTTTGTCTGGAAAAAGGAACCGCAAGATTACTGTAATTTCTGTAATTTTTGTAGTGTAAATGGTAGTGAGTGATATCACTTGTTCCACCCGAGCAGTGGTGTGTATCTGGTACCACTGGAGTCAATGCCCGCAGTTTCGGCTGTCTTGATCAATTGAGTTTGACAGCATCATGATGGGGGTGGTTAAAACCTAAACTTACACGGCTAGAATGATTGCGTTTATTTACTTTCATTCGGCGTGGTATGGAGTTTCCACTTCGGGTACTGTAACCCAAAGATTAGCAGAGGTTGGATAGACCTCACTCCTTAACAAGGGGCAAACGCATCATTATAATTGGTACAGGCGTGATTCCTTGGACCTCGAGTAGAGTATCTATTGGCGGATTATTTTGTACGTGTGTAAAGAACATCGTGAGTAGATAATCAAGTAAATCATTCGTCATATCATATCATATCTCTCCTAGTTTAACGAGGAGAGAAATCATAACCAAAAGCATTGCTCCAATTAATACCTGTGGAGTTTCTTGAAGTTCTAATATAATAGTTAATGGTGCATTATACTGGTACATGTTTTAAGAGCATCGTGATATTGAGTCCTTATGGCCGCTAAACACGTTAAATAACTTTTGACTTCTATTTTCTCTCGAAACACTTTGGGCATAGTTAATCTATTCATGGCTTCTTCGCGCCAGCGAATTAAACTTATCCTAATCTAATATTATAAAGGGCTATACATTTTATGGTCTTAGTTTGGTATCACTTTTTAGTAACTTATCCGAACAGAACAACCTTTTCAGGCATCATCTGTTTAGATAAGAATTTATCATTTTGCAATAAGAATTGTTTAATCGCTAACTCAATGTTAAAATTGCAAAATCCAACTACAAAGGAGGGGATTTTGTACTAAATACATTTCGCTGCGAAAAAGACTTGAACTTTTTTATAATTTGATTTATTTAAGCATAATGACTACTTCAATATGGACCTAAAGTAAGTCTAAAAATAAGTTCAATAAGATAATATCTAATCGTTGTTAAATAATATTTCTGCTAAATGCATTTATAAAATAAAATATTAAGTTTAAGTGAAAAAACAACAGTTCTTTTAAACTTGAAGTAAGTATAAGTATTGAAAGTAGTTACACTTTGCTTGAGACTCTTAAAATTTGTTCTTCTATCACTCAATGCAATCATTTCTTCAAACTTATGTATAAAAATTTATTTATTTTTTACTATATACTTTTTTTATAAATATATTTTTTTTTGCTATATTTTTATGAAATCTTTTAGATCAGTGCCTACGTATCAACACATCAATGGTATTTAATTTACATTTATTTTTTTTCAGGAGTAACAAATGAGTTATTGCCGTATTCGCTACCAATTGAAGGATGGACTCATAATTATTTTCGTTATGAATATTAAGTGAGTTTTTTAATTCAACGCTTCTTACTGATATCTTTTGATTTTAAATTTTATTTTTTCTCACAACATTGACGTCAGCACAAGCTATTGTTCCTACGTCCGCTCCAATGGCTGGTTCGCAAAATGCAGGACTAATTACCCACATTCAAATGCGAAATATCACGTATAATTAAGGATATATTAAAATAGTTTTTATAACGATTATTAAATGTTAAAAAAAAATACAGTGGATTACTTGAAATTACTTGATATATCCAACAATGACATTATTCACATTGTATACAATAAAGTACTTCACTAATAATATTTAGTGAAGTAAATCTGCCTACAATGCGATATATAATATCAAACAGAAAAAAGTTGAAAAATGGTTGTGAAATCAGACCAATTACTGTCATCAGTTGACTTTACTAGGTATATTATGGATCTTTTTATCCTTCTAACGTTTTTCCATTAGTTGATACCGAATGAAATACATTTCTAACCAAAGTCCTTAATCCAATCAAATGACATGAACAAACCAGTATAGCACTACATTTCAATATGGTTATAAATAACCATCACCTGTTTCTTCTAATTTCATTGAATTACGAGGACGTACGAGTTCATAGATCTTACGAATACTTTTCATCTCTGATGCTTTCTATACCCTTTCCTCATTATTGGTCTTTGTCGAATTTTCTGTTTGATAACAAACTTGTAGAGCATGATTTGTTTCTGTCAATGAAAAGTATTATGTATACGATATTTATATAATTAGATTTCATTTTCAGGCTGAGATATATATGTCTCCAAAAATCTCATACATGTTTTAGTTAATAAATAAAAATAGTTGTAAATCTGTCCTTAATACAAAATATTAAATATAAATTTTTCGCTTTACTATATATTAGTAATACAGAAATATCTTATGAGTGAAACTAGTACTATTGCTTGGATGAAACTCTCATCCCACTCTCATGAAATAAAAGAATGTTCACCCCGTTATTACTGAAAACTGAACACAGGTTTTTGTCCTTAACTAGCTTTTAACTACAGTTCTACAAGACGAGAAAGTCATATTGTTTAAGGTGAAGCTCCATATATGAAATAAAAAGCTACATTGGAATAGTTAAACTCAAAAAATAAAATAACCACAATGGGTTGGTCATATCCTAAGTACAGATAAAAATGTTCCGGTTAAAAAAGTGTACGATTCTATATCAGCTGTTATCAGCTGTTGGTTTAAGACTTATCTAACGTATAGGGCAAGCTGGCTTTTCAAGGCTACTGGAATCGTTTAATTAACTATAAACTCACGTCTTTAATGCCCAACTAAGTAAGTAAGGTATTGTGCACAGAATTTGCTATATGTTAAATCCTTTAATAAGTTTTTTTAATAACTTCATTGATATTAGAGTTAAAAATAAGATACATATTTCTAAGAAAAATATTAAGCAACAATAAAGCGAAATAAATGTTTACACATTAAAAATTAAAGAAGAAAACTTAGGCAGATTGAAATATATTTTTTTTTTGTGAATCCCCACAGTTTATTAATAATATTTTCACTAACCTGGTAGACCTTCTAATTTTCTTTTACTTTGAAATGTCATAAAATTTATTGACATCCCATGAGTAATAAAATGTTACTACTTTAAATATTAAATCTCTTGAGAAATCAATTCATTTTCTTTCAATATATAATATTTATTCATTTAATAATTTCAGTTATAAATTTAAGTATTAGACATTGTTTCTAGGTATTTACTCTAATATTATTTCTTCACTGACAGTCTACTTAAAATAGTGACAAGACTGTAACCAATGGCAAAATCTGTGCCATGACTGAAAAAAGGTAATTAATTAATAAACATTAATTAATTATTATCAACTTACGAAATCTTTTTCTTTTCAATCAATAATTAATAATTTTTTTTGTGAATTAAAATTGAAAGCAAATACTTATTTATATCTCAAAACTCTCGTTTGTAGTTATTTTGTATGCCTAAAATGTAAATATGTAAATAGTAATTTATATATTAACAGACAGACAGAAATAAGTAGAACCTTATTATTTCTTTTTTTTTTTGTGTTTTTAACACTATATATGTAATATAACATTCATCATTCTTATCAATGATAGTTATCATTGTCTTTATTTTTATCATTGCATCATCATCATCATCATCATTAATAGCGACACTATAATTGTTGTCTAGTCTAGACTTCATACAACAACATCTCTGCACAGATCCCGTGTGCAAGCCGATGTCAGCTAAATGTAGATCCCTAAGATCCCTAAAAATATTTTCCAATATTCACTTTTCAATTGCTCTCATTCCTTTAGGATGGAGAGTGTTCCTCTTCCCACTATCTCCACCTTAATAAAAACAATAATACTGAAACTATATTGACGAATGTAAGAAGATTAAAAAAAAATTATTGTTTCAGATGTTTTATTTAGTTAAATTTAAATTTCGATTGTTCAAACTAAGGTTTTCTTTTAGTTTTCACCCCCAACCCGGAATGAACCGTGTGAAGTAGTAAATTAATGTCACTCATACGCACTGTGAACCACAGAGTGTGTAATGTTTAAATTAGCTTTTATTGAAGTTTTATTTTTAAAAAATTTTAATTTTTAATTTACAAACACAAATTTGGTACAAAATACTAAACATATTTAGTATATTTTAGTATATAATAAAAGTTAGACAAATCCGGTGATATCTTTAGAAGTAAAATAAGGATGGAATGGAATTTTATCAATATTCGATTTAAATCCTATAAGATTATTTGATTCTGTTGGATGAAGAAATAGAAAATGAATTATTCTTATCTATGTAACGGATAGCAGATAAAAGATTAGTAATTACTAGATAAAAGGCAATTATATTATATAGCTGCTGCTTAAAGTTATCTATTCCAAATTTTTTTAAAATAAATTAAACCATTGATGTTTGGAGATTTTTATAGAAATGCTTACTTCCGTTGAGGTAAGTTTGCGCAATATTAGCTTACTTCTATAAAGTAACTCCTATAAATTAGTTAGTACGGATTCGTATGCTAAATTCTTATTATTTTCTAATTTTTGATTTCATTTTGATATTTGTTATTGAACAAAATATTAAGAAAAGAATTTTTGTTAAAGAGCAAAATTTGTTAAGATACCTATATAGCCCATTTTTATTTATAGTAAAATATTGCTGAGTCAATGAAAGCAGGATAGTCATATTTTAACTCATGTTAACATTACTTTCTCAACTCTAAACTTAACAGAATACAATACATTATAGTTTATGTTCTCCTCTATGTGCTAAAACCATGTTTTTTACTAATCCAATTAAATGTTTATTTAGATAAGTTTCCAATAGTATTTAAAACAACTACCGCTTAAGCGGTTCTCTTGGATCAAAATATTTTTATTTATTTATTTTGATATATCACTAAACATATGCAATCTTGAAATTGCTTTGGGAACCACTATCTTTCAAGTATTGCTTGTAATTTTATACAAATTTGCACATAATATAAAATATTTTTATAGAGATTTTTCGAAAAGTTTTGAACTATAACAACAAAAATTCCTTTTTTAAATTATTTTATTTAATTGAATTTTTGGCTGTTTTGAGGATTGCCAAATACTCATCAACAGTGGTCTTAGAAATAATTCTTGTATTTATTTATTCGTTAAAAATTTTTTGAGACTGCAACTACCAGTAATCAAACTCGTGCCCTGCCAAATTTGAAGCTCAGAGTCAGTGTTAATTAGCCAACTGGCCCAAAACCGTACTTGTCTTTTATATTCGCACATTTTTCTGGAGTTTTCTTAATTTGCTGTGAAAGTTTTTATTGGCAAATACTTTTAATAAAAAAAAAAAGGGCCAAGCTTTATGCTATCGCCTGAAAGTATTCTATTCTGAGTAAACAAATCAACTTTTTCTCAGTCTAAGAAAGATTTATTTATGTGATACTAATTATGATATTAATTAGGAACATTGAATGATAGTTAAAGTGAACTAATTAGTGAGCGAAAAATAGTTGACTAGTTTATTATTTGCGGTAAATGTTCATAATATTAAAAAATGTTATGAGCAAATGGAACATATCCACAAAACAGTGTGAACCTTTGCTGGAACCACATTTTCAACTGCGGTATCTAAATTGCAGTTCATACAAATAAAATTACAAACGGAAAGCAGTTGACCACTTTTTCGTTAGCGGTTAACAAAATTATTTTCAGAGTGTGCAACTAAATTTGACTATTAAATCAAATTTCATAGAAGATATGAATAAATGGTAACGTATCTAATTAGCAAAACTTTAAATTCAGTCGACTGCACTGCACCAATTAACTTTTCATGAAAATGAAATACATTTATTCTGATATGGAATTTTAATAAAGGAAGCACAGAAGGTGTGCTTAGATTATATACGTAATATTGGTATTAAAAAAAAGATAAAAAATAATTTCTAATTTTCACAACTTTTATTGTCCACACCTTTTTTCCCCCAAACAAAAAACAAAACAACTTGAAAAATCCATTGCAGAATAAAATGAAAATATTTTTGCTAGGATTAGTTGCTGATGATTTTCCAGTGAAAAAATTTTTGAAATACTTTATTTAAATTGTTACTCTGTTCTATCGCAGTATAATGTGGATTCCATGGAGACAATCTGTTATAACATTTATTTTTACCTCATCAAAAAAAAAAGGAAAACGGCAACGGTCAACGATAATTTGTTTTGAGTTGCTTAACGAATAACTCATATAAATATTTCTGTTTTTTAGTTCTAAATCCATCAACAATAGTCCATCAGCAGATAGGACTTTTGTTGCAAATGCCACAATCCGTCGTCAAGCTTAAAATTTTTATTTTGCATCTATTCGCAGGATTTTATAGTGAAAAAATAAATAAAATATTTTAATTGCATTCTGAGATTTTTACTAAAGCAAAAACTTTGTTGAATCAAAAATACTTTTTAAATCAACAATAAATGTGGAAAGCTTATTGCCTCAAATGGAATGAAATACATTAGTATTTGATGGAATAAAAATATTTTTTCATTTCTCAAATGCTTTCACAATAAATACTTTCTGGAAGATATGAACGACAACAACTTACAGGACTGAAAGCAATCAAAATGCAAGAAAATATTCAGATTATAAAAATGCGAAAATATGTTATCACGGACTATTAAATTCATTGTGCATTTATGTGAAACAACCAATCATAGATATGCTATGACGAATTATTAAGTTGCAATTGAAAATAAATATCAAAAATTGTTTAAATATTAATTTTAATTTTAATTTAATATCAAATTTTTCAGATATGAAAGTAAAGTACGTCTTTGGATCACTTGGTTAAGGTGCGCTGACTCTGAGTTACAAATTTGGCAGAGCGCGAGTTCGATTCCTGATATTTGCAGTCTCAAAAAGTAATTTTTGAGTATTTAAACACAAGAATTATTTCCAAGACCACTGATGATGAGTATTTGGAAATATTCGAAACAGCTGTATGGTCAGCAAAAATTCAATTAATTAAAATAATATAAAATGCATTTTTGTTGTTGTAGTTCAGTACTGTTTGAAAAATCTCTTAAATTTAAATTTTTAAATTTCAGAACGAACCATTATTTGAATAGAAATGAGCTTTAACCTAATATAAGAGAGTCACTCCAATCTTCAATTTACATGCATCAATCTAACATTGTTTTGTTTTTGTATCTTATTATATAGTTTAAGTAATATTAGTTTCGGTTATATTTTAATGGTTTTGACAGAAATTAATTTAAAACTGTGGACTAGTTCTATTACACAAGGTTATATATGCACTGCACAATTACAAAATTCATGTGAAACACTTTCTTTGTCTTTCTCACTGATGTGACAAGAATATTAGTGAAGAGACTCGTTTTCTAGATTGATAAAAAAAAATCAAATCTGATTTCGTACATTATGCTATAAAAAAACATGACTAGTTTAGATTCAAAGAGTGCGTGCTGACAATTGTCAGCACTTCTACTCGGAGGTATATATTGCTCATTGTGACGCCCTCAAAAAATTTTGACGGGAGAGGCGAGTTGCTAACCTTTCTTATCCTTGATAGATTCTACTCCTCTTCATCTTAGCAACTTCTTTTGCACTTGTTGATACTCGCTACCACAGTGCCCTGTTCGTACTCCAGTAACCTACACGAACAGCAAGTTCGCTAATAGCATGTTTAAATAGAATCTATTTAATTTTCTATCAAAAATCAATAATTTTATGTCCTCACAAGGCTTAAAGTACTCAAATCCCATATCGTTAGTAACTCTAACAACAGTTCTTTTCTTCCATAAAACTTGGCGAAAATTTTTGATATTTGTTGAAATAAGTTTACAGTGCAGTAGGACTTCACAGTCTGAGTCCAATGCTTACAAATCATTCCCTAAAGGTGGTTTTAGTGAGTTCAAGTTTGCCACGATTACCTTTGATGTTTTTGATCTACTGAAAAAATAATTTATTTCCATTACTCTACAATTAGGCATCATCAATAACCACGATGTTGATGTTGACTTAGGTAAAATTTACCAAGTTTTCGAAGGTATATGCTTGAGATGTTGAAGAATGCAAGCATAGTATTGAGAAGAGTGTAGCAGTGAGCTGTATTTGGTAAGGATCCATAAAAGACTATCTTATTAATGATGAAAATGATTTTATTTTAGATAAAATTTAGATAAATATATAAATGCTATATATATGATATATTTACAGTAGGTAAATACCTATCCAGAATTGTTTAGCAACAGTGTAGTTGATGATGTCAACTTTATTAAAATTGACAAGAATAGAGAACATTTGTCTTCAAATATTGAAGAACATAAAGTCACTATGAACATGAGTATTGTTGAAAACTCTAGTAGGCAAAGACTCGCGCAGGGGGTATTAATGTGAATGACGTCAACTTATGCATTTCTTTAGAGTGAAAGAGAATGTATAAAGACCATGGCAATAAAAAAAAATTTTAAAATATTTATTAATTAAGTTTTAAAAATATTTTAATTGATTGTAAATGAATATACCTACATAAATGCAATCATACTCTGAAGTACTTATTTTTTACCACTTTAAGTAAAAAATAATTTATTGCATACCAGTTTTGAGATTAAAATAGTTGAAGTTTATTGGCAAACTCCAAATTAAATTCCATATCTAGCTTTTTATTTGAGTTTGCCATGACTTTGCTAAAAAAATGTGTTCCATGGTGTATGAGTGTTTTTTTTTTAATGTTGAAATTGTAAATTAATAACAAATATATTTGCGATGGCATTCGCTCTTAAGGACCGTAAAATATGTAATTTGTAGTCATAATTAAGTGTTTGAAATTGTGCAGGAATTAATGATTTTATTCAACTTGTTGCGAATACCGCGCAATCCATGAGTCCAAGTACCGGCAACTGCAACGCATTCAAGTGTGTGAATAAATTATTAAGTACAATGGCTGGTTTTCTCTCAGCGGACATTAAATACATATATATGTACAAATGGTTATGGATATATAAATATTTATATAGTTTTTAGTGCCGCAGTAGATATGTATGTACATTTATATTTTAAGCGATTGTTTGGTTTTGATGAGTGAAATGTTTTAATGATTTAATAGCAGTTAAGGTGGTGATATATTTAACGCTGAAATATTACAATGAAACACCATTCATAATTGCTATTGCATATAATTTTGTTAAAAGGTTTTATTTGTTAAATAAGTATTATTTAAATCGCTAATACGAGGCTTAACTGAGTTTGGCTATTCTTTTCATGCACCTCTAATTTTATTTCAATATATTATGAAGTCTTAAAATTTTGATAGCACAAGTATAGCCTTTGACATATGTTAATTTTCAGAAGTGCAATCAAGTATAAAAGTATTATAAAATGTTTCATTTATGCTCGATTTATTTGTGAAATTAATAAGCAGAGGATTATTTAGATAAATAAATATCGTGCGAAAAACATTCTTTTCGCAGAAAAGCATTGCATTTCTTTTGCTTATTATTTATTTTATTTCAATAAAAACGGAAGCAAAATTGTTAACCTTTAGAAAATCTTGAGTTCAAATACAACATGTAAGGATATACATATATTGAAGTTACTTGAGAAATTCAAAGAAAGAGTGTTTGTATGTTGATTATGTATTCATTTTTCATAAATACTTACATATACATAAGCTTTAACTGCCAGTAGTGAACATTTATTCTATATTTATTCCTGTGCACTTAATATGCTTGATTTACTTGCAGTTACTTGTTTTTATTGGTATTATATGTTATTTTTTAGTCACTGTTATTATAGTTTTTATCATAATGATTGAAGGCATTAACTATCCACAATGTCATACACTGCAAATACCTATCATCATTGAAAAATATCTATTATTATTGAAATAAATCAATCATAATTTAAAAGAAAAGAAAAGCTTAAATGACATTACAGATGTGTTAATAGATTACTCAATCTAAGTAGATCGCAACAGATTTTGCAATCATCAATGATTTTTACCTCTCAAAGACGAAATTAAGCAACGCAGACAACTAAAGTATAGAGCCCTGAAATTATTTGCAAAAACTGACAGACTTATCAACACCCCGTTATCAAATCTCGAAATGGTTACAGGCTCCTCGGGGAGGTATGCAGATCTAAGGTCAATTATTGCTTAGTCTGTTGAAGTGATAAACAATAATCCAGTCAAGGCGTTAAGAAGGGTTTTGAAAATACCTCGAGTTAAGTAAGAGTAAAAGTGCTTAAGTGCACTGGCTCAAACAGCTTCAACATAATAAATAAAGTTTCTGTGAAATACAAAATAAAACGACAGTCTGACTTCTCTATTTTTCTCTTGTAATCGTCAGGAAATAGGACTTGACGATTAAGACATAAAAATCTTAGCGATTTTTATTTGAAGCAATGAGTTCAGTGGTTTTAAACACTGTACGCTTTATCGTTAACAGACGGAATTAACACGAATTCGCTTCGAAGATTGTTTCAAGAAATAGCACAATAAAGACTGACATTACTTTTCAAGGACTATTCAATACTATTTCAATTAGTATTTTATTTTTTTTTATAGATAAATTTTTTTTGCATTGCGATTTAGAGACTTAATATGCACCCAGCTTGGACTATATCTCCGAGTCTATTGTATTGAACCCACACATCACGAAGTTTTTTTGTTTTATTCAATATAAAATGCTTAGATACTTCTTTGGCTTAAGTATCAGTATCGAACAAATTCCTAATATGTACTCTGAGATCTAATTCTTTATCTTACAAAATCTTGACATTGAATGAAAAAAAAAATAAGAAATACTTAACGATCCCACTTAAAATGTTACTAATCCTCTATTCGACTGTATACATATATATACTGTCAATTATGACTACTGAAAATGCTGATTTTATGAAAAAATTTTTTTAAAATAATTAATAGCAACTTTTAAATCGGACTCACGATTTGAATTACAACTTAAACCAACCAACTATAAGCAAAACATCAGGACATCTTTGCTGTATGGTTGTGTCACCTTTAGTCCCTTTACAAAGACAGCAAAAGTTCAAAAATACGACCTTAAGAAGTCAGATAGTCTGATTTTTTTAAAGAACTTGCTATTGGAACCATCGCATAATTGTTAGAACGTCTAATCTATTTAGTGAAGTGGTTGGTCATCTGAATAATTCTTTGGTTCAGTTTAGAAGGTTTTATAGTTTTTTAAAAGTCAATATATTTTTGCATTCGATGGAACCAATTTTAGAGATAGTTTTGTCACTCAAAAGTTGGTGTCTCCAAAACTCACGTTTTGAATGTCTCAATGGCCTCTATCGGGAGCAGAAAAACGGTCACTTTTTCTTTTTTAATACATGAGTGATTTTTAACAAAAATCACTATAAACGAAAATGAATATATTAACCAAGAGGATTTTTATTTTGTTGAGAGCTACTTTGACTACTCGATTAAGAATGAAAATAGAATCTTATTCCCTAAATGTTTTGTCTAAAAGCCATTTTTTGAAGTGAGTTGTTTTGATATACTCTATCTCGATTAATATTCCAATAGAATCACTTCATCCCAAAACAATTGTTTGAAATTTTCAGACAAAAAAATCATTTGTTAATTTAAATTCTAACATTTACGTTTAATTCACTATTTTTGTAGAGAAATGATATTAATAGTGAGCGATATTTTATTGAGGTATCGTCTTTAAAAGATTGTATTGTAAAACATTGTAATTGTAAAACATTGTATTTGCAGATAGATTTGCAAAAAAAAAAAATTAATTATTATTATTAATCATTAATTTCAACAAAAACATATAAATTTCAAAGCCTCTGGGACGAGTTGGATGCTTTAAGGCTGGACACACCAGCCAACGATACTTTTATATCAATGACATTCTAGTTTAGAATACATCTGCACTTAAGCTAAATAATTGGTATTATAGTGAAATATTTGTAAATTACAAAAAAAAATTTACTAACAAGTCACACTAGTGCTACATTCCTACATTTTAAATTTCAGTTGCAATTAAAAAAATATTGTTAACGCTAATGTATATCTACGGCCTTAAGGTTAAGCCCAAATTTTATTAAACTACTGCAAAAGTTATGTGAGAATGCAATATTCTAGTTTTGGTTGAAAGTTCGTATACGATACAATCTAATATTTTAGTTTTCTTAAATCTTTTTAAAGGTGTTTGGGATTTGATGTCGAGCATATAGTCAAAATGTTTATTAACAATAATTTTATTTGTCTATAATATTTATTAAAAATTAAATATATATTGTCAATGTAAACTTAGTATTCCATGGTGCTTAACTATCCGCGTAGCAGCCTAAGCTGGCTGGCCTCATTGAGTACGGGACATGGAAACTGCAAATATCACTTCAAAAAGATAACTCTTGCTGAGGAAGACACTTGCAGAGTATATTTAGAAAAAAAGGAGACAACGGTGCATATATTGTGCCAATGTCCAACACTGGCAAGCAGAAGGATGTCTGTTTTGGGACACTATGGGGTTGATGATGACTTGGCAGGCAACTTTCAAGCAAAATGAGCTGCTTGCGATGTAGTTATGCGAACGGTAGTCACTCTATCTTTAACTTAATAACGAAATCTGAGAATCGAAGAACGAAAAAGGATCCTAGTCATTTCGTGGTCTACTTCAGCTAATCCTGCACTTGAGTGCGGCCACTTGTTGGACGGTGCGCTGTCCCAACATCCCACAATATATATAGTATTCCATGGAATTATTAAAACATTTTTAACTAAACTAACAATATAACTACATGATATTTTAAGAAACTAGATATGTGTATATATATGTATAGAAGCGTGTTAATTTGTATAAGTGGTTTCATAATTTAAGAAACGAAAAAATCGTTTGGGAGAAATGATTAATTTCCCAACTTAATTGAGACACTGAGTTCAAAAAAAAATTATTTATGAAAAGTATCTTATAATATCAATAAATAATCTGCAATTAATATCGTTTTTTGAAACAATTGCTTTTGCCAACAAAAATTTAAAAATTTACACTTGCAAATAAATAATAATATAATAGTTTATGCGTTTTTATTGAAAAAAAGCGATGGATACCAAACCTTTCAGGTTGATAGCATTGAAACGGTTAATGGTTATTGGAATTTCCTGTGGAAAAAATGTTAGAAAATGGAAACGATTGATAGAATAGATTTTTGTGCGCTTATTACCGAAATGGAAATACAAAAACTGGAAAACGACATGCCCACAAAAATAAACAGCTTTAAGAAACGACAAACAATATTTCACTGAGATATGATAGACAACACTATATATATATATATATATATATATATGTATAAGTATCATAATATACATATTGTCAATAAAATTGAAAGTGAGATCGACTGTAGAATATTTTTACATCAGCACAATATTACTAAACCCCTAATGCTAAACCTACAATTCTCTGAATCTAACACAATTACTACTCCCTTTAGTATCGCCTGAAGAGAGATTACACTGCAAATGATAAATATATATAAATTAATTAATAATTAATTAAACATGCTCAAAGTTTACAACTATATTGAGTAACAACAATATTTAGTAGCATTTTAACAGCTACTTGCATGTGATAATCACTCATTCAATCATTAAACTATGAAAATATTCTCGGAAATAATTCGGCGAATTAAATCACATTTTTAATTTATTCACAATACTGTTGTATATTTCACAGTAAATAAAAAATATGAAAAATTTATTTTTACATTTCAATTCCAGAAACTCGTCCATTTTGTTACTCATACCATACATTCATTCTCCTACATGAATAAATTCATATAAGTACTTTAAGGGCTCGCAGGGGTCATCTCGCTCACACTGGCCACGACTATGAAAAATGTCCAGCGTTGTAATCCCTACATTAAAAACCGTTCTATCAAATTTGGGTTTTTCGAAATAGAAAGAAATTACACTAATTCTTTCACATTTGTGCATTTGCCGCATGTTAATACCCATTTTGGCCAGCACATAACACCTACAAATGTGTCTGAATTAAGTCGCAAAAATGTAACAGGGATGCGGACATTTAATATTTCAAAAATACCGAAATTTCAGGAAAATTTATACTTAGAGTTATTTAGTTCTACTTATGGGGTAAGAATGGTTTTTGATAGTCTATAGATTACGTCAGCTACTATCCAAAAAAAATTTAATAACTATAAAATTACAAAGAACATTTTTGGTTTGACCTACATTATTTTGAAACAGACTCTTAGGTATTCAATAATAATTAAATATAAATTACATATATCCTAAATATATTCTACATATATTTCCTATATGTGCAATATATATGATATTCCAAAGATATTCTATATATATTCTAAATATGTTCTTTATATATTCTATATATATTTCATATATATTCTGTATATGTCCCAAATATTCAATTATATTCTAAATATATTCTATGTATATTGAATATATATTCTAAATATATTCTATGTATATTGAGTATATATTCTAAATATATTCTATGTATATTCAATATATATTCTATATATATTCTACATATACAGTATATATATACAATGAGGATCAGAATAAATGCCAGAATAAATAAATGACCTGCGCTGCAGGAAAACTATACATCCAGATTATGTTTCATTTGAGTTAGTCAAAATGTTTTCCAACAGTAATGACATATCTATATTTTAAAAAAAAAAATGATTCTAATGGACATTCATATAATTTTATTATGTTTTATTTTGCTTTGAAAATTAAACTTTGAAAAAAAGTAATACCTAACTTAATTAGTAATTTTATTTATATGCTTCTGTGCTTACATTAAAAGGGATTAAAATCATCACGGGAAGAAAACTGAAGGCCAAAGGTTACAAGTTTGCTGCCCGCATGCAGGTCTCCATGTTTACTCCTTGGTAAATACGAACGGTAAAAATAGCTAACATTTAATTAGAGCATTCCTTGGTAAAAAGGAATCAATCCCAACTCCTTTTGATATCATAAATCAAATCCTTTGCTGGCTTTGAAATTGCAGGGGAAGAGGAATAAATATTTATTGCAAATGTGGGTAGTAAGAATTCAATATATCTAGAAAATGGAATAATAAGTAGAAAAAATGGTTTTAAAATTTTCCGTGTTCGTTGGGTGTAGAGAATCAAAAAGCTAATAAATTCATTTCCAGTGTTTTATTTATTAATTTTTTTTTCTTTTTTGTTATTTCCCGGAAAATGTCAAACATTTTCTTGTGTTTTGTTTTTTTTTATTATTACTAAATGCTTTTGTTTATTTTTCAAATGGATTTTCTGGCTTTTAGACTTAAGGCCTAATTAAGTTGACTTGTTTCCACTAATTCATTTTAAATTATTTATGGCTTATTTACTGTAGCCTTGCATATTTTTGGAATTAAAAATATTTTTAATTATATTACATCATTGCAGAGTGTAGGACGACAATGACGACACCATATAGACAAGCGACTCCACCTTGAAAACTCTGTGCACGTCATGACTTTTTTTGAGCAAAAGGGGGAAAAAAAATAAACAAAAAGAAAACCTAACCGGAAGTAGATCAAATGGCAAAAGATACTTTCACAACAAAATTTTATTATATAAAAATAAAAAAAATTTTATTATTTGTGTAATAAAGTATTTGTTTTTTTTAAGTGATTTAACAAAATTTTATTAAATAAATATTTATAAAGAGGTTTTTTTCGAACAGTAGTGAAAAACAACAACAAAAATTTATTTTTTTATATTATTTTAATTAATTGAATTTTTGGCTGACCATACAGCTGTTTCGAGTATTGCCAAATACCCATCATCAGTGGTCTTGGAAATAATTCTTGTATTTAATTATTCGTAAATAATTATTTTTGAGACTGCAAGTACCAGGAATGGAACTCGAGTCCTGCCAAATGTGAAGCTCAGAATCAGCGCACCTTAACCAACTGATCCAAAGCCGTACTTGACTTTTTTGTTCGCATATTTTTCTGGATATTTTTTTTATATTAAATTTAAAATAATAATACTTTGTTATCGATTGAAGAATCTGTATTCAGAGAAACATATTTTTTTTAAAAGAGAAAGTTGACTGCAATAGTTTATTTTTATTAATTTCATTTTACGTTTAATTAAAGTCTAAAAAATTAATTTAAAAATTATTAAATACAAAATATAATAACACATTTAAAATTAAATTTAAATAAAAAATTTAAATAATTTTCGCTAAGAGAAAGGAGGTTTTCTCAATGAAGAAAGTTGACCACAAATTAATATTTGGTTTACAAAGCTATTTAAATTAAATTAAATTAAATTAAAATGCTACTAAGTATCACTAAAAACTGTGATACTTACAGTTACATACATAAAGAAAAACAGCAGTAAAATCCAACACAACTGTACTAAAAACTGCGAAAATATGTTTCAAAAATGATCACAAGAATAGTTTCAGAAGTACACTACCAAAAGAGTTGATCAGTTTTCAACAGCATTTTTTTAACAGCATTAAATAGTTAATAGTTAAAATAATTAGCATTGTGATATTAAGAATAATTTCAAAAAACAGCAACAAATATAGACAAACCAATAATTGAAGATAAACACAAAAACGATTTGACCAAAAAGAGCAATACAAAACGAGTAAAAGTGCTAGGTAGCATCATTAAATTGCCTGAAGAGTGAACTTAACCAAATACAACAAGAAAAACAGCACTTAAGTCCTCCAAAACTGTACTAAAGACTGCGTCAATAAGTTTTAAAATTGATCATAGAAATATATTCACAAGAACAGCATGAAAATGTATAAAACTGATAGTTAACAGCATTAAAAAGTGCTAAAATATTTAATAAATATGCTCATAGAATATTTGTTAACTATGATTCCACAAAAAACCACATAAAAATAAGAAAAAACTAAGAAAATTTAATGGAGGCATTTACCTATATATCTGTATGCCTTTAGAGACTCTATGCCTTGACACTCTGTAGTTAAAGGACAGATTCGAATAGACAGATTCGAATAGCAAAGAAAAGACAAGAACAAAAATTTTATTTAATTTATTGAACTTTGATTGAACATACAACGCTGTTTTGAGTATTGCCAAGTATTGCCGTATCTGGTTTTTTTATTTTTTCTTCATAAACCGACGCTTACATTTTGTGAAAAAAAAATTTTTTCCAACTATCATGCATCATTTTCTTGCATTTTCCGATCTCTTAATGAAGTAACTATAATGTTTATCGTTAGAAACACAAAAAGTCACCAGTACGTATGAGTGTTTTTTTTTTTGTAAATTTAAATAAAAATTCTTTTTAGAACACTTTTCTTAAAATATGCCTTTAATGTGGCTTATATTAAAAATAGAAACAAATTCTCATATAACTACGATATTGCTTATTTGTTAAACTAAGGAAACACTTTTTGAAGTTCGACAACACTTCGAAACGAGACACCTTATATATGCTAAACTTTATTAAACTGATATTTTATTTGAAATTCAACAATTAAAAAAATAAAAAAAATACTATTAATTAATTCAATTATTCTACAGCTGATTTATAACTTCGTTCTAATATAAACGCAGTAAGTGAAGTGAACTTTCACAGCATAGTAACAAAAACTTCTAAAAAATTTGCGAAGGAGCGCTGACTCTGAGCTTTAAATTTGGCAGGGTGCGAGACTTGCAGTCTCAAAAAAAACAAATATTTATGAATTATTAAATAAAAGAGTTATTTCCGAGACCACTGTTGATGAGTATTTAGCAATACTCTAAATAGCTGTATAGTCAGCCAAAAATTCAATTAATTAAAATAATATAAAAAAGAATTTTTGTTGTTGTTCGAAAAATCTCTTTACTGATATTTTATAAACACTGTAATTTGTTTTTAATGATAATCAAACAAAACAATTTCATATAATGAAAAAGTTATCTAAAACTTAATTAAAAAAGCAAACAAAATTGCTTATTAATGAATAAACTTGTAAACATAAAATATTCTTGTACACAAAAAGAAAGAGAAATTTCTATTGAAATTAGCTTCAACACCTGTTGCAAATGACCAGGAAGATGCGTAACATAAAGAAAGAGAATATCATGTTTGGAATTATCGATTTTCTGTGGTCTTGTCATACACATGTTACCTTAAGAACTCTTTTATACATAATACATTCAATGGAAATTATTTAAAAATAAGAATTAGAATGCAATTAAATTGTACTTACCTCACTTTATCATTTATAATTTGTTGCTCATGTATATTTTGAATAATTTTTCCAATCAACTCCAACGAAGACATATACGTTATCGTTTACGTTCTTAAGTTTTTGTTTATTAAAGCACAAATGTTTTTTCTTTTGCTTTTTTGTTTATTGTTTTTTGTTTTTTGATTTTTGATTTTATTTAAAATAACACTATAACAATTTTAGTTTGTTAAACAGTTTATATCAATTCGATTGCAGCTGCTTCTTATACCAACAGAATGTTCCTTTTGCGTACTCAGTCAAAGGAATACTAAAAATAAAGAATATAAAATGCGTTGCGGTTGTGGCGCAACAACCACGCCAAATTGAACTTGGATTCGCTGTATGCCACCATGCCATCTTGCCACCATGCCACCATGCCATCTTGCCATCTTGCCAAGGCACCATGGCACCATGTCAACATGCCACCACCACCACAACAAGTAGCGAACAGCAAGAAAACAGAAAGCGAACATCAAGTTAAAGTTTCATGCATTTCTTAAAGTATCCGAACATTTTAAACTTAACTATAAATGTCATTTTTATTTAGTTCCCTTAAAAATGAGATATCTTAAATCTTAATCAACAAACACGAAACACACATAAACTTTACTTCTTATTTATATGAAAATATATGAAAAAATTGTATTGTACACTTAAAGTACACTTAAAAATTTTGAAAAATTAAAATTCATAAAAGAACACACTAAACCTATGCGCTTACGGTATGTGGAACAGCAGCAGTCAAAGGCGGCAACACGTTCTCAAGTCCTGGTGCGGCTGTTGTTCGAAAAGAAGTACAACTAGTAGCAGCGCACAACCAGCTGACGCAACAGCGAATACAGCGAATACAACGAATATAATGTATACATTAGCATTAGCAGCAGCAACAGCAACAACAACAACAACAACAACTTACCAAAATATTCTAAACTTATGAATTTATCCTAGCAAACACTTGAACACAAATACCACTAAGGCAATTTCTGTGCACACAAACACAAACATCCACAAACAATTAATATAAAATTCCGTCATTCTTTTTCTTATGGCAAAGAAAAACTCGCTATTACCAGAAAAAAATGAATAGAATAGAAATCCTGCCTTGCTTTCAGCTGGAGCGAGTGTTTGTGTTTGCAGCGCATAGAATGCAAGTAAGATGGCAAATGCTTTGGCATTTGGCGTTCGGCGTTCGGTATTTGGTGTTTGGTGTTTCGAGCGCATTGAAACAAGTTCCACACTCTGTCTTAGTGTATATGTAATCATTCCCAACGTTGCGGTTGCTGTGTGTGGATTGCATTAACTGTGTGGACTATGGTGCACAGCGAATAAGTGGCTTATGTGGTACATAAGTGGTACGCATATACTGACAGTGGTGGGTGTACAGGTTTTGTGAGGGCGTTCATTTAATTTTTATTTTACTTGATTTTTACACTTAATACTTTTTCATTACATGCAGTTTTGTGCTCTGCTTCTTCTTCTTCTTCTCCTTCTTCTTCTTCTTCGTCTTCTTCGTCTTCAGTAGAAAGTTGAACGTGTTTCTGTTTTTTTCAGCTGATGACGTAAAAAGCTGACTATAAACACACAAACACACATTATCCATTCATTTCGTATATGTAAATACATAAAACTGCACACACACACACACACACACATATACATACACACAGAGAGAAAAAAGGAATAAACAGAATTATCTTAAAAACTCATCGAAAACATTCGGTGGAAATATTACCGAAAATTGTGGAAATTGTGTGATATTTGAGTAACGGCCCCAGCACTTCAGTGCGGTACGTAATATTGGCTTTTGTGACGGCGCTCAATGCATTTATGTCTTCCGAAAGATTTATTGAGCAATGGAAAATCCATCTATTTTTATATGAGATTGAAAGGAAAAAAATAGTACGAAAATAATGTCATTTCCGACAACAAATATCGCACGTGTGAAAATAATGATTTTATCGTTTTTATGATTGAAAAGATTTTTTTCTCATTAAAAAAATTAAAATTAACCCAAATAACTTAAATTATTTAGTTTATCAGACTGTTCATCGGCGAAGACGAAAGCCCTATTAAATTCTTCTATACTAGGATTTTTGCGAGGATTGTGGTAGCATATCAACCAACCAACTTAAATTATTATTATGTTGAAGCTGTTTAGAGCTAGTGCACTTATACTCATTTTTAACTCGAGGTTTCTTCAAAACCCCTCTCTACACCTTGACTAGATTATTGTTTATTACTTCATCAGACTACGCAATAATTGACCTCAGATCTGTATACCTCCCCGAGGAGCCTGTAACCATTCTGATATTATATCACACTAATTTTTATTGTATTCAATATATCGACTTTAATCAAAATTGATCTTTAGGAAACTGTATTGAATTGAATTGGTTTTAGAATAAAGACAAAATATTTAATAAAATAATAATTAGTATAAAATAATTTAAATTATTTTTTTTAATTTTTATTTGTGTAACAACATTCATTCATTATCATTTATCACAGACGTAACTTATCGTTAGCCGCGTCTAGTAGTCTCCGTCTGCCAACCCGATCAGTGGCTTGCTGTCGCCAATTGATAATACCAAATGCCTTTAAATTGTTTGCTCACCTGGTCTTCCCACCGAAGCTCTAGACGTTCTGCTGATGACGATGTAGACGTACTGCGGATGAAGATGCGGATGTTCATTCATTAAAAATGTTTATATTTTTCGGCTAAAGATACCGACATTGTATAGACAAAGATGTGGACATCCACCGAAAATGCAGACGTCCTGCGTATAAAGATATGGACGTCGTGCGAATGAAGATGCAAAAAGTGAACGTCCTGCGAATAAAAAAGCGGACAATCTGCGGACGAAGTTGTGGATGTCGTTTCAGCGAAGTTGTGACAGTGGATAAAGATACAGACGTCCTTTCACTGAAAATGCAGATATTCTACAGAGGAAGATCTGGACGTCCTATTCATGAAACTGAGTTGAATGGCACAAGGTAAGGTTTTTGTAATTAAAAAATATTGAATATTTTTTTTTATCAATTAATTTATTAATTTCATTTTCATGTAATAATTATTATTAATTGGAATTAAATAATTAATATATTTAACAATTTAATTCAATAATTATTACATGTTCCCAAATAAAAATCGAAGTCTAAAAAAATTGCCTTATTCTACAAATATAATATTAATAGTTCCACTCAATATATACCATTTCACCATATAATCGAAAAAAGAACAAAATTCGAATGATTCTCTGAGAACCAATTCCAATTCATCTACCTACCTACCTATATAAATGAACTTAGTAAAGAACTATTTAATTAATGCGTCAATTCTTAATATGTGTTCAAAATGTAGTTCTCCA
Source organism: Teleopsis dalmanni (assembly GCF_002237135.1). Lineage (NCBI taxonomy): Eukaryota > Metazoa > Arthropoda > Insecta > Diptera > Diopsidae > Teleopsis > Teleopsis dalmanni. The sequence continues at coordinate 36,259,827 of NC_051848.1, forward strand.
CTTCATGGATGAAAAATGATTTAAAAACTAATCTTAAAAAATTAATTGAGAGTGCTTCTACCCATCCTAATTACCCATCAAAATTGATGTGATTCTCTGCAAAATAACCATCATTTTAAGGAATACATAAACATATATACAAGCACTTCATACCGGTCTTCAACACATTATTTATTGGACAACATTAGTAACGACTATTAACGTGTTCACCCCACGGTCTTAGGGGTTAGTAGATCCTACCACCCACTGATTCTTCCTCAATATTTCAGTCAAAAGTCTTAGGTTCAAGGTAACTTTAGTTGTGGTTCCAGTGCATTCCAACATAGTAGAGAATTAACGCGCTGTAGCAATACCATAGCTTGATTTGTGATCACTTTTTGCGATATGCAAATAGGAAGTGGGCCCATACTTCTTCAGCCAGAAGCTAGATCAAAGGCTTCTTAGCCATTTCACTTAAAATGTAAAACCTTTGACTTGGTATACAGAAGCAAATCAGAAGTATTTGCGTTAATATTTATTTTTTTATGTATTTAGGGTCAAAATCGACCCATGACTATCGATGCTCTTAAAAAACACCAAAATACCTGTTGTGTGTATGTCCAGGCTTCTCTAGAACCAGCCTTCAGCTATTGGGTGCCCCATTTCTTAATATACTCGGCGATATTTCCAGCATTAAAGTTTGTTAGATTCTCGCATATATCAATGCTTCCGGCTGGTTTTAACATAACCAGTGCCCTACCCACCATTACGAAGCATTGTGCAATCAAAACGACTTTTTAGTTAATTAAAAAGAATTCAAACCGTCCTCCACTTCACCAAACCTTTATCGTGTTCTCCGAAGATTCCATAGGAAGAATTTTCTATTTCAATTAAAAACTTTGAAAGGGAAGATGGGGATAGCTTAAAGGTAGAAATTGTCTAATGTTATGAAATTAAGTTGAAACGTCAGAAATGTTTCAATGTTTCGGATTTCGTTATGGAGTGCAATCAAAAGTGTTCATACATACACTAGAGCAATACTATAAATCATAGTATTGAATATTAAAGTAAATAATAATAATAAAAAATAATTTATTACTGAATTATAATACAATGAATTTACTTAATGCCTTCTGAATAGTGGGATTCTAAATATAAATTTAATAGTAAATATAAAAATTATTTTCTAAAATAAAAAAATTAAATGGTTAATTTGTATTTATAATATGCAGGAGTCTTATTTAAGTAGGTGAACTCCTCGTGATATGCATGAAGTACTGAAATCCTTATTAAGAGAAATATAAATTAAACGGACAGACAGACGGTAAATGAGAAATTAAAGTACATTTAACAGGATGTTGAAAAATAATTATATATAAATTAAAATTAATAATTTTATTTCCAAAAAATATATGTATTAACGCCTTAAGTAATAGTTCTTTGTCACACCAATATTAGTATTATTATTATTACATTAATATAAAAGCAAACAAAAAATATCATTCTATATAATTTTTTTATTTTCCAGATTAAATAATGAAATGAGGCACTAGAAAATTTCTCATAGCAAAGTGAGCATCTTCACTTCATTCAAGCATGCATCAGTGCTCAACTTGGCAGTGTTATAGTTGATTTCAATACGACAAATCATTGAAAACTAACAAAATACATAGGTACTAAAAAAATAACTAAAACCGGTTTAATTTATTATGAAATAATACAATATATAATATTAAAAGATTATATATAGGTATTATATTATAATATTATAATATACAATATAATATAATAATATTATATTATTTATATTATATTATAATATTCAATATAATATAATATAATATAGTATTAATATAAAATTATATAGTATTATACCTAATATACAGGGAACAGGAAAGTTATTTAGCAGATAAGCTCACTAATCTAAGGAACAGTTTTTGTTTTTATGTTCAAATGGGTTTTAAAATAGTAAAGATATCAGAACAGGAATTTTTTTGTAGAACTATGCAAAAAATCATTTTACGTGTTGCTAGTGTAAATCGACTAACAATATTATGTGATTTGTCACCACAGCACCTTTTTCACTGAATCACACAAACGATTATGTTTATGCGAAGATCCTCAAACTTTCAACGCTTTCAAAATTAACTTCCATTAAATTATGGGCGATCTATTGTCAGCTAAATCATCAAAAATGAACTCAAAACGTTCATTGTAATTCCTAGAATCAGTCGAAGCTAACCGTTTGGGTATAATTCCTTCCTTCGTCGAGAGTACGCAACAGACAGCTGGCAAGATTATGTTTTCTGTATTTTAGGATGCGTATAAAATTTTATTTATCGATTACCTCTAAAGAGGCTAGACTGTCAATAGCGATCGCTACATGGCCCAACTAATACATTTGAAGGAAGAAATTACAACACAATAGCCATATATGATGAAAAAAAAATATTTTCTCAACGAAGATAATGCGCTAATCACACTTCGAAATACTGAAGCACCCATTGTATTTATTAGTTTTGGTCCCTTGTAATTATTATCTATTCACAAACCTCAAAAAAATGCTTCAAAAAAAAATATTTGGCTCCGTTGAAAAATTCATAGCTGAAACTAAGCCATGCTTTAAAACCATAGATGAATTATACTACAAGAGAGGTGTGAAAATGTTAGAGGAGTGCTGAAATGATTATATTAATGATGTGCGCTACTAAACTAACCCATATTTTAAAACCAAAGATGATTTATACTACAGTAGAAATGTCGAAATGTTGGAGAAGAGCTGGAATGATTGTATTACTCTTAAAGGAACGATACTACGTTGATGAATAAAGTTCAAATTTGCTGCAATAAAAAATTCACCGCCGAAACTAAGCCATATTTTAAAACAAAGCATAAATTAAAATACAAGGCAGGTTTTAAATTGTTAGAGGAGTGCTGAAATGATTGTATTAATGATTTGATTGTAATAATGATTGTAGAGAGACATAATACGTTAAACAAAGAAGTCAATTTTAACTCTGATGAAAAATTCATCGCTAAAATCAAGCCATGTTTTAAGATCAAACATGGATTGAACAAGAAAGAGGTGTCAAATTCTTAGATAAATGTTGGAGTGATTGTATTACTCTTGAGAAAGGAATACTTCGTTAATGAAAAAAGTCGAATTCTGGAAAAGAGATATTTTATTGGTTATCCTATGGTCCGTTATTTATCACTTTGTGCTAAAAAACATTTTGTTATTGTTTTCAAAATTTATTAATTTTTTTTTTTGTTTTTTAACTTAAACTTAATCATGAAAATCATAATTATTTATAACCCATTTGATGTCATTCGGTTAAAAGCGCTAATCATTCGGTTAACCCTTGACTTTTCTCTATGTCAACATAGTTCAACCGAATTTATAGTTGCAATCAAATTAGTTCAATTAGAAAATTTATTAGTTGCCTGTTTTCATTCATTAAATGACATTCTCCTCCCCCCAATTTATCATTTTTTTATGCGACCTCTACACTTTCACTCTTGCCCCCTTTTATTAATTTTAACATTGCTCTGTACACAGCATCACAAGTGTAGCGCACAAACTGCCGTCAATGCTAGCCTGTCCTCTATTCGGTGCTTCACTTGTTGTTATTGCTTATCGGTACGAAATGCTCTTAACAGAGTTATTGGCTTTCATTGTTGTTATTATTATGTCTTTGTTTTTTTTTCTTTTTCTTCATTTTCAATATTCATTAGTGTTTCAGTGAAAAATAAGTGGAAACTAATCTATGAAAATGTCACACACATAAAGCCATTCTCTCTGTTAATAATTATATTGCATGCTTCTAGGCTACGGCTAATGGGAACCACTCACTCGCTGGTCATAACATTTTGAAAATGAAGAAATATCACAAAGGAAAAAAACAGGAAAAATATGAAAATAGAATTTAATTAGAAAAACTTTTAAACACGAGCAGAAACGCAAAAGTCAAGGAGAACAACTCGACACAGCACATGAAGTAGCGCACAAATGACTGTGTTGAGGTGTACACAGACTCGTAACATCAGAAAATGCTTGCAGCAAATTGGCCGTCAATGTTGGCACTTATGTTATTAAAGCCATTACTGTTGTTGTGCTGTTGTGCTGTTGTTGTCAGTTCTGCTGCCATACTATATTGCCATGCGGCCATGCTGCCCTACAGCCATCTGTTGTTGTTGTTGTTGTAGTTATTCTTTTTGAGTTTACCAAGAAGAACGAACAGCCCAATAACAAAGTGAACAAAAAACACAAAAAAAAACAACAAAAAAAAAACTAACATGAATGAACGTGGTTGTGGATGTGGATGTGTGGATGTAGTGAATGTGTCTATGGCTGTGAATAAAACTTCTGTTCTAAAAATAGCACAACAATGGAGAGCGGCGTGACGTCCTTTGTAGGATACGCAAATCACGTTTTCGATAAATCGTTAAAATATAGAAAAAACCGATTTATTTTTATTTTTATGTTTTTTTGTATTTTATTCGTTTTGTTTTTGTAATTTATGTGTTGTGTTTATGTGCATATGTTGTCGCAACTGTAAATTTAGTAGTTCTTCAACGGAAACATATTGTAAGTCGGCATGAAGAGGAGAGAAAGTCTTTCACGAACACACGCGAAACACTTTCACTGGCATAGAATAGCTTTAAAAAAAAAAAAATTATTGTAAATAAAAATAAAAATAACTCAGAGATATCGCAAATTTGCGCAGTGTATTAAGAAAAAATTAAGAAAAAAAAACAAAAAATAATAATAATTTTTATGCTCTCATATTTTGGTTGTACTGTTTTTGAACTTCATTGATTTATTTCATTTTCACTGTCAATATTTTAACTTCAATAAAATTCCATAACTTCCACAACAAAATATTTACGATAAAAACCATTTACATATACTCGCTTACATATCTTTATGCTCTTCCCCTGTTGCCACAGTGCCTTATGCTTCACGACACAATGAAACTCAACACATTTTTAAGTTTACAGCAACACAAAAAAAAAAAAATTAACAAAACATACTTTAAATTAATTAAAATAACAGTAAACACACTTTTTCCAACTACTTCTCATTAATTGCACATCCAATATTGTAATATTGTAATATTTTTCAAAAATATATTTATTTTTACTTAATTTAAGTCAATTTCATGCTCTGTTTTGACAGTTTTGCTCTACACGATGGCATCACCCGAAGGACTGTTGCCCTACTGAAGCGAATCTCGTTTTGGGCAACGTTGCTTTTTTAACTTTTTTTTTTGCTTTTTTTGTCAACTTTTTTTTTATTCCACGTTTCTTATACTTTCGTCAAAGTCTCATACAAACAACAAGTTTTTATACGCTCACGCAGTTGACATTGTGTTACACACACACACAAACACATACACGTACACATAAGTATATGTTCCCTTAAGTTTTTTGTTTTTTGTTTGTGTTTCCCTATGCCTTTGTGCAATTTGGTATGAAACTTAGAAGTATTAGAAAAGCTCTTGCTTGCGTGTTACTGAAATTTAGAAGTACACAGAAGAAAATGTCAATTGGTACGCACGATATCGTAAGCACAGTGGTGGCTAAAATAATTACAACTTAAAAGAATTTAATGAAAACAACGCAAAGAGCTATTAGCCAAATGTTATTGTTTCTCCAAACTTTGCTTGGAGTTTGTGTTTTTATTTAATAAAAGTAAATGTCTCAAACCTATATGCTTCAATACATATTTTAAAAGTACTGTTAAAATAAAGTCAACAGAAAAATTTTTAGTTCTTAATAAAATTTAGTTAATCATATAAATCAGAAATTAAATAATAATATATATTCTATGCATACATATATTGAAAATTTTTTTTTTAATTTTGCTTTTTAATACAATTTATTAATTAAATCAAATCAGAAATTAAAAATAAATATTGGCCATAAATAAGTTAAAAAAAATTTTTGCTATAAAAAAGTTTAAAAAATTTTTCTTAAAAAATTGTTTTGTATTTTAACGGGTTAATTGGTCAATAGTTTAATAATACACTTTTTAACAATTTTCTTTTTGTTTTTAAAAAATTTTATTTTACTTAAACCGGTATTTCGACTACAATCACTAGGGTACTAAGACAATTATTAAAAAACTTTATTTATTTTTGATTTTTAATGAAATTTAATAATAAAATTAAATCAGAAATTAAGAATAAATACTTTCATTGTATAAGTTGGAAAAATTTTTTTTTATTTTTGGTTTTTAATAAATAATTAATTATTATTATTGATTTCACTGCGCTTAAAATTTAACACTTAAATTGGTAATACGTGTCTAATAATAAATTTTGTTTATTATATATATAGAAAATTTATATTTATATTTATATATATAAAATTTATATATATATATAAAATTTGTATATACATGAAAAATTTACATATATATAAAAAAACTTTATGTATATTTTAAAAATTTATGTATATATGAAAAATTTTTATATATGTAAAATTTTAGTATATATTAAAAATTTATATATATAAATATATTTATATATATATATATATCTATAAATATATATAAAAATGTATACATACATATTTAAAAAATTATAAAAAATTAAATATAAATATATAGTATATATAAAAAAAAAATTTGATCAAAACTTAGTAAGTTTTATTTTTTCATTATTCGAGTATTAAATAATCAAACTTAAACTTGAACCGGGTGAAGTAAGTTTGATAGGTTTCCAATGAAATTTGATCTTTAAACCAATTTAGAAATAAAAATAATATACTTTATATAATTGGATTTAAGGTTAAAATCGTTATCCACAGCTGTAATGAGTTAGCGGGGATGCGAAAGAGGGATATATTTATTTTCTAAACTGTTTTATTAACCTCTAGATAAAAACAAAAAGTGAAAAAACACAAAGAATACACTTCACTGAATAGTTGGTAGATAGGTCAAGGTAGTTATCGATTTCCCGATTTGAGATTCAACACTCTTAGATCGAATTAGCATCTTGCGATACCACACCTTTCCAGTAGAACCCCAAAATCATTATTTATTCATTTACTGTATAACTGAATTAATTGAGTGGCAAGTAGTACATCTTCTTCCAAAAAAAATGTTCACCCATTAAAATTGTGATTCCTGTGTTCTTAACGACCACATAAGTCTACTGTCTCTGAGATAAAAAAAGGGTGGGAGTGGGAAGAGTGGGAAGCATTAACTAGTGAATCCTCTTTTCATTATAAAATCTTACTTCGGAAACAGTTTTAGATTAGACACGCTCATGTCTATGTTCTATAAAAATATCTCATAACGAATATTGAAAAACGGCCCTTTGATCTGGGAATAATTAAGAAATACAATAATTAAAGATTAACTAGTTAAAGGTCAGGGAACAAATACGAATAAAAACTCGGAATATCAGAATAATGCTTTAAACTGATGTAAAATGAGTGAAGTTGTGGATGAACTGTTAAAATACAAATCCTCGCGATATAAGATAGTTGGACATCGGATAAATTAAAAATAAAATCTATTCAATTTATTACTTATGTTGGTTCACAACAAGGCTTGTGATAGAACAACAGTCTTTTCCCGATAAAAGTTAGCAATTCTGGTAATCGCCCAGCTAAAGAGCTGGTATGTCCGTTCAATTAGAATAGAAAGTCTTTTGTTAGTGGAACGGAACTGAAGTTGTTGACAGGTAACCCAATGAGTCAACATGGCTTGCGTTATCAATTTAACCAGTTTAGCTTGTCGAAAGGAACAGAATACTGTTTATGCTTGAAGGCGGATAAGAGCTTTAGTCACTTTCCAGTGTGATTATCTGTTTTTGCTATTTGTGAAGTAGTGACTACTAGATTAAGAATTCGTATCTTCAATCAAAGTGAGTATTTCCTTGAAAGCTGATATTTAGAATTTCATTTCAAAGGCACACTCCAGTAGATAAGTAACTAAATATCAATCATAAATGCAGTTTTCCGTTCTCTGGAAGTTATGAAAAAAAAAATAGATTAACCGACTAAATATAGTTCAAGATATTTTTAAGAATATCGGCTTTTGATATCGGCATATCGTAAAAATCGATTCGTTTTGGGGCTTTAACCGGTTATTATTTGAACTCAATTGGGCCAAAACAATTAAACAGAAATTAAAATTAAAATGCAAAATATGTAATTTAATTAAAGCTTTGTGTTATATTTCCGTTATATACTATATTTTCACTATATACTGCACACAGTATTTCATACGCGTAAAAAAAAGCGAAATTTCGTTCTGAATAGTGCAATACATGTTTATAAAAATGATTTATTAAAGCACTTTTTTCACGACAAAAGCTATAAGTAAAGTTTCGTTTCCGTAATACAAATGTGATATAGTTTAATATAAATTGGGGATTTGAATTGAAGTAAATCCATATTACAGAGTTTTATCAATGCTTTGCTTTTTTAGGAACGATTTTGTACTTTAAATAAAAATGTGATATAATTATTGACTGGATTGATAATTTTAATAATTAACTAACTTTATTAAGCTAACTTTATTCAACAACTGTTTTATGTTGAGCAGATTTGACGTTCTTCTTCTTCTATATATGGCTATATGTTATAGCCACAAAATTTTGTTGAAATATAATGCTTCATTATACAGACGTAATTACCAAACAAACCGATATTTAATTTTATGGACGTTGGCATTGTCCTTGAGCGACACTCCGGGTGAGTGCTACTCAATTAGACTAACACGTCCTATTAATTGATATTATCTCCAAATTAAATGTAGTTGAGGTCATTAGCAAGTCATTTGATGGATCATTTTAACTTGCATCACCGTCTCAATAATATCCGCTTACTTAGAGTAACAAAATGTGGATTCTGGGTTAAGCAAAAAGCTATTGTATGCACGGTTGCCACTTGAAAATTTTTTTCTGTACCAAAATTGGTTTAAAAAGGTACCATTTCTGTAAAAAAAGGTCCAAAATTTTTTTGGACCTTTTTGTTTTCTCGTTCTGTGTTTTTCCTAGTGTTATAAATGAACAAAATATAAAATAGAGCAAAGTTGCATTTATAAAAAAAATTAATTGGAAATATCCACAATAAAGTTGGGTCGTCAAAAATGTACCAGTTTTTGAACATGAGTACCAAACGAAAAAAAAATAAAAGAAAAGTACCAATTTTGGTACTAAAGTACCAAAAGTGGCAACCGTGATTGTATGTTTATTAAAAAATATTTAAAGTATTAAAAATGATTAATAATTCATTAATTTTTATATCATATATACTGAGTAAACTCACCAAGTCACAACCTATGGATTCCTCTTGGTTGGTTGGTTGCAGTAGTAGATCAGCAGATATTCTTTTGTCGCCAATAATTAACAATTGATATATATTATTAGCCGTTTTACTTACACATTCCTGGAAAGAAAGTTAAAGAGATAAAAAGAAGAAATTAAATCTATTCCATTGAATTTAAATAAATCAACAAATCTTTCATTCATACCGATTACCAGTCTGACAAATGATCAAAGAAGTACTTCCCTGAATACTCGTTTCTGCTGTAAAAGAAGCCTGACTTTCTTAATTCTTTCTCTATCTTGTAAGTTTCCAAAACTCTGTTTTCAAATCTCTGTGTCGGTTCCCATATATCAGAGACCAACTACAGTAAGCCTTGTAGCATTCACGTAATCCCTTTTAATGAGTTCCCAAGATCAGGTCTTGTTATATAGTGTTCATGTTATACGGGAAATACATATGACTTAAGCAGCTTCTATTAATCATAGGCAAGCTGAAGAAACTAGATATTACTACTTCTCTTAATGAACTTCTTAGAAACATAAATTGGCACTCTACAGGGAAACACTAGAGCAGGCTAACCAACCAATCTTTCATTTTCTACAATGTGATATCAACTAATCAGTTTAGCTAGCACGGTTGCCACTTATGGTACTTTAGTACGAAAATTTTTTTTCGTTTGGTACTCATGTTCAAAAAATGGTACATTTTTGACGACCCAACTTTATTGTGGATATTTCCAATTAATTTTTTTTATAAATGCAACTTTGCACTATTTTATATTCTGTTCATTTATAACACTATGAAAAACACAGAACGAAAAAATAAAAAGGTCCAAAAAAATTTTGGACCTGTTTTTACAGAAATGGTACCTTTTTAAACCAATTTTGGTACAGGAAAAAATTTTCAAGTGGCAACCGTGTTAGCTAGCCTATTTCCAATCTGCATTATTTAAGTAGTTTTTTTATGACGAAGTATTGAATAGTTTTAATAGACGTAATACTGTATCTGTTAGAACACAATTCTCAAATTGCTTAAACATTAGCCTGAAAAATGGGTTCACTTTATTAGTAACCTGCGTTTAAATATTTCTTTCGCAGTTGTGAAGAGAAGTTCAAGAGTAAAAGTGAAGTGACATCACACCTACTTATTACAGTCCAGCAAATACGCAGGACTGTTTTATTATAATAGATATTTTTTTTCCAAATATTTGGCCAGGTCCAGGATCCCCTCGTAAAGAGCACTTAATACTCTACAAAATGTTTTATAAAGTCAATATAGTTGTGGTATCACAATATCCACTAAGGAGTATATCATTAACTGAAATTAGATAACCTAATCAAAGTGATTTATATCTGAGAATAGCGAGAAAATTCGTGCTCCTATCTTGCTCCAGTTCATTTTCGAATCATCTGGAAAAATTGATATATCGTGGTTTGAATGGAAGATTTTTTTTTCTACTCGTTTCTTCATGGGTACCTATTAGAAAAAGGAATACGATTAGATATATATACGATTTATATCTGCGCTGCTTTAAAACATACTGGGATTACGAATTAATAATAATTTTTACCAGCATCATCCAATCCTGTCAAATACATAGCACCAATCACCTTTGCAATCAAGTTTGTAGTATCATTAAATATCCATTTCGGTTGGGTATATTTCTTCAACTTCTTCTTGATAATTTTATTTAAAAAAATTATGAAAAAAATTTAAGCTGAAATAAATAATAATATTCATAATATTTTTTATGTTGAAGTTATTTGAGCCAGTGCACTTGAGCACTTTTACTCTTTCTTAACTCGAGGTATTTTCAAAACCCCTCTTTAGGTCTTGACTGGATTATTGTTTATCACTTCATCAGACTACGTAATAATTTACCTCAGATCTGCATACCTCCCCGAGGAGCGTGTAACCATTCTGAGATTCGATAACGCGTTGTTAGTAAGTCTGTCAGTTTTCGCAAATAATTTCAGGGCTCTATCCTTAATGTATTTTTTGAAGGTATCAATTTTGAGGTCACTGAGGATGTCATTCGTTCTAATGTATCATGGTACTTTGGAAAGTCTTCTCAAATCCTGGCTTTATGCAATTTGTAGCTGGCGAATATTAGTGTTTGAAGCTTTGCTACACGCTACACATCCATATAGAAGTGACGGACGAATTATTTGGTTGTGTATCAGTTTCCAGTTCTTAGCATAGAGATTTTCATTTTTGAATAGCGGTTTGAGGTGATGAAGTATTTTGGCATAGCTAATTCTTTTCAGTTAAACATGTTTAAGCCATGCGAATCGTTTGTTCAACGTGATGGCGAGATATTTAACGCTATCCTCCCATTCAGAAGAAAATTTTAAATATTTTTCTGCATTTGAAGCGCAAATATGAAAATCGAAGATGTGATTTATTGAAAACGAAGAAAGATTATATTGCATTATGAACACTTCTGTTGAATGAAAAAGTTAATCTATTCGAAAATCTCTAAATAATTAATTTTAAATCATTGAAATATTGATAGAGAATAGTGATGCCTTTTCATAGCTACCATAAGCTGTGATAACTGCGATAAATAATTTCTTCTGTGCTCTATAAATAGACCCGAGGTGGTCTGTGTTTATTACAAGGGAAAAGTCTTTGTGGGCTTAAAATGAATATCAAATTATAAATAAAGTGCAAACAAAGCAACGTAACAGCATAAGCTGAAAAGCAAATTCATAGGAACTACATTACCATAAAATATATATTTCTCGAAAAATACTCGTAAATTTCAATGGAATTTCCATATTTGCATATGGCAAGTGAAGCTGCACTTGCAGCAGCCAAACAGAAAATTTCAAAATAAATTGAATTTAATGCGTTCCTTCATCCGTGTTTGCTCTACTAATCACAGTAATGAACAAAGTACACAGGTTTCGTATTAGTTGCCTTCCACGAATTGATAGTAATTTAATCAGCATTGGAACTCAATAATGTTTGCATGCATATCACAAAGGCCTCTACCGTATCTGGGATTATGAATCAAAATTTAATCAGAATTTAATCGAAGTTAAATCAAATGTGAAGGCAAAATACTTCAGTTAAGTTAATTTCAAGTTAAAGTAAGACTTTGCTACAATTTAAATCCATCCTGTCTGTATAGTTTCCATGTATAAATCCTCATTGATACATAAAGCGATATATAAAGCGATACATAAAGCGATATATAAAGCGATACATAAAGCGATATATAAAGCGATACATAAAGCGATACATAAAGCGATACATAAAGCGATACATAAAGCGATACATAAAGCGATACATAAAAGGATGGAAATTAATTGGTGTCATCTAAATTAAAACTAAAGGCAATAAAAATGGAAATATTACTTCTTTTAATCTGAAAGCACTTCAAGGAACTTAAGCAGAAAATGAAGGCAAAATGCTGATATAAGAGGAATGATATAAACTAATTATTACTTTAAGTGCCAATTAATTTGAAGAAGGAATCAAAACTTATATTTCGTTAAAGTTTTTTTAATCCTTTCCCTTTTCCTCTTCAGACTTCCTCTTCAGACTTCATAGTTCTAATGAGTTGCAATTTAAATGCAAATATAATAACCTCAGAATAATATTATTGGATAGAAAAATCTACGACTCTTATACGAGTATGTTATGTTGTTTAGTTAATTAATTAATATTATTAATTATTAAATAATTATTAAAAATTAATAAAATTAATAACACTAGAGTTATTCTTATTATGCGAAAAGCATAACGATTATTTTTCATCCGAAAAACTTATGTTTGAAATTTTCGACTCAATTGTATGAAGTTTGACGGAAGCGTGAAAGGCTCATGACACGTAACTAAAAACCGGTTTAAAGATATGTTTAATGTTTGAAATGTCTCAGCTCTGTATCACTGCAAAGTTAACATAAAATGACTCTGCAGAATAACGTTCAGCAATAGCCGTAAAGTACTTTGTCAAGACAGGTTCGAGTCTTTCCGAACCTTCTTATACCGTGTGAGGCTTCAGACAAGGTCACGACATTGATACAATTCAGCGATTAACGGGATTAAAGAAGATGGTAACAATCGTGGGATATAATGGCTTATATAGCCAAATTTTATTATAATTATTATTAATACATTTATGTAGGGAAATTAAATGCTGCGATCTAGAGTTCTATAATGCCACATTTATGTATTTGGACTATTACTTCAAATTCGGGTTTTTTTTTTGTTTAATTATAATATTACATTCATTTAATCTTATCTTATCTTATCGTCCAATATAAGTCACCCACTTAGATATTTCTTTCCCTTATTCATGAGTGTTCTGGCAGACTGAACATGCTTTAGGGTTTCATGCTTGAATGTAAAATTTTGGTGCAATACCTTACATACTGCATTGTGCCTGTTTAGATATTCCCTTAGTGTTATTACAGAACAGCTGAAGATAATGTAAGCCAAAGTTTCTAAAACTTAATCACGTTTTCAATATAAGTCATACTCTATTCGATCTTTAAGAAAATGTTTGCGATAATTACGAGTAAAGAATACGCCATCCTGTATCGTGCACACAAGATCCACAGTTTCACCAAATAGATCCCCTACAGAGAGCCATCTGCTGGATAAATGCAAATCAGTAAATGGCAACGACAGATAATTCACTTGTTTTCCATGAAGAACCCTAGGTTTCCATTCATCAATTTTTTGCTGGTGAGGCACTACCAAATCGAAATGACGAATTACTCTATTCTTTAGATCAAGTGGACTCAACATATTATCTGCAAAGGAGAACTGAGCTCTTTGCAAATAAAATAAGTGCTAAGTGAGTTGACTTCTTCGTATTATAGCCTTTTTATATCGAACAACTGACATTTCTGGGTACGTACATCACTTCCACTGCAGATTTTGAGCGACATGTTTTTGTTGTAAAATTTTTTTTTTCTCTATCGATTTCTGATTTGTACGATGCCAAAACTCATGATTTGAAATTCTAGCAGACCACCATACACCGATAATACTACGCAGGTACTATCGCAGTTCGTTAAGAAACTAACAAACCTCAATGTTTTCAAGAAATATTTTTCACTTTCCAAAAAAGTTATAACTGAACTACTTAAAACTATATATCTATGGGTATGTTCTTTTCAATTAAATGAATTTTTTCATTGACCGAAATGACTGCATATATCTCACTTATATAAAACATATTTATATTGATAAGAATTATATATTTTATTGTAAAACGCTTTGCAAGCTATGACTAACGTAGTACATAATATATATATGCAATACTATAACTTAACTTTTCATAAACCAACACATATTTTACTAGGTTTGGTCAGCTTAGAGTGGAGACCTTTTACCCAAAAAAGCTCACTTGACAACGACACCTGCATTATGTATGGATGAACCTACCTGACAATGCTATGAACTTGGCCAAGTGCCTAGTTTCGTAGAATGAATAAGAGGTTATAATTGTTAAACTAATCAGCAAGTGACTATAGTTAATTAAATGAATTTTAAATCTTAATAATAGAAACATTATCAAAAAATTATGCTTTTGACCAAACTAAGCATGTCTCTCAGTTTCAGATCCCAACTTTCATTCAATGTAATAATAATGGAATGGAGGTTTAAGACTCGCTTCCTAGTAACCGAAGAGCACAAGCAGATGGGGTGGGTAAAGATTTTGCTCTGCATTTCGCAGGAACTGACGATGTTGATATTATTTCGTCCCCAGGAAACCTTTAAAAGGTGATAGTTAACGTCAATACTCGTACGTGCAATTAAGTTCATTGATATTGGACTCCATGAAAATGAATCAGTACATTTCTCGGGTATTATGTATTCGTTATAAGAAATGGTACTAAAAAAATTGTCTTGACTTTAAGGCAATGGATATCTTTAAAAATAGTTCAATTTTTCACCTCTGTTTTTGTTAACCGTACATTACTTGTTGGCAAAGTGGCAGCAAGTTATGATAATGACGCACTTTGCTATTAGAGTTCTTTTCTTCCTGACTATTGAATATAAGATTTATTTGGAGGAAAAAACCGCTGCATAACGTGGTAATAAAATATGTACAATGTTTTATTACTGCATATTTATATTTTTTTCAATTCTACGTTCTACATATAAAGATCAAGTAGAAATTATGTTAAAAGATAAAATTTATTAAAGTAAATCAATGTGGCACAATATTGCACTGAGTATGTAAAGAAAAAAGATTACTAACTGAATGAGAATTATAATTTTAATCTAATCTAATAAAAAAAATTGTGGCGTTATCATAATGATATACTTTGTTATAATGGTTTTTTCTCTCCTACTATTGTATTTAAAATTTATTGATAGGAGAAAACCACAGCAAAATGCGTACATATGTACAATGTTTTATTATTTCATATTTATATTTTTCTCAATACTATTTACAGAAAACAGTGAAGAAGATATATAAATGTTAAAAGGTAAAATGTATTAAAGTGAATCAATGTGAAACGAAGTAATATTGCACTATTTATATTTGGAAAGAATTACTAACTGAATGAGAATTATAATTTTTAATGTAATGAAATTTTAATTTCTAATCTAATGATTAAAAATGGTAGTAAGTTGTCATAATGATATACTTTAAAAGTTATCTAAAATATTAAAAATACTTTTAGTTAGACTTTGACTACATATAATCTATATATAATCAGATATATTACTGCATTTCAATTAATATTCATAACTTTCTTATGACCATAAGTACTCTTTAGTTGAAAATATTCGCTTATTATTCTTAAGTTTTCCTTGAATATTCCAAACTAAGTGTCTCTTTAAAGCCTTCATTTATGGAAAATTGTTAGTTGTTGATAGAAATGAATTGAGATATGATGTTTACTCGTCTTTTATTTAAGGGAATATTCTACTATGAAAAAAAGTAAACATTATTTTACTTTAGTATTTAAATTATTTTATTTCCACTAGAGAAAATGTTCCTTTTGGCATTAATATATTCAATATATGTATGTATATATATTCATTTCTATTTAAATTATTACGATAATTCCAGTGTTGTTTCAAATGTTTGCTAACTGAATCACTATAGAATGAATAATCTTCACCTTTAACATAGATTTCTGTTTCGAGAATATTATTGAAAATTATTGAGAATATAAAATCGTGGTCAATCGTTGCGGCTAAGGTCTGCAAAATATGAAATATTTAGGTTCAACTCGAAACCCAATTCACAAAATTTGGATTTTATTTTATTGGCTATTATTAAAACCTACTAGGTATTTTGTTTTCCTTTAATTCACTTTTTAGTTTGGCTTAACCATCTTAATAAAATCGACATAACGCAGAACTTGAGTGAACAAAAATGGAATTATGTTAATGATATTATTTTGATCTGTTGATGGATTTCCGTGTCACTGCTCTTATTTTATGTTCATTGTTAGGACCATAATAGATACTTCTAATGTATTTTGTTAATTATACTTAAGGTCCAAAATATCTTATTATGTTGAAGCTATTTGACCCAGTGCACTTGAGCAGTTTTATTCTTTCTTAACTCGAGGTATTTTTAAAACCCCTCATCAGACTAAGCAATAATTGATCTCAGATCTGCATACCTCCCCGAGGAGCCTGTAACCATTCTGAGATTTGATAACGCGACGTTGGTAAGTCTGTCAGTTTTCAGTAGTATGATATAATGCAATAGAATATAATGGTTTATGGGTTAGGCTAAGACCTTTCTGCACTGCGATTAGCTTGATCTATTGTGCACTCCTTCGTACTTAGACATCTAATATCTTCAGGAATCAAACTAGCTTTTTCGGAGGGAGTTTTCGAAGATCTTCATCGTCTAGTTGATATGCATCTAAAATTTTCTTTCTTCTGTGGTCTAGTGTGTGTCACATTCGATCAAATCACACCAATATTCTTTTTTTCCAACAATTTTTTCAATCGTCGTCTGTTAAAAAAAGAATTCAAACACAATTTTACTGCATGAATATTGTCAAATGGTTTCTTGTTAAAAAAAATTGATTGAATATTAAAAGAACCATTTAATTATTTATTTTTTAATGCTCGTATCAATGACATATTTTTTTAAACAACTACTGAAAAAGTAGAAAATAAATTTTTATTACACAATTTTTTTTTTTTGTTGCGGTGCCTGTAGAATTTTCAGAAGACACAAAGGCTATTAAAAGGCTATCCATTATTAATATTATATTGGCCATATTGGGCATATTTACATTTACTTCAGTATTCCGTGTAATTTTTTATTTACGAAATTTGCGAAAAACAATTAAATTTCATACAAATAAATAGACTTAAAATTGTGTTGATATAAATATTTTATATTAAATATTTGAATGTATCTTCTTTGTGAAGAAAAACTCTTCTGGGAAAAAATGATGGCATAATGAACCGAGAGTAAAATCAGATTTTGTCTGCAACATTTAGTTTCATATTTACAACGTTTAACAATAATTGCATTTAAACGTATCTTAATGAAACTCTCGTCAACATAAAGTATCTTCGCTGCAGGCTGCAGCACACACAGAACAGTTGATTTAGTTACTCATACGCTCCGTTAACCGACAATAACTGAAGCAGTTGTGAAGAATTTTTCCAACTTCATAGCAGTGAAGCAGTAACTAATAATTAAAAGGCGATTTATTCCTCGAAGCGTTTATTTTTCTGTGAATTCATTGGAACGTTTTCATTATTTCTTAAGCAGAAATAAAATAGTTGCTGCAGCTGCAGCTGCAACTTTTCATCCACATTTTTAAAAGAACTATGAAATATTTATTGTGAGTTTGCACTGGTGGCACTAAAGCAGCTTACATTTTCTAGGAAAACAATAGTCCAATAGTTCCTTTGTCTCTTAAGTGAAAGCTGACAATGCAAAAGCAGCAGGTAATTCAACAATTCCACATAAACACTTCAACTACTTCTTTAGAATGTTTACTGGTTGATAGAATCTTCCTGAATTCATTTATTCTATTCGTATTTTTTCAAATAACAGAACAAAGTATTAGATATTTAGTACTAAACTATTAAACTCCTCAATGAAGTTAGAATTCCTGCAGTGTTAAAAGTATTCGAAATTCAACCTAGCATTGCTTTAGTTAGTTACCATAGTTGGAGATATCGCTAAATATGTTAACTCTGAACATAGACACAACAGCTGTACTGTTGTTCTTTCCTCGAGAGCTGGTATACACTGGTTACAAGAGATACTACAGGGTAGGCCATGCCAACTCCATGGCGTCCGATAGTCCAGTGCACTGTAAAGACATATATTAACCTAGGTGCCTCTATTTTGCTTCTGTGTATTAAGTCAAAGGTTTTACATCAAAGGAATAGATTGGTCATGTAGTTCTTGACCTAACAACTGAGGCAGTATTAGACCACTCAAAATCAATCAATCTCCGACTGCAGGGACTGTGACAAAAATAGCGGTATCCATAGAAGAAGCGCCCAGTCTACCGATCTCGTATATAGTTTGCCAGGAAACCTAAACTAGAGTTATCTTGAACCTCTGCCTTAGTACGTTAATAAATTGTCTGCATTCTTACACTAATCTGAATGAAATACAGACTGCTGATAAAGCTTCAATAGTCACCTGACTGCCGGTAAGAATAAAGACTTCCTTTCTGTGAAAATCCGTGTTTAAAGTAGGAGAATTCACACCGTTGGAAGTCTTTCATGACTAATAGAAAGCCTAGCTTGAAGTATTATTAACGTAGTCCCGAAGTAGAACAAGGTCTCTAGGAATGAAGGGGAGTAGTTTAGTCCGAATTAATCGAGCACTTACTTTCTGGGGCATTCCGGATTGTGGTCAGTGCTTAGACATTCCACTCCAGAACAAATATCGTTGAACAACTTACTTGAATTACTTTCGCAATCCCTTTTGAAATCAATTTAATTTGAACAGAGGTGTATTACAGATATCTGAAAAAATTATTTATATTTAAAAAAAAAAACAGAATTAAGAATTTTATATCGTATGACTAGAAATCTATTTCAAATACAAAAGGATAGTTAAGAAAGTAAAGAAATTTTCAAATTCAAAACATTTTAGATTATTGTAGATATTGTAGATATTTCGGATAACACCAAATATTCAACATCAGTAGTCTTTGGTAAAATATTGTCCGTTTATAATTTGGTGAAGCATGAAAATTGAACTCTGGCAATCAAAGATCTATTTGAATTTCATAAAATAATAATTATAATATTTAATGTTGATTTTTTCTTGCCGAAAGTGACGCTTCTTTATGAGGGAAAAACACAATTTACAAGTCAGACGAATTCGAATAGCAAAGAAAAGACAAGACCAAAAATTTTTATTTAATTTATTGAAATTTGTCTGACCATACAACGCTGTTTCGAGTATTAATCATCAATAATACAACGCCAAGTACTAATCATCAATGGTCTTAGGAAATATACAAATTATATACGGACTATAAGCTAATTAAGAAATTCGAATAATCGAATAGTGATGATGAGTACTTCGCAAAACAGCATTGTATGGTCAGACAAATTTCAATAGATTAAATAAAGTTTTTATCTTTTCTTTACTATTCGAATCCGTCTAACTTTTAAAGATTTCCAATATTTTTTTTATGCATATTTACTTCCTATACAACTCTATTTTAAATTGAATTTTAACGTTAGTTATAAGAGCAGTGACTATTTTACTTAATAAAAACTATTAAATTTTTAATAGAGACGTTTCATGAAGTAGTGAATTACAACAACCAAATTTTTATTATATTAATTAATTAAACTTTCAAGCTGACCATACAGCTTTTTCGAATATTGCCAAATACCCACTAGCAGTGGTTTTTGAATCATTTCTTATATTAAATTATTTGTAAATAAATAAATAGCCCTTTAATGTGCAATAACAGAATAATATTATACAGCACCTTCACCTATATTATTATAACATTCAGACCATATTAATAAAGAAAGGAACTTCCCGTTTCTGAGAAGTTTATTAGCTTGCTTAGTTTTCTAGATTATTGCATGACCAGAAACTCAGTACAGGTTGTCTTGTATCTATTATATGTAGTTATCAACACTAACGTATTTCTAACAGAATTACTTCAAAACTAGTAAATATATTATATAATAAATTAAAGTCCATCATAGTTTTAAAAGTCCAAATTATTAAACCGTGTTCAACAAACATAACAATCAAATTAAGGAAACGGCTTTATATGGTATATTAACAATTTATTGGCCAAAGGCCTCCTCACTTACAACTATATAACAAATCTACTATATATATTCTTCTATTCTATAATCAAAATAAAAAAAAATTTTATTAATAAAGCATTATTTTGGTATGTTATAGCACTTTTTGTTAAATAGTAGCGTTAAAATTTTATTCAATTGTTGCCAATCGAGAAATCCCGTAAAAATTGGACATTTTTAAAACTGGTTTTCTAAAAATAAAATCTATTCATATGAAGGATAGTGGTAGGAACTCTTCTGAATAGGTGTGTCTACTAATAACCGTTACCCAATGGGCGTGCACAGTTTAATAGTTTCGATCCCAGATGAAGCTGTTAAGATTTTTTTAAACATATTTTTGTAAACTAAATAAAAATTCTAATGCTAAGTTTTTGGACAAAAAAAGGAAGATATTTTAATTTTATACTTGGGAATACTCATTATTTTATGTATAATAAAGAAACTGACATGTTTCCATAAAACTCTTTTAATTTTTTTGCGGAAGTTTTAAATCATTAAAAGTAAAAATACTTTTGACCACCAGAACTTGCTCAAATGTAATTAATTGTAATTTCGTATGGTCACAATTAGTAATGCAAGTCATCTGAATACGCAACGCATAAAAGCGGTAGCAAGTGAAATACTCAAAACTCAATATGGTACGCTTAGGGCAGTAATATTAAAGTAAACCCACTAATAGGGAGCAGCAATAATAAACAATATCTGCATCATGAGCTTATGCCACTAAGGACCGCATCACTGGTTGAGCAATATAATTCTGTGTGTGCTTAGTGACGAGTATCTAAAATGTTGCATGTTTATTTTGCAAGTACACAGTAAATATCAAACTCATCTCAAAAGTAACATTGCAAATATTATCATAGTTCAAATATACTAAAGCGAAGAGTATGACTTTATTAGTCAATAAATACAACTCATGCAAATTATTCATTCAAAGGCCAAGCAGTTATAGCTCCGCATAAAATCAAGAATAATACAAATAATAACCAAAGTTTAGTTTCTCAGTTTACTGTTATAAAGTGAACAAAATTTTGCTTTACGAATATGAGTTTAAACTGGTTCGAATATGAACCCTAAAGAACTTCAAATGCCTGCTGCATAGAAATAAAACAAAAGTACCGAAGAATAATGATGCTTCAGTGAAAAAGGCATTTGAATCGGTATTTGAAAGAAAAAAGTATAGAGACAGACCGTGGAGGAGTAATGAGATAGTAATTACTCCGGATGAATAACCACGTGGATGAAGCACTAACCGAAAGGCATCAGAAAATGACGCGCACGCATCAGAGGTGCAGAGAGGTACTAAGTCATAACGAAACCCGATGACGGCCACTTAAGGTCACTCAAGTAAGTAACATTCCGAAATACTCATCCGGAAGAAATCCCGAGGAAGAAAAGAGAGTTGTTTTAGTTCGTATACTATACTACACAATAGGAGTCGGACACAACATTTCGGTGTAGGTCGGTTTGACGGTGCAACTAAAGCAAAAAGAAAAAAAACCAATACATTTATGCAGCTTAACAAAGATAAAAGAATTTTATTAAATAAAAGGTTAGCTTCTGTTTCAAATTCGTATATCAGATCTATCAAACTACAAACATAAAGTTAGAAGACTGAAGTAGTCATATGGACAGCGTCTATATGAAAAAGCATATTTAATTGAAAAGAAACCAACCTGATAAGTCAGATAACCGTGGACGATGGTTCGCAAAGCTCATCTCAGAACTTAAAAAGTGGCTAATAAGGGGTCTCGGTGAGGTCTACTACTACCTCACTCAGTTACTGTCTGGTCGTGAATATTATAACAACTACCTCTACCGCACGTGCACAGTAAAGTCATCAAATTGCATACATTGTGGAACTGAGAATGTTACCGCAAAATAAACATTCTTTAAGTGCAATAGCG
Source organism: Teleopsis dalmanni (assembly GCF_002237135.1). Taxonomy (NCBI): domain Eukaryota; kingdom Metazoa; phylum Arthropoda; class Insecta; order Diptera; family Diopsidae; genus Teleopsis; species Teleopsis dalmanni. The sequence continues at coordinate 36,282,251 of NC_051848.1, forward strand.
GCTAACTGAACCGGAAATTTTCGAAATAAAAACTACGATTACTTAACAATGTTTGCTAAAAAGATACTGAGGTTAAAAAAAGTGAATCTCGACAAAAGACAGCTACAGCAAGCAAATATATACCAAGATGAAGGGCAAGGCTAATCCCTTAAAACAGTTGCTGGTCTTGAACGCAAGTCACAACGATGGAAGTCTTAAATGACTAATAGGGACCCTACTTCAAAGTAATACTTACGTAATTCCACGATAGGACAGGGTCTCTAAGAATTAGGGGAAGCGGCTTAGTCCTCGCAAGTCGGACACTCACTTTCCGTGGCTCTGGATTGTGATCAGTGCTGGTAAAATCTGGCTAAGTCTGGCTTTTACTAGTTGAGTCATTGTTAGTCATATTATAAAACTATAGAAAGTCAGAATATTCTGGAAGTAATAAATTCAAAGACCCATAGAATTCTTATAATAATAATTAAATAATAATTAGAATAATAATAATAAATTAATTACTTAATTAGAATTATAATTAAATAATAATAAAAATATAATAATAACTAAAAACAGAAAATCAATATTATTTAAAAAATAAAAAAAAATTAAATTATATAAAAAAAAATATAAATAAAAAAATAATTACACAAAAAAAAATATAAATAAAAATATAATAAAAAATTTTTCGACATTATAATTAAAAATGATTTTAGTCCAATTTTTCCATCACTTTTTTATTTAAGTTTATAAAATATAGTTAAGACTAAGAATCATTTCTGGTAAATAATTTAATATATTAAATTCATATTCATATTTTCAAAGTATATTCTTCATATATGAATATGTAAACGTAGGTAAGTGGTGTGACATTATGTAAAATGCTATCTGAAGGATAAACTAATTATTCTATATTAAAGATAATTGCAACTACTAAAAAGTAGTGTTCACATATATTAATGGAATTGATAGTGTTTATATAACGTTTACATTTATTAAATTCTAAAATATATCACAAGACAGCTTCACTGAAGCACTTTTAAAAATCAATCGTGCTTACACAAATTTCACTTTAATTAAATAAAGAAAATGATTAAACACTTATATTTGGCGAAATATTATCTATACATAAGATAACTTTGTTATAGCCGTACACTTACATTTTGGAGCTAGCTATAGATATACCTATAGGCTAATGATCGACTTTTTCTCAGATAGTTTTCCTTCCTTTTCTAAGAGACCCATTGCAAATAATGCATAAAAAGATTATCTATTACACTTTACAATATCATACTAATCTAATGTATAAAAAAATTTTTGTTCTATGTTGATACCTGGAGAATTCCTTTGAGTGGGACCTGTTGCAAAGGCACCTTTGTTCAATAATCTTCAAATTGTTTACACCAACTGCTTTGTCACTGTGTTGCTCCAACAACTTCAGAATTTGATTAGAGCGATGTCGTCAAATAACTGACGCATTTTGCCAAAATTTATTGTTGAGGGGAGGGAGAGTGTACGTAGTAGTTATAGTGAACATACAAGGTAAAGTCTCTAATTGCATTAAATTGGATAAATGCCAGTACAATCCTTTGTCACTTTTCTCTCGAAGTGAATTCACTCTGGACATCTACAATAAGTGAGCTAATGTACGCAGCGAAACTTTGCTTATGGATATATGAAGTTTTGCGTCGGTTTTGGAACCCACTACACACGAAAATAAGAAGGAAACTTTAACTTTACTACTAACTGGCGACAGCAAGCCACTCTCTAAGTTGGTTGGCGGAAGCTACTGCACACGAACAAAGACGATACACGTTTGCAATGAGCAATTAAGTAAGTAAGTATATATAAATTATTTTGTCAGTGGCTCCAAAATCTGTAGAATAGTCTGTAAACGGAATTTTACTATAAGCTCTAATAACCGTAAGATTTGATAATTTTAAAATGATGTCAGCAAATAGGTTATAAATTTTGCTCATATTTTATTTTAAAAAATCGGATTAAATTTAGTAGTGCATAAGAATGTTCACTTCTGGAACATTCTACTACGGTAGAAGACTACTATCACTACTACTACTAGTCATCTGTAAATATAATTGTACTATAACCTCTAATAACCGTAAGATTTGATAATTTTAGAGTGATGTCAGCAAATAGGATATTAATTTTGTCCATATTTAATTCCAGAATTGAACATTCTACTACGGTAGAAGACTATTACTACTACTACTCATAATAATCTGTAGATGGAATTATACTATGAGCTCTAATAACCATAAGATTTGATAATTTTAGAGTGATGTCAGCAAATAGGATATTAATTTTGTCCATATTTAATTCCAGAATTGAACATTCTACTACGGTAGAAGACTATTACTACTACTACTCATAATAATCTGTAGATGGAATTATACTATAAGCTCTAATAACCGTAAGATTTGATCATTTTAGAGTGATGTTAACAAATAGGATATTAATTTTGTCCATATTTTATTTTAAAAAATCGGATTAAAATAAGTAGTGAATAAGAATGTTCACTTCTGGAACATTCTACTACAGTAGAAGACTACTACTACTACTACTACTATTACTATTAATACTACTACTTCTACTACTACTACTTCTACTACTACTACTACTAACCAATATTAACCAATATTATTACCTAACCAATATTATTACTTAACCAATATTATTATTTAACTAATATTATTACTTAACCAATATTATTATTTAACCAATATTATTACTTAACCAATGTAACCATTATTAACCAATATTACAATGAGCCACTAATAGCCTAAATCGGTAGTGGATGGCCACATAACCTTACCTAACCTAGTATTTATTGTTATATAAACAAAAACAATGTATTATTATAGACCAAATTAAATAGAAAAATTAAAAAACTTAATAATTTGTTAAAAAAAATTTTTTTAAATAAAAATAAGATTACAAACTAATAGTATTGTATTTATTAATGGAATTGTATTTACTAATTGAATTTTATTAACTTATTTCATTTTATTTACTAATATAATTCTATTTTCAATAAATATTTTTTAATATTGCATCAGAAAATTTTTTTCCGTTCTCATTCCTGCTGGACTGTACACAGATTTTTTATACAAATATTTATTTTTTATATTGAACAAATAAAAAAAAATAAAAAACATTCTCACTGCAATTCGCAATTTTTCTATCAATGCCGTGTGAATACATTGATTCCATAATATTTTCCGGTGCTCGGCTTTAACATGAAACACAATTCGACTCGACCCACACAAAATCAAATCAAATATGAAAGAAGTGAAAACGTAATTTCCGCACACACTTAACGCGACTTGACAGCTGATTTTGCAGCGCCGAAGTTCCTTCACAGCTGCTGCAGCTAACAACTGATAGCAACCAACACACACAACAATCAACAGCCCTCTTACACTCTCTCGTACTCCCCATTTATCCTACCAACACGTAGACAACGTAGGCAAATTGCTTCATAGGCTTCACAGGCCTCATAGGCCTCATAGGCTTCATGGGAAAATAAACTGCAAAACTCATCTGTTTCACACACATACACATACACATACAGACATACATGTGTGTATGTGAAAAAAAAAAGCTTCAACAGTATTGTTGGTGGTGTTAAGAGCTTTTCTTGTGCAAAAACACACACACAAAAAACCAAAACAAAAACAAATGAGAAAAAAATTTCATATTCATATTGATTATTTCACATATTTCACATGCATACCCCACTCATACATGCACACAAACAAGTGGGCTAATACGAAACAACAATAACAACAACAACAACAACAACAATGTCAACAATAGCAACAGCAACAGTGACTATAGAACAGCTGCGCTGGCAATGAAAATCACAATAACAAACGCAAAAACAATAACAAACACAAAAACAATAACAAAAACAAAAACAATAACAAAAACAAAAACACACAACATGTACATGTACGTATGTATTTATTTCATCAAAAGCAAGTAAATATTTACGCAACAGTTTAGCAAATGAAAGTAAAGCTTCTCTGTTCTGTTGAGCTTTTAGCTCTCTCTTTCTATTCCGTAGAATTTATAGTGCGATGGCACTATATATGTTACGTGCAGCGACTGTACGTACCCCAACGGCGTATTGGAATTGGACGCTGCTTTGCCATAAATTGGTGAACATGCGCACAATAAACAATGGAAAGCGGATGCATAAAACAACACAACCGCCTGTTGCCTGTCGACTGTTTTCTTCTTAACGAAATTTCTCCTACAACTTCAATCTGCCGCTGCTGCTGGCTCAGCTGCGGCCACTATTATCACTGCTGCCATCACTACTGCTATCCCTGCTGCTGCATAGCACATATTTTATACATACATCGACGTTATTTCCTCTGCTTTTAGCCATAGTATCTCTCTGCCCACTTTTTTTTCTTTATTGCGGACATTGAGTATCTGCTCGGTGTAGGCGTGGGACATGGGACATGGCACGTTAAACAAATCAAGCCAGTTTACTTATGCTATGCCTATGCTTTATGTATGTATATGTGTGTGTTTCTGTTATGTGCGAACAGTATGTGTTATGTTACTTTGATGTGATGCCAATATATGTTACGTTAGCAGAGCAAATCTGCTGATACTTGAGGTGCAACTGTTGTTGTTGCTGTTTTGGTTGCCGTTTTAGTTGCTGTTGTTATTGCTGCTGTTATTGTTGCTGTTATTGTTGCTGTTATTGTTGTATTTAGTGGTGTTAAAATATTGACACTGTAGCGTTGCAATTTTGCAATAACGCTGATATCTACTATTTGCTACTCTTTCTATGCCATTGCAAATAATACACATTATTGCGTTATGCTTTGGCACTTCAAATAATAATATTTTTTTTTATTTAAAATCAAAACATTAACCCACTTGTTGGGCATTTACTGCATAACTAATGGTATACGCTTTGACCAAAGACTGTTTTCGCATATGAACTTCTTTAATCAACATATCAGGTATTGGTGTGTGGTGTTTTATGTTATTGTAGTTGTTGTTGTTGTTGTTGTTGTTGTTGAAGTTGTTGCTATTGTTATTGTAAGCACTTTGATATATTTGCATTTCCGAATCTCCAATGATATATCAGCAACTCCCCTTTAATTGTTAATCATTTTCCTATACATAATCAGAATTTATTAACATCGAAAATAAGCGCTGCACCACCGCCAATACAATGAAAAATGAAAAATTGCAATTTGCAATCGCCCACATAAATTTCAAGTTAACTGCATACACATATGCAATAGCAGCAAGTCTAAAAATAAGCTCAGCTCATAAACCAATGGCAACACTTTTGCCCAGGAATCAGGAATATTTAGTTAACACACAAACAAAAGAACAAAAACAAAAAACACAAGAAGAAGAAGACTTATTTAAATATCCAAAACAATAGCATTTCTCTTATCACAAGAATGGAACGCACTAGCCTCAAACTAAATGCAAGGAGGCAACCCCTGCAGCTACAAAACAATTAAATTTGCTGTAAACTTAACACGCATTTCCATTGCATATTTTTAGGCATTTCACTGGGCTTTGTGTGCCCAGGCTTGGCAAAGGATTATGTACTCAAGGTGTAGTAGTAAATAAACATATATTAATTTTTTTTTCCTTGGCATATGGAGTTATGAAATTGAATAAGTTATTAAAATCTCTTAATATTATATGCATTTTAAACTTCAACTCTGATTGGCTGATTGACTTGCAGGGTTTTTTTTCTTGAATATACCAGTAAATCCAAATAACCATAGATACTCAACTATTGTTAAGGACAAACTCAGAACATATTTCTGCGAACAGAACATAATTAAGAATATTATTTTCCTTTAATTAATTAACACGTAGACTATGCAATAGAAACTTTTCACTTCAGAATAATGGATGTAGGAACAATATCAGTATTCATCCAACAACAAATACAGACAACTAATTACGAATATTACAATAGAAAATGTCCACTTCAAAATAATGGATGAATACAAATACCACAGAATAGTGCTTAACACTAAGGAAGAATATGAGCATTCATCCAAAAACAAATACAGGCAACTAATTAAGAACATTAGAATAAAAGTCATCGCTACAAAATAATGAATAAATTCAGATACCACAAAATAATGCTTAGCGTTAAGAAAGAGCTGTTAGCATTCATCCAACAACAAATACAGGAACATTCAGTATTACTTATAGTTATAAAACAGAATAAAATGATATGACACTTAGTAGTAAGCATAGCTAAACACTGACTCTGAGCTTTAAATTTGACAGGGCACAAATTCAATAATTTGTACTCGCAGTCTTAAGAATTTATTTAAGAATAATTACATATAAAAAATAATTCCCTAAAGACTAGTGATAATAGGTATTTGATAATACTCGAAACAGTTGTGCGTTCAGTCAATATTATTGTGTTCAAATTTTTTTTAAAGCATTAGTATGAAGTCAGATAATTTGATGTTATTCTATAAAAACAATGAAATTAAAGAAAACTCCGTCAATCTGAAGGTTATCGGGAACGAAATCATGATATCAAATAAAGTATTTGCTATGTTATACGTGGGAATATGTAATTATTAATGCGAATTTCTTTATAGGCATATTTCATTTGCTGCATTTGACCGAAAGTGAAAATTTGATACCACGATTGTCAGGACCCACATCTTCAGCGTACTGAGTATTTGAGATTGCCCTCTTTAATAGGATTATCGTGAGGGCTGTAATTAAAACAAAAACTTCAGTGAATAAAATTACTTTATTCTTTTACTTTCACTCGATAACAGAAATGTTACAGGATACTCGCACCTCCCAAGGAGGAGGCTATATCCAAATATTTGGTTCCAATTGATACTGGCAGAGTACCTTGGATTGCCAATGGAGGCGTTTATTGTCGCGTTATATTAAATCGTATATTAAGAGCACTCTTGTGTGAAGCCTTCACGGTAAGTAATGTTGTTAAAAACTAAGGACTTTAAAGTAGTGATCAGATGAGATGTACCACTCCTTCGTGTTACCCTATCTACATACTAACGTAGTATGACTTTTTGTGTATATAGCTGTCTCTCAGCAGTTACTTGTAGACTTTCATCGCTTCAGTTGCGACAATTATATTGTTGGACATATCGTAGATAATACAGCACAAAAGATCAATCTGATCGCAGTACTCTGCTTCGTCGAGAGCTAGTACCCCGTTTATAACGTAGATAATTCAAAGTGAACGTCATTTTTTGGAGTAAATTTTCACTGCTTAAATATGTTCGGCTGGAATTAAACACTCTATATTGTAAAATAGCAGACCTTAAGTTAAACATATAATTTCTTAAAAGACAATGCTATGTGGCATTAGTGCAAAACTAGAATCAGTAAATGGATAACTTCCTGTCAAAAATATATAGTTTTCTTATAAACTAGAGTAAACTCTGAATGCAGCTCTCTGGTCCAAAAAAATATTAAAAATCCTGTAGACATTTTAATCCATTTTTAATAAAGTAATAGTTAGTGTATAATAAACTTTGTACAGTTAATAAGGTTCCAAGCAGAAGAAAAATATTCCGTTGTCTACTTTATAGTTCTGCCATAAAGACGGACTACGTCCTTAAGCAATTATAATAAAATAAGAAATATATATGATATATCCAAGAAGATTTCGTTAAAGAAACTCTTTTATCTTTTATCTAAATAAAAAAATGGTTATTATTTAGTTTTATTTTGACTCAATCATAGAGAAAATTTTGAGTTGAATGTGGAAGAGAGGAAGTAGCATCTACTCGGCTTATGGGCTTTACTATAGCAGTACAGATTAAAAAATATTTTAAAAGTATTTATTTTATTCAAATGTCGTTTATTAATATTTGATGTGAAAATGGAAAAAATATTTGTTTCAACAAATAAATGCACCTCCAACAAACTCAATTAATAAACAGAATATGTCAAGTCACGTCGCTGCCAGTTTCAATAATTCCTGTTATTTGCACATGTGAAAAGAAAATAAATCTATCAGTACATTTACCATACGGTATTTATGATTTTGTGATAAATAAAATTCTTTTCAAAGGATTTTTTCAAAATAAAAGAAACATTGCTTCACTGATTTTAATACGAAAAAAATTATAACAAATTTGTGCATCGCACTCTGTTTACACTGGCTTTAATACCCCAAGCAATCCATCCATTACTTTTAATTCACAACTCAATTTGGGTTTTAGCAAAAAATCCCGATTAACGCATATAACCAGTATAATCCATATATACAATTTATTTTCAGCAGCTGCTTCGTATATAAGAGGACTATAATATATTCTGTTTATTCTTCAATTATATTTGTCTTCCAATATAAAGCCACGATCCTCCTTACATCATGTGCTCTATGTCAATATTCTGAACTGAAATCATATCAGAAATAACATACTTCGCCCACAGTTAAGTTTTAACCATTCTCTTTCACATCCCCTAGTTTGTTCCAATGTGTTGTCTTCAATCTACCTTTTCAATGGGAGTATAGTGGGGGCTGTAATTAAAACAGAAAGTTCGGGTGCTAAAATAACTTCATCCTTTTACTTGATATGGAGTTATATTGGGTGCTGTAACTGAAAAAATAGCAGAAATATTACAGGAAACTCGGTTCTCTCAAGGAGGTGGGAGCTTCTAAGTTCCTGGTATTTATACAAATATGAATCTATACAGAGTTTAGCTGATTCAATGTCATTTACATCCATTTATTCAATCCTGTGCTAGATGGATTGATAATAACCTGATTTCACAGGTGACAACGCCAAAGCAAAATCGAATATATTTTGTATGTTATATCTAGCAAGTTATCAAAAGTTTCGACTTCATCAAATATTTGATTAGCTTTTGTAAATAGTTTATATAGTGCACCTTTGAGATTTCTTATAAAATGTAAAGAATTGAATATCGTTCAGTACAATTCCTCCATTTGAAAGGAATGAACAATGATGCAATCTATTTGGAAATGCATTCTATTCACGGCAACCTTCCACTACCGTTAACAATAATCAAATATTGGAAAACTGAATTTAAACGTGATCTTAGGAGTGTTTTTGCTGAAGAGCGTCCGGGTCATCCAAAAGAGATCACAACTGAAAAGAGCATTGAAAAAATCTAAAAATTAAATTGGATGATCCAGAAATTAAATTGCGTAAGATAGCAGAGATGACAAACATTTCAAATGAATGTGTATCGAATATTTTACATGAATATGTGGGTATGAAAAATCTTTCGGTAAGATGGGTGCCGCGTTTGCACACCAAAAACCAAAGACCAAAAACGACAATGACTTCGTTAATGCACAATCGGATGAAAAAGTTTTGACTTCGTGTTTTGGGATTCAAGTTTTTTGTTTTTTTTTTATTTATTATATAAACACAATCTGTAAAAGAACATTCAGTATTACTTATGAATATAAAATAGAATAAGATGATATGTAAACATGTGCGGGACACTCAGTAGTGTACACCACTGAAGATTAAATTACAATTAATGATTACAATGATTACAATTAATAATTTAATAAGCAAATAGTTGGTTATAAATGTTTAATTTTAGTGAGTTTATAATTACGATTCACGTATTTCGGGTTCGACTTGGCAAGTCCAACGTAGAAAATCTTCTTAGTTGACGTGGATGATTGATATCTGATAACAGCTCGTGTGCCAGTGAGTTCGGATGGCTTGATAGCCTTGTACGGTAGTTTTTGCTGACTGTTTGTATTGTTTCAAACACTGATGGGACGTGGAGATCGCGCTGTAAAGTACTATTTGATATATACCATGGAGCAGCCACACATAAACGAAGTATTTTTGATTCAAATCTCTGTAATATCGCTATATTAGATTTTGCAACTGTTCCCCAGATTGAGACACCGTAGGTCCATATTGGTTTTAAAATAACTTTATAAAAAGTACTTTATTGTTCAGTGATAGCTTTGAATTTTGGGAAAGAAGCCAGTACCCACTTGCTTGCGTTTCTTAAATATATGATGTTTCCAGGCGAGACGACGATCAAGATGAACACCTAGATACTTCACGTGATCGGATTGTGGTAGTACGTTATTATTTAGTGTGACTGGTGAGCAGGAACTAAGGTGAAGAGTGAATGTGGTTTGTGCAGATTTAGATTCATTAGCTTTAATGCGCCAATTATTTAGCCACACTTGGATGCTGTGTAAGTTTGTTTGCAACTGACTAGTAGCGATTATTGGGTCTTTGCTTTTAGTCATGATCACTGTGTCATCGGCAAAAGTTGCGGTATACGTTGATGGATTAAGTGGTAAGTCAGCTGTGAACAGTGTGTAGAGGGTTGGACCTAGTACACTCCCTTGTGGCACTCCGGCTTTTATCGGGAAGATTTTCGTATTATAGTCTTCTATTTTAACCATGAAATATCGGTTATTGATATAAGACTTAAGTAACAAATAAAAGCTGTGTGGTGGATGCAATTTCAGTTTGTAGAGCAGTCCAGTGTGCCATACCTTGTCAAATGCTTGCGTTATATCGATGAATGCTGCAGTGCAGTGAGTGGCGATTTCGAAAGCCGAATTGGTGAGCAGGAATTAGTGAGCGACTTTGGATGATATTATTAAGACGCTTTAAAAGTACTTTTTCAAAAACTTTGGAGAGCGATGAAAGTAAGCTTATAGGTCTGTAAGATGTAACTAACTCTAATGGTTTACCTGGTTTTGGTATCAGGATAATTTGGGCTACTTTCCATTGACTTGGATAATATTCTTGGCTAATAATAGCGTTAAAGAGTTGGTTGATGAAAACAAAACCAATGTTTGGAAGCTCTTTCAACACTTTGCCAGTGATTAAATCGTACCCAGGAGCCTTTTTGATTTTAATTTTGGTCTTAATTGTCCATTTAATATCTTGTATTGTGGTTTTTGGAACCGGAAAATCCATTTGATGCGGTGATTGCAAGAAAGTTCTAATTTCAATGTCGTTTTCATAATTTCTGCACGGGTATGGTTGAAATACACCTTGAAGATGCTCTGCGAAAGTTTGAGCCTTGTCGATTCTGGATCTAGCCCACTGTCCATTATACATTTTGAGTGATTGCATATGTGGCGTTGATCCCTTCAGCTTGCGAGTGGCCTGCCATAATGAATAGTCGGATGCTTCACTGGGAGACAATGCAGATAGGTATGTTTTAATGTTTTTGTTTTTGTTCTCCCTTAGGGTTTCTTTAAGTGTTTTTATGGCTTCATTCAAACGTCTTTTGTCTTCACGATTTCTTGTCTCTGTCTATGTGATCTTCTTTGTATTCATTGAAATGCTTGGTTGAGTTCTACGCGGCATTCTATACGGTTGTATTAAATTGCTCGATCGCAGATTCAAGTGGAAAAATTTTCAAAGACTGTTTGGAATACTAAAAAGGAAAAACAATAGCATATGCTATAGATATATCCATTTATAGATAGATAGATAGATCCAAATTATATATAAAAACTAAATGTTTTTAATGATATATGTTTTTAATTTTAATTTAATTAACTTTTATGCATAAAATAGATGTTAAATTATTTTTTAAAAATATTTTTAAATAAGATTATCCAAAAAAAAAATATTTTTGAAGCGGAGTTTAATAAGTATTTAATTATTAGTACATTTGATTGAGACATAAAATCAATGGTACACTCGGCGATATTTCCAACATTGATATTAATCAGTTATTTACATTTATTATTGTGTTTGCGTGGTTTTAATGTGTCCATTCTTCCACCCAGAATTACTAGATATGTGGAAACAAAACGGGTTTTTAAATAATTGAAGAGGAATCGTCACTTTTTTTGCTTCGCCTACTTACTTACCTATGCTATGGACTGCCACCACTTCTACCGTTTTTACCAGATTTGTCCTCAAGTGATTTCTATTAATTTTTTAATTTTAATTTAAAAAAATGGTTTTTTGGGAAGAAATATCATTTGAACTTAAAAGCAACATCAGTAACTAATGATTAGTTAGAGTACCTTAAGAAATTTTATTTGTATATATAATGGATTAAGTCCGATTTCAACGAAAATAGAAAAAATGTCTTCAACTAATGGATATTAATAGATATTATATGTAATTGATTAAGTTCAATTTCAACGAACTTAGAAGCAATTTCTGCAACTATTGAATATTTAGAAGATCTTGAGGAATACTAGTTTTTCAAATGTATGATAAAACTACAGTTCCAGTCAAGCAGATAAATGTAAAGATCAGAGATACATAGTGTTGAAAAATAAATGAAAAACTAAGCAAAAATTTAACTTCTTCCTTTAATTAGCACTGAGTTATCAGGTGATATCGGAACTGAATCCTAGTATATTAATATAAAAACCGTATCTAGCGCAGATACGTAACATAGTCAATTTATACGAATATGACGTTTACGTTTTCAAGTTATAATACGACTTTATGACAGAAAGCAACTTCGTAGTAGGAAACTTTTAGTTTTCTTTAAAATTAAATGAAATGTGTTGATAGTATTGCTTGACATCTCGTAAATACACAAGTTATTTGTAAAGCACACATTTTACAGAAAAAAAAGCAGGTTAAATATATTCATGTCTATAAAACACGAAAGCGGTACTTTTCTTATCCTTTGTGTATTGTGCAACTGGTGGCATCCAACTGAGAAGTATATGTTATGATGAAAACTTACACAAGAACACCAGACGAAAACCAGCAAGGGCAGAAAAACTTTATACATGTCAAGCACTTAAGTATGTCACTTGCTGTATGCTTCACAGCCATCGAAGTGCTCTTTCAAGGACACTTCTAGCCTTGCCTCATAACCTACCGAATAGTCGTAACGTATAAGAAGAAGCGCAACAAATCCAATTGTTTGTCAACAACTGACAGTTTACTTCCTATGCCTTGGAATATTGTTGCCAATAAAGGAAATAGAGTCCTTGCTTATGCCATAAAACCAGAAATTGACAGCTCTTCTCAACTGGATATGAGTTCTTAGTGTAATCGTAAAAGCACTGCTATTGAACGTCTGCTAGGCTAGTTTATTTTATTTCTAGTATTTTAAACGTATTTAATTTTCGTCGTAATATTTATTTATAATATTTTATCCTTTATAATCATTTATTCTCTTTAACATTTATTGAAGGGATTTCTGCTTTATGTTTAATTTATTTTCAATATTTAAGTTTTCTTTCAGAAACGCATGGCCTCAACTATCCAAATTCTCGTCATCACACATCCTAACTTATTCTATTTGTGCGATAAATTGTGCAGAAATTTTAATTAAATTCAGCTTTGATAAATACGAGGAGTAAAGTATTTTATTTGAGCAAAAATTTGAAACTTTTTAGACTAATCAATCTAAATAACCCAAGCATCAATGGAATGTCGATGAATGGATGGATAAATTTATACTGACGTCATATGGCAGTCTAATGACAATCTAACGACATAATATGTGTTTTCTTTTCGCAAGTTTACGCAAAATAGAGTTTCAAATGTGTAAGGGAGTAAATAAAAATAGTTTGATTGGTAAGTATGTAAAATCTACAACCCAAACTACAAATCTTCCATTCTCATATTTCAATAAAATATTAAAATTTATTTCATAAAGTCACACTTTTGAATGCGTGAAATATTATGATATACACATCAACTTCTGTATATTTTACTATTATTTAACAACATTTAGTGCATTACACGATTTGGACTATAACTCCTCTAGAATTTCCTTCTATTCCTTATTTCTATATTCCTCATTACTATTGCTCTTAAGTTCCCCAATTCTATTCCTTTTATATATTCTTCGATATTGCTCAATTGCATACTCTCTTCAGAGTATCAAATTCTTTGAATTGTATTCCTCAAAGGATATACTCCTTTCAGAGTATTCTTCTGAGTTCAGAATCACTGTCATCTTCTATTCTAATATACATATAATGTACGTAATGTACGTAATGTACAATGACGAAGCAGGGCGCCTGCGAGAACTGTAGCAATGCTGTGTTACGAGTTATAATAGTAAGTTTCCTCGCTCATCTGACTTTGATCTTAATAGTGTTCTCGCTTCTCTCTATTCAGACAGTGATATCTCTGATAACATGTACTTCCTGTGTAAACCGCAGTAACTCTATATTGTTACTTAAAGTATATCAGTTTGGGTTACATACTATGGTTCAGATTTTGAGATTAAATAATTTTAAGAATTTGTTGCTCAGATCTGATTTAAGATCTGTATATGACAATATTATAGTTGTTTTGTTTGGTTGGTTTAAATAACGGCAAAGTTTCCTCTACTACTGTTAATAAACGCTTGGAATTCCTAATCTTGGCTTAAATAACTGATTCTGTTTCTTATCAATTAAATGTAGTAAATGAAGACCAATCATAATAGTATTCACAGTTCTACATTTGAGTACAATTAGCTCCACTTTTGCTGTAACAACTATGGTACAACCCCAAAATGCTCGACCAAGCATTGAGTTACTGATTTTGATTATCAGTGGCTCTAGTTATTATTAATTTTGTGATACTAATTGAGTAGCAGTACTGTTACAGTGACATATCACAAACAGAACTTTTAACTGAAACATAATACATTAAGTTTATCATTTGCAATATGTATCGTTTAACAATCGCTGAACATTTTGAAATTTATTACAAAAATTTTTATCAAATGTTCTTCAATAATAAAGTTAATTTCTCTCTTGACAGATATACGAACAGTTTATAATAGCCTTATTTGGAATTCTAAAAATATATAGTTCTGTTCAAAAATCATTGCTTGCAAAAAAAGTCATTATATGTCATTGTATAGGACTGAATCTGAATGTGTGACAGGTCCATACTTTTTTAAAAATTGCAAAGGTGTGACAGGGCAGCCACGTGCTTATTATTATTAATAATAATTAAATTGATAATATTTAAGTACTAAGTATTTGACATGCAAAGTCAGTCATATGGGCCAGCTCTCTGAACCGTTTTTGGCAAAAACGGGCATCAAACATTGGTGCATTTTATCCCCTTTTCTCTTCATACTTGTCTTACATTGAGGTGCTCAAATCTGCATGCAAACGACGTAAAGGTATACAGTAGAACCCTTTGGAAACATGAAAAGCAACAGAGTCATTACAATACCGGTTCCAGTGCATTTCAAATAAGGATTTTTGGGAACGCAACAAAAACCTGTAACACATTAGATACGGCAGCATAAGTGGAACTGAATATTCCAGCACTAACTTCGCGAAACAAACGTTTCGGTGGAATTAGAAATTAATTAATATTAATCTGAGGTAATAGATGCCAAGGGGTCTCATCTATGACTTCGAGATGAACCAACGAAAGAGAGTTTCGTACCGCTAATTATTCTTGAAATAATATTACCATAAATATTCAAAATAAAAACTTAAATTAATTGTAGAGGCTCTATGTTTCACTTAGGAGAAAAGAAACATATCATCATCCAATATTGGAATGATATGTAGTTTCAATATGACGGTGGCACAAGCCACATAACACGTTATGCATTAGCTTCGTTGGGTGGATTTTGCTCGATTTTGTCTAATCACACGTTTTGGTAATGCGAATTGGCATATGTCACCATTAGACTATTTGTCTAGGATTTATGAGGAAACCTTAAATTCTGGACTCTTCAATTTAACTTGATAAGCTTCTATCAAGTTATGGCCGAGCTATACCAGTTAAATATTTTTATTAATAAATCAATAAAAATTATGAAGGATTTAGTACTGTAGTACTGTAAGATGTTCAATGGAAGACATTTAAATGATGTTGTAATTTATACCTAGAAACAAGTTCCAAGCAACTTATGTTTACTTCAGGATAATGATAAATCCTGTATACTTTATATAGCAAGGATTTGGTTTACTAACAATAAATAGCACACAGCTACCTTTTAGCTATTTAAAGTACAGGTGTTAAAGCGTAAAGGTACTTTTCATTTGCAAAATAAATATATGACTGATTTCGTTTCCAACTTGAGAATCGACACCTTGGTATCTTGAGATTCTTATTTGTAAGTATTTAACGTTTTTTTGATTTTACTAGTTTATGAAACTAGTGACTCTAGTAAATGTTAATCTATTTAATCAATTAATAAATGTTTTATGGTGCCAAAAACGGTCGGATATATGGTATGTTAGCTTCGACGACTAAGTGCCGTTCGCCACACCGAAAAAGCACTACACAAGCAGATCCCTGCGGGTTATAAGAACAATATAAACATTTTAGCTTGTATATAACTAACTCTCTTTTTATCTTTCTTATTGTGTAATTACGTCTATTTAGAAAAATCCAGAGAAATACGATAATTCCGTTAACTAAAGGATTACTAAAAGTCCTAAAAATGTACAACTTTAAATTGGCATTTAACACATATCTTATATTAAAAGTGTTCTTTAAATCACAATCGAATATTCTAACCATATAATCAGTTTAATTAAAATAACATTAGTAACATTTTTCTTTTATTGTTTTTAATTATTTTTAAACTTTAACATTACAAAATTTTATTCAAAAATGAACTATGGACAGTAACTTTGCTTTGCACAAACAAAAATGCAATAAAAAAAAAATGAATGTGTACATACACGACAGTATTATAATCAAAACAGATTTTTTTTAAAAACAATATCATTAATTTTACAATTTTAAAAATAATTTTCTTAATTTCAGTGTAAAGTAGGCATACTAATATATATAAATTACATAGCAGCATCTTTATTTGCTTTAACTTGTATTTTTATATTGAATTTCCTTTCAATTGTAAATTTTGTTTCGATTTTAAGGTTTTCACTACTAAAATATTACAAAAAAAAAATACATATTTAATTAATTAAATTTATATATATTATAATAATATTTAATTAATTAAATTTATATATATTATAATAATAATAATAATAGTTATAACTTTAATTATAATAAGCTAAAAAGTAAATACTATAAAATATCGCAAATTTTATTTTATGTATATATAATATATATATACGATTTCTTTTATTTGCTTTTAAATAATGTATAATTTATTATATATATAATGTTTTAAATTAATTAAATTATATCAAATAATAATAAATTTAATAACAAAATGAATAATTAAGTTTTGCGTTGATTGTATGATTTGCTTATGAATAGCTATAAATTTATTTATTTTTTAACTATGAGATGCGAATGCAGCTATTAAGGCCAAATTTTTTCATTTGCATATTTATTGGAATATCGATAATTATACAATAAAATGAGTGCATAAATGCACATTTTTAATATATATATATATAAATATAGATATTGCAAACATAATACATAAATATTTAATTAGCACATACAATATAAACTTCAATGTATATAGTATATATGTAAATTAAATAATGTAAACTTATATGCATAATTTTAATTGACGTGCACATA
This sequence comes from Teleopsis dalmanni, assembly GCF_002237135.1. Classification (NCBI taxonomy): domain Eukaryota; kingdom Metazoa; phylum Arthropoda; class Insecta; order Diptera; family Diopsidae; genus Teleopsis; species Teleopsis dalmanni. The sequence goes on from NC_051848.1 coordinate 36,299,674, forward strand.
AAGAGTGTACATGTTTATTATGCGTTCTTGATTTTAATGTGTTTTTATATATTTAATATCTGTATATATTTAATATCTGTATATATTTAATATCTGCATATATTTAATATATATATAAATACATATTTAAATAGTGTTTGTTGCTTACTTTTACTAATAATTTAACATTTTATTGTATTTAAGATTTTTAATTATTTAGTTTTTATTATATTTTGAATTATGTTTTATATAAATTAATTTGTTTGTATAATTTTTAATTCTACAAAAGCATTTACCAATTATTTTAAGGAAATTATTTATAAATTATACAGATACATATATTTCTCTGACGTAAACTAACTGGAACTTAGCGAATACAGAATTAATATAAATAATAATTTAGCATTGTATAAATATTTAAATAGTATTAAATAATTTTTTCTTTGTAATAATAAAATAATACGTTATTATGCATTTATGCTCGTTTACATAAATATGAAGTGTAAAGTTCATACATTTAAACATAATTTTGTGTACTTAAATTAAATTAAAGAATATATTCGTTGTAACTAAGTGACCTTTCTCGAAATCATATGGAAAAGATACAAAACAAAACAAAAAGATATCCCAAATATGCAATTAAACGCTTAATAGAAAATATTTCGAGTTTCGAAATCATAAAATTAATATTGATAATTCGTTGCTTATTGAATTTTGCATATTTAATTAAACAAAATTTTAATTAACAACTAATTTCTTTTTTATACTTTGCAAACATTAAAAATATTATTTGCTTTATTTCGCTTTTTAACTAAAATTATAAGGTTTTAGCTTTATAAGATATAAATATATATATATATATTATAAATATATTCATATATATATATAATTTTACGTATTTTATTAATAAATAGCAGCCATAGAAATTTTTAGAGGCGTGTGTAGTGGTGTAGTGTGGTATAGTAAGTGTTGTATATGTATGAGTTTTTGTGTATGCTTATACTTCGAGAGAAGAGGTAGACCGCATAAAAGTAATAGCTGTCCCTCTTCTTAAGGCGTCTTGAATACCAGTACCCAGTTTAATCCTTAGGCTTTCCTCATGTTCGGCTTGTGGTATTGATTTTTTGATAAAAATAATTCTTGCCGAACTGTTTTTGCAGCTTGTAGGATTTTCCCATTAGGAACTTTGTAATCGATTGTATGTAATTGCGTATATCGTTGCGAAAGTACTCGTCGTGCAAATGTATCGATATCACTTCAATTTGAACTTTGTCAAAAGGCAGCGTTTGTAAAATCTGTAAGAAGAAAAAAATTTCATTAGTACTTATAAAAAACAGAATAAGTAAGATTTCTCACGATCTATGTTAAATATAGTAAACTCATATTAAAGTTTTAAATAAGTGTTGAATAATTTATACTTTGCATTTTAGGTCGTGTGCGAGTTCGAGTAAATTGAGTTAAAGTAAATTGAAATTTCCTAGGGATTTTTCCAACTGCACTTATGTAAATATTTATTTATTTATTTATTCATTAAACATCTTATAAAATTTTCACAATGGTAACACCTAATTTACCTAATTTTTATCTAATTTATCCTACTCGAAATTCTGGTAAATACCAACATTTCCTGCTCCACCGACATAATTTCCTATTTCCCTCAATTTACCATCAGTTTACTTCAACTCGCACACGGCCTTAGAAAAGCATTAAAGTCGATTTGTTAAACTCGGGAAAAAGAAGACTTGTATGTTTGGTACAACATTTGTTTTAAAAGAAAATCAATTTGGGTTTAAAGAATACTTGCATTCGTTAATTCTAAGAATACTTGCAGTCTTTGAACCAAAGAGTATTTGCAATCTTGAAATCAAAGAATACATACATTTTTCGGCTGAAAAGTACATCATTACACAACATCAAATCTAAAAAATTATTCTTAGAACTACTAGTCACCGAGACCTTCAACTCGACGATGTATAGTTAAATATGAAAGTTTAGCTAAGGATTAAATGCATTTCATGAAATTACAATGCTCATTAAAATTAACATAATTATTAAAATTTGATCCGGATTTTATATTTAATAAGTTAGAATATAATAATAGTTGATGAAATTAAAAATCTTTAATATAAGCTAAAGATATGCAGTTGCCCAGGATATGATCTACGGTTATTAATTCTTAACATAAGATAAAGATGGTGCTTTAGAGCTAAGAAAGAACACTACCATTTTTCGGTTCAAAGAATTCTCGTTTTCTTTCGTAACCCCCTGAGATCTGCTGTAATAGTCTATTTTGGACATCGTGACTGGTGCTTGAATATTAAATCGAAATTAAAGAGTGGCCGGCCGCTTTTGGTATCAGGTATACTAGGATTTCTTGGTTGCAAATATATTCGAATTCTTGGTTCAAGATGTGTTAGAGTAAACATCTGGAGCAAGATATGGTATCCTACAATGTGATTTTTGGATGTTTTTTTTGGAGTTTTAACTCCTAGCTAGTTCAATTTATTTATTAAATATTGTTTATTACAGTTTTAATATATATTCTATTGGGTTTTGTGAAATCAGCTAGTCTATGAAGCCAGCTACAATGCTTTGGATAGGTATTTAAGGATTTAGTTGAAATGATTATATTATTAATTAAATCAATTAAGAACTTGATTTAAAAAAAATTATATTTCATGTAATTTGCAAATCACATAAATTTAATTATCTAAATATTTCACTCTAATCAAAAGATTTTCCATAATGAATAATTGATGTGTGTTTATTTCTTCATTTATAATGTATTTTTTAATAAATAATAAATTTCTTTATTTATTTGCTAAATAATAAATCTCTTTTTAAATAATTTAAGAGTTTTCCTGAGTTTAACAAATCGAGTTCAACAAAAAATTTATAAGTGAATTTTTATTCTATTTATATAAATCTATTTATTAATTTTATATTGTAGTAGTTTTATACTAGAACTATTAAAACATTATTTTTTACAACTATATTTTAAATAATTTTATTTAATACTTTAACAATTGAACAAAAATCTTCAGAAACCTTGATATATTATTATAAAAATGTATATGATATGTTATTATATATGATATTATCATTAAAAATTAATATAAGCAAAATTCTTATTAAATATAAAATCGAAATTCTTTCATATTATATAAAATACTAAGTAAACAATATCATTTTAATAAATAACTATAAACCACACACTATATTATTGAAACCTATTGTAGTTGTTGTCAATTTTGAATAGGAGAATCAAAAAACTGAATGAACATCTAATCTGCTACTTATAGGAATTTTAATGGACGAGTAGAAGAGTAGAATTATGGACTTAAACTATTAAGGTTAAACATTTGGAAAATGATAGGAATAATAAAATCATTTTAATAAACTATACCATAGAAAAAATGACATGAATGGAATACAAATATGTTTATATAGGTTCGGATCTGGGTATATAATTATAGTATGAGAGGGGACAGAATTGTTTAGTAGCTAAAATGGTTCGGATGTTGGTGGAATATAAATTAAAGGCAAACGCAAAGCCGGAGAAATCTAAGCACCTATGTCTTTATAGCTTATTGAGATTTATGTCAATTGGAAGTGATGGTGAGGAAATAGAAAGTACGCCCAACCAACTAAACAACCATAGCAGCAGAATATTAATAATAAGGTATTATGGTTAGAGATGTGATTTAGAAAGACAGTATTAATATAATTTCGGAGAAGTATTAGGAGATCTAGTTTAAACTCTAACAAGACTTAAAAAATTTATCACCTCGCTGGGATATATATTAATCTCAACCATTTATATGTGCTGTAGAAATACTAAACATGCAGATAGATGGGTGACATTATGGTATGTAGTGTTGCAATTTGACAATATATTATAAAAACAGACAGATTACTTATTTTGTGTTAAATTATTAGAAATTATATTATAATATGAATTAGATAGATCTCAGTATAGTGATATAAGAAATATATCTGGTGAGAAGCAGGTCAGAATAAAGTAAGGAAATATATTAATATAATATATTCATAAATCTCATTATAACAATTAAACTGTAAACTGTATAGTATTTAGACTATGTTATTAAGATAGTCATATGACATATAGGATGGTCATATATAGTAACCATCTACAGTTTACGCTTGTCATTACCAAGGATGACACCGTGTTATTTCGAAAGTCAAATTTTAATTTAATAAAAGTTTAATTTGACTTTAAATAATTTTATTTAGACAGTCAGTTTCGTGCTATTACTAGTAATTGAATACTTTTTGGCTATATTTGAATTTAAAAGATAATATTTAATAATATATTTGTATACTATTTCATAAAGAGGCGAAATTTTTAACATATATTGTATTAGTAGGCAACATTATTTTTCTTACATGACAAGGAATAGAAAAGAATTTGTTGCCCTGAGCATAATTTCATAGAAATTCACTTTCTAGTTCTTAATGTCAAACTTTTACAATAATTTACTTTGAAAACAACAACAATTTGATATGACTATGACTACCTGTATAAGTACGGCCCCAGTCAAGGTTTTAACTAACATCAATTAATTACAGAATTGAAAGAAAGAGTAATTTAATTCACAACAAATAATTAGTGTACATAATTACAGTGCATATCTTTCTATTTCAAATAATGTCTTTTAGTTTTTTATTATTAAATATTTTTATAGAAATATTATTAAAAACTAAAGTTATTAAGATATATAATCTATAAAGCTGCTGTTTTGAAATTGTTTAGAATTAAATGGAGTAGTGAATGATATAGGACATACGATTAGGTTATGTAAACATAGATTAAGGACTATTTACAGTGGAAAAAATTCTATTGTTTACATTAATATTAAAAGGTTAAGACTATATTATAAAAATTGTTTATATGAACTATTATAGTAATAGTTAATAAGATGCTTGCATCTGCTACTATTATAATTTAACCAATTATATTTATTAATAACATACTTTTTTATATTTGAAATGCTAATTTCTTATGTATTTTATAAGAAAAGAAAAATTTTGCTTTAATTAATTCGTTAATATCGAAGCTTTTAACAGAACTCACCTCCAACTCATGGCCATGCACGCCTAAACTGAGCAGATCGTAAGTTACTCGGTTGCATGCTAGCATTATTGTATAGAGTGGAAAGCATTTAACACGCGAATAAAAGCACGATGTCTCCTCATCAAGTAGACTATTAATTCGCACTTCAGCGTCTTCATTATGAATGGTGACCTGTGCAGGTGGACATATGAAAATTTATAGAGTATTATTATTTTTAATTAAATGAAATGAAATTAACAAAGCACATACCTCTTTCGGATAGGAATTAGGTGAGACACATGCGTGCAATACTTGCATACGATCGCGTTGCGCATTTTGCTTGCGTAAAGTAAAAAATCTTCTTGGTTCCGGCTCAACAATAACTCCCGCCCAATTTAGTGTCTCTGCTAGCCATGGCGCTGTCATAAGATGCCCGAGAGTACCTGGTAATGATTGTATTACTGCGCCATTCATCTTTCCACCCACTAAATCGGCAACATAGTGTGCCATCTCCGGTGTTAATTCATTTTTATGTGCTCCACTAAAATTGAAATGCTGTTGCTGTTGGGGTTCATTACTTGCATCGCGATTCTTGACAAAATGTAATGCATTCTTGGGCATATGCAGCTGTTGTAGAAATTCTATAAGCCGTGGATTATCTTGAGCCACACCATAAAATTCATAGTCCCGTGACATATTCAAACGAAATTGTTGATGGCGAATTTCTGCAAAAGATATTTCAAAAGAGAAAGAAAAATTAATGATATGTTACCAAAAAAATGAAAATTAAAAAAAAACACTAAATAAACTTAACATATATAATTATAAATAAAAGAAACACTAAATATTTTTATAGAGATTATATTTGGATGGGTTGGAAAATCTTTCCATTGGTTAAAAAAAAAAAGTTCTTTAAAGAACTTTACTAGGCTTGCGTAAAATTGGACAGATAATGTACGTTTGGTCTATTGTAATCAGTGACATGTGTCGGATGCATACTAAGACAACTAAAGACGGACATGTTGATTTCCTACTACCCATTCAAACATATGAACCATTCAGCTATATAATTGATTAATATTATCTGAAATTAAAGACAATAAACTATTTAGTTTTCGTTTGATCAAGATTATCCCAAATCGGACATATCCAAATATACAAATCATTCAGCTATCGTTTCATAGGGTTGTTCTAAATAGGATACATCTAAACATATGATATATATAGCTATCGTTTGATTTTGATTTTCAGAAATGGAACATATCCAATTATATGAACTGTAGAACTACTATTTGTTTAAGATTGTCTGAAATGCGAGACATCCAAATATACGCACAGAAAGTGGGATATTAAGCTCAACAAAAAGCAAACTTAATATAATTTTGTTATTATATGTAATACTTTATATATTAACTAAAAAATATATCTGAAAGTTAATTTATTTTACTTCCAATGACCATTAACGGTCCAATCTTTTATAAATAGAATATTTGACTTTTTCTGACTATGTAAATGTAAAAATGTTTGTATAACATCCCTGTTACGTAAATTCGATCATTTGGTTTATTAATGAATTGCTTAACGGAAAAATTTTTTAAATCAGAGTTTGCAACGTTCCACACTTGAGCGCTTTCTTGCATGCACTAAAGTTCCTCTATTCTGTCAAGATTAGATATTTTTTTTAAAGCAATAAAATCTTGTACCTTTTGGAACCTATTAAGCTTTACTTTGATGATTTATTTATTCCGTGATTGCATGTTTGTTTGATGGATTTCGTTTAATGCAGAAACACAACTTTTTGAACCACATCTGCGGCAGATATAGTTTTCCATAAGACCAACCACCATCATAGCGTTTTACAACACTACAAATTTATTTACCTATAACATGCTATGATTTCAGCTATGAATGCTTTATTCACATTGACTTATTCGTGGACTGTTTTAATAGCCACTTATGATTTCACGTTCACATATTGTGCAGTCAAATCATAATATAACGCTTCATTGATAATGATTTGACTATCATTATTACTGAGATATAAAAAATGCTTTCGAAAGCTTGTACTTCGAAAACGACATAATTGTCTTAGGTGAATTATATATGCATTACTGCCAACATTTCAAATATATCAGTTTAAGTTTAGAGTTTTCGTTACAGTTCAATTAGAACATTATAAGTATGAGTGTACATATAATATATTAAAATAATTACACAATATAAATAGATAAATAAATAACAACAAAAGACCATAATATTTTTATAAGTTAACACTAATTATTTTTTTATATGCCGATTTGAAGTCCAGCACTAAAACAAGAACAAAAAGGACCACAAAAGTATTTTAATATTGAATGAAAATGTGACGATACTTTCCCAGAATATATCAAAGTAATGTGTAAGCGAAACAGATATACCAAACAAGAATTATCCTTGCCTGTGAAGGGAAGATCTAGAGACAAATCTTAATGAACACTGTAAAACATGCAGCGATGAAGAGAGTTCTTCATTATAGGATATATGGTAGTGTGATTTGTAATAGGATAGAGTAGGATATAAGGTAGGGTATAGGATAGGATATAGGATAAAATATAAGATAGAATAGAATATAGGATAGGATAGCATATAGGATAGTATATAAGATAAGATAGAATAGGATAGGATAAGATATATGATAGGGTAGGATATAGGATGGGATAGAATAAAGGATAGAATATAATATAGGATAGGATATACTATATGTTATAGTTACATATAACACAATTTTAGATATAAAAAAGTAAAGAAAAATTGATTTCTTGATATTTATCCTGATTTAATTTATGTTTATATATTAAATATTTTTATATTAAACATAAATACTAATAAAAAAGAAAATCTAACCTAAATTAAAAACCAAAATATATACAAAGTATATAAAAAAATTGATTTTTTCAAGTTAATATGTAAATGTACATATATATATAAAAGCTTATATATAAAAATAACTTGCCATAACTATAATGAACAAGTTCTGAACAAGTACTTTTAGTTTAGTAAAGTTTATAATATTTATTCGCTTAAACTTATGAGTTTTTTACTTTGTGGTTGTATGTTAAATTATTCATTATAACATTCACCCAAATTCTAGAATATTTATGCCAGAAGTGCATGAAACTCAGTATAAAAATGAAGCAAGAACAAGTTTTGGTATTATTTTGGTATAACTTTTGAGTTACAGAACTTTTTTTTTGTTTACTAAACATTTTTAACTTTTAAGTAAACCTAATAACACATTAATGTTAAATGCTATAGAACTAGCAGTAATAGTTCTATAAAGATATAATAAAATAAAAAAGAAGTTATAAGTACATGCGAAAAGTTACAATTTTACATTCAAAGTAAATTTTAATAATGTATCTAAAATGAAGGGAAAGTGTTCAGTTACAAGAACAAATATAAAATTAACATTATTAAATAAATAAAGATCTAATAAAATGTCGCTAAAACTGAAAGGAAGAAATCGGAGGTTTATATAAAATCAGGGAATAGCAATGTTAAGATACATATTAGTTTAACGAAGTATATAATCAACACAAATTGTAACAAAATTTTGCCAGACAAAATAATAACTTAAATAGATCAAAAATCAAGGAATTGGAACATGTCCAAAATATTCATCTATCTCATTTTGGACGAACAATTGGACATTTTGGATTTATCATGTATTGATCATGATAAATCCAAAATTACACGTAATTACAAAGTCCTGTTTTGATTTTGGTCAGGCCAACCATTATCCATATTCACCTGATTTGACCACATATTCCATTTATCTGTTTTTATTGAATAAAAAACTATTCAAAAAGCTGACATTCTCAGGTTTATATAAAATCAGGGAATAGCAATGTTACGATACATATTAGTTTAACGAAGTATATAATCAACACAAATTGTAAAAAAATTTTGCCAGACAAAATAATAACTTATATAGATTAAAAATCAAGGAATTGGAACATGTCCAAAATATTCATCTATCTCATTTTGGACGAACAATTGGACATTTTGGATTTAAAATGTATTGATCATGATAAATTCAAAATTACACGTAATTACAAAATCCTATTTTGATTTTGGTCAGGTCAACCATTATCCATATTCACCTGATTTGACCACATATTCCATTTATCTGTTTTTATTGAATTAAAAACTATTCAAAAAGCTGACATTCTCAAAGATAGTGACTTCAGACTCAAAAACTTCACTGCTATACATCCAAATGTTATGCAATTTGGGGCCTAATGCAGGATGTAACCTCAATATATAGGTCTCTATGTGTTGTTTACTTTGGAAAGTAGCTTGTATAAAACATTTTTTTTTGTCAAAAGGTTAAAGTTGAAGTAAAATTACATCGAAAAAATATCTTTTTTTTATTAATTTTTTTTTCAAACTAATTTTCCGTTGCAGACTTAATACCAAAATAATAGCTAAGATAAGATTTAGACCTATGATTTTATTTTATTTTATTTTCTTCTGTTACTTGAATAATAAATGTAAACTTTTTTTTAAAAGAAAAACTACACTTTGTAAATAAACCATAAACAAAAAAAATGCAATTAAATAGAAAAAATTTTCATTATTTGTCACGTTCGCATATAATATCTACACCTTTATTGGCACATACTTTTTCTAATCATCTGCAAACTCAACTTGATGGTTGGTTGTGAGTAATTTTCACTATTTTTTTATACATCGGAATAGTTTAATGATTTATTCTTATCATTGCTCATTTATTTATAATGTTTTAAAAAAATTTTATTTTAGACTTTCCTTGATAGTAAAAATTGTACTTAAAGCTTGTAATTATCAGCTTAGGCGAAAGTTTATTTACTTAGCATATTTTTGCGAAAAAAAAAAAAATGTTTAACTAATATACAAAATTATAAAAATTTCTTAAATTTTAATATATAAAAAAAATCCTAACAAATATTTAAACAATTTTAATGACTATAATATTTTTTGATAAAAAGTTATCTATTTCAATCTTATTCTGTCTATTTCTAGCGCATATCTATTAAACTGCGTAAAAAAATTATCTACTTAATTTTTAATAGCGTTCATTTGTTAAACGTTAATATCTAATAAAAAAAATTATTAAAAATCAAATAAGATAGCCAAAAAATATATATGATAAGAATTAAAGCAAGTCGTTTATCTATGGAGCTGTCTATTATACGCAATGATGAGACTCTATCGAGTGAGGAAGAGTGACGAATTGTAAAAAAATTCGTAATTTATTTATTTCGTTCTTATCAACAATAATAAATTAAATTTAATATCCAAATATAGATTGTTTAAGGACTTCCATGGACGACAAAAGTTTTGAATAAATATATCACCGCTATATTAATGAACCTTATATTGACTATTTACAAAAGATCTGAGCAGGTGTTTGAAAAGTTATTTCACACGATATAATACATCTTTATTAAATGATTATTAGAGTAATATAAACATATATATTTATAAAATTTTATATTTATAAAATCTGGTATATTTTAAATAGGATTTGATATGGAAATTACAAAATCACAGTATTTTGGCAATTAATAAAAATCCACTTTAACTAACATATTTTAAAAAATGTTATTGAAGATAATGCCTGAACGGCAACGGTCTTAAGATCGACTTTTGAGAAATGCTGGTTTAGACGTAGAAAACATGGCACCTATTTCGACTGTACGTAAAGTAACTAATATTTTTAGCTATTATCTTTTATGATTGATTTGATCAAATGATATAAAGTAAGCCATAACTCTATGAGGTCTCTACTTGATTTTTAAAATCCACTTACATTTTCAACTAAAAAATAAATTAAAACATGAAATAGTTAAGATACTTAATATTTTTACAATGTTCCAAAAAACGTAGAATTTTTCAAAACGGAGACGTAAGAAGAATTCCACCGAAATTTGAAAATATATATATATATATATATATATATGAAAGAAATATCTCTTTTTTAATAACTTCTTTTTTAATCAAGCTATAGGTAAACTAGTATGCGTTAATTACAGAGTTAAGTTTGATAATTGAAACTATAAATAATACTAAAATCTATTATAAATAAAAGAATAACTCAAAACACTATTTTGTACTTTGAATAATTTTAAAGTATATACTGATACGAAATCATGTCTTAAAATTTATATTTTCTTTATATAATATTGTTCTAAAGAAGATTTGTGTCTTCCATTTAAGAGCATAAAGAAATTTTTTTCATTATTCTCATATTATATTATATGAGATATACAATTATATATCATAATTTTCATTAAAGTTTTTTTGTCTTTAAATAAAAAATCTCTATTCGAAAAGAAGAGAGAGGAAATAGTAAGGAAATTTTTAAACATAAACATTTAGTTTTTCAACAAATTCAAACTTAGGCTGATCTTGTATAGTCTGCTTGTATAGTCATTTTGGGAGGTGTTGAACGGTCGTGGAGAACGGTCAGGGAGATCTCCCCTTGGTCGTGGAGATTGGCATACAGCCACTTTTCTTGGATACTAATAAATATTCGAAGATGAAGTTTTTGTCATACGAATTAAAATTTTTAAATAATATTCAATTAAATTGAAATATTAAATTTCCTAAGTTACGCTAAGATCTGTTAAGTAATATTTTACTATAAATCGGAGTGTCTTGAAGACGAACTATACAGATTAGAATTCAAACATTAAGAATAAAATAAAAGTAAAATAAATTGAAGTTGTTTTTGTTGATTTTTATTTCTTCTAATACTTATAAATAAGTGATCAATTAACCAAATACAACAAATTTAAAGTCCGTTAGATATTTTAAGAAATTTTTCAATTCATTTCTATTAATTTTTTTTTATTAATTTCCAATATTTTATTAAGCAGAGCAGACTGTACCGTAAGAACTCGTTTCTAGGTTGCATATAAAAATCGCTAAACTCCATAAACTTCCATTCAATATATCAATTCCCCTTTAAACTTTGACAGTTTTTATTTTTTACATTAACAATTAATTGCGGCAAAATACTTCCAAATTTTTCTTGCATACGAATCAATGGGATTGCCTTTGTACCTACCATACTTAATATTTGCCCTCTTCCTGCAGTTTTAGTATATGTATATATATAAAGAAAATTAAAAGAGTAAGTAGGTTTTGTTAAGGAACAGAACAATAGGGACTTACAACGAACCACCCCAGTAAATAGTAAATAAGAGCGTTATTACATCGCAAACATACAGTGCATAATTAAAAGGTTTGAACTTCAATAATAAAAAATTGAAAGCAAAACAGTGGAGAAAAATTAAGTCATAGTTGAATATGTTACCTTATAGTCTTTAGTGGTCTTAAGTTATATTCATTATTCATAACAGAATGGGTTTTGTATTGCACGAAGCAAATCATACATACAAAATAATACGAAACTCAAGTGCTTGTAAAAAACTTCAAGAAATAAAAGTCCTTATGCGCCCTTCTTGGGCAACAAATAACTTTTCGTATTCATATCCGTATCCGTCTTTCGTTTTCAATATCTCTGCTTAAACACACTCCATTGTCAGTTATTTAGCTATTTCATTTAATTTTATTGGCACCACAACAAAAAATTATGTAGTAAATAATCCGATTCGTAAAATACCGTAAAATTTGGTAGTGCTCGATTTATTTGCACTTTGCAATCACAACTTTAGTTGGCAGAAGTGATTCGAAGATATGATAACCGATAAAAATGACTGCTAAACTGTTAGTGCTAAGAAATTAAGTAATTTGTGGTGATTTACGGAATACCAGAAAAATAGGTCAACAGTTTTACACCACCGCTTTTGAAGCGTGTGCGGCAACAAACTTTTTTTTCTTTTTTTAGATAAGACTGAGTAATTTGAACTTAGTTATGCAAATAAACGTTAAATTTATTACTATTCCATTTGTTTATGGGAAAATATTATCAATAAAACTTTTTCGCTATGTAGGACAAAAGGAGAAGAGAACGAAATTGGTGTACTTTCTACCTTTAAATCCAACTCCTGGTAATATTTAAAAACTTCAACAATATTTTATTGTTCAGCAATAAAATAAATTATTGTTTTAACACACAAAATTTTTAAAAATACTTAAATAATATAATAAAAAAATACTAGAAAATAATATAAAAATTAATATTAAAAAATAATACTGAAAAATAATAAAAAAAAAATAATAAAAAAAAATAATAAAAAAAAAATAATATAAAAACAAAATAATAAAAAAAAATATTAGAAAAAAAATAATAGAAAAAAAAAATTTTATAAAAAATAATATAAAAAAAATAATATAAAAAAAATAATATAAAAAAAATAATATAAAAAAAATAAATAATATTAAAAATAATGTTAAAAAATAATAAAGAGGTTTTTCGACCCATTATCAGTGGTCAGTGGAATTATTTCTTCAATTTAATTATTTGTAAATAATTTTTTTTTTTGAGTATGCAAGTAGCAATGGTTGTACAAATACTCTGCTAAATTTTAAGCTCAGAGTCAGCGCACTTGACTTTTATGTTCGCAAATATTTCTGGAGTTTTGTTACTTTGCTGTGAAAGTTTTATTAACAAATTTACTTGCTGTGTTTATATTAGAACGAAATCATAAATCAGCTGCAAAGTAATTGAATTAATTAATTATATTTTTTTAATTTCTTTAATTGTTAAATTTCAATACTATTCTGTTTGTAGAGGCAATATTTGTTGCATGATTTCTATATATAAAAATAATAAAGAAAAACTAATATAAAAAAAATATAGAAAAATAATATTAAAAAAATATTAAAAAATAATAATAAAAAATAATAATAATAATAATAATGAAAATAAATATAATAATAAAAAAAATAATAATAATAAAAAAAATAATAATAATAATAATAAAATAATAATAATAAAAAAAAAATAATAATAATAATAAAAAAAATAATAATAATAATAAACAAATAATAATAATAATAATAAAATTATAATAATAATAAACAAATAATAATAATAATAATAAACAAATAATAATAATAATAAAAAAAAAAATAATAATAATAAAAAAATAATAATAAAAAAATAATAATAAAAAAATAATAATAAAAAAATAATAATAAAAAAATAATAATAATAAAAAAATAATAATAAAAAAATAATAATAAAAAAAAAATAATTATAAAAAAATAATCCGATACAAATATATTTCTATATACATACCTCAATTTCTGTCATTAATTTATTTAAGCGCTATATAATACAGTCAATGAGTTTCAAAAATTCAATAATCTGATAAGTCCAGATTCATGTAGAAAAATTTGACTGAATTAGTTGAGAAACTCTAAAACTAAAAACCTAACTAGGCAATAAACAGAAGTATTCATAAATAGTTAGACAACTTTATTAACGTCAATAGTATACAGCCAACTATAACGATTATTCTATCGTTAAAGTTAATATAATATTTCAATAACTTATGAAAATGACAAAGTTTAATCATGATATCTAGATTTAGATGTTATCGGGCATTAACACGAGATCTTTATAAATTTAATCAGCAACCAGATTATTTCAGAATTCTATATGGTTTTTCATGTACATATATAAATTAGATTAGAATGAAATATGGATTCAGGCAACTGGTAAGGCAGAGTACTACAATCTTAATAGATATTTTATATTAAAACAGATTTTTATCAAACAGAAACTATTAAGCAAATCTAATGAAATTCAGCATATTTTTTGTTGAAAAATATCTTAAAGTACTTAGCGGACATCTCTCTTGGGTTAACAATTTTTTTAAGCTAATTTTTTTGTTATTAAAGAGTGTGTCAAAATTGTTACTGACTTCAATGCAAAAAGTGAACATTTTTGTAAAATAATTGTGGTAAAATTAAAAAAAATGTGATTAATTTATTTAAAATAAATCAAATAATTAAAAACCCTACCCAACTGTCACGTGCCAATTTAAACAGATTATTCTCTTTGGAAATCTTCACCCCACATAAAAAACACACCAACGATATTTTTCATTTTTAATAAAATGCAAAAGGAATATAACATAAGTATATATATATATATATATATATATATATATATATTATATATATATATATATTACTATCATATACAATCTAAACAAATTGAAGTAAATAATTTGTGTCCATTCCTCAAGAAGGAAGCTTAGAAACTCACACAGATGGTATAATTTTGCATTTACAAGGGCTGCAAATTATGTTCATCGTATTAAAAAATGCAACATTACATTGGATGTAATAAATTGATTAAAAATCTTTTTCCCTTCCTATTTTGCATTTATTTATTTATTTTTTTTTTTTTTGTTCTGTACAGTAAACTGAAACCATAATGCGGGCTTAGTACAAGATGCACATGCACTTACTAAGACGCTATGGTAAGTATATATAAACATGCATTCACATTCACTTTACATATTAATAATATTATTAAGTATTAACTTGTGAATCTACCACAATGTGGACTGCTTGCTGTGATAATTGTTGTTCGAGGCAGGTTTCAGCTTGAGCCCTAAAGTGGAAAATCACAGAATTACAACAAGTAAACAAACGAAACGACACTACTTACTGGAAATACGACGGGGATGGATAGTTGTGTAAGTGTTATAGAAATTTGTTATTCGTAAAAGAAAATAGCTTAAGTTTTTGCATAAAATAAATTAATTTTATCAATTCACAGATAAATAAAAACAAAAACTAATTAAATAATTCATGAAAGAGAGTATTTCTTAAACATCAAAAAATAAAACACCCATTAGAGAACTGTATTTTATATAAATAAAATATACTTCATTAATAATAATATAATTAGAATAGCAAAATTAGTAACCATTAAAAATTAATAACACTAAAATCGGATTTTCAAAACATAATATACAAAAAATATCAAAAATCATTCCAGTCCTCGAATTAGAATACTCACGAGGTCGCATGCCTGTCGTAAGAGATGACTAATAACCAGTCAACACTTCCCGATACTGTTTAAAGTACAAATGTTGTAAGTTAGTTTCACTTGCGGCACTTGACCGGCGGTTTAAATCTGACAACACATGGGTTAGGACCTACAGTTTCGGCTGTCCTGACTAATTGAGATTGGCCTCTGCAATGAACATTTCATGGTGGTTATGGTTTCAAAATCCCAATGTGAGCATTTATTATCGCATTATATTGTTATATATATTAAGATCACCGTGACAATGGGCCTATAGACCTGAGTGAATCCCTTCAGATCGTAGGTATAACCTAAAATCACCGTGGTGTTCAGCTTTAATGGCAAGTAATCACGTAAAAAAACTCTGAACTCTGACTCTGTTAGCTTTCTTGAACAGTAAATGTAAAGATTTAATCATATCGATAAATGTGGTCATTGTTAAGAAAGATTTTCTTCGTGAATGAATGCAGATTTTGAAAGTTCGCATTAATGCAACAACACCCACTCGACTTATCTGTATGAAGCATGATTATTTCAATGTTCAAGATAAGCAATTAAAAATACAAAATCACAAGGTAAAAATGGTCAAGAAAGTTCTTTTTCTTAGATTAGGTTAGATTATACTGGCGATCATAGGGGATATACACTTAGGCCTATAGGCCCATTGTACTACCGTATTATTAAATAGTATACTACCGTATACTAAGGGTTAAAACTATTTAGAACCTTTGACAAAGCTTATGATGCTATTCAAAGGAAGGTCCTGAAGTATGCCAAGACCCTTAAAAAAGAAAGCGCATTAAATATTAAAACTTCCTTGAATAAAGGAAAATTTCGGAAAACTAATTTATCGTATACACTCACTTAAAGCCGGTATTATCAATAATTCAAAATCGTTTTCATCAGATATGAATTAAGAAAATTTATTGAATCTGTTCTCTTAAGGGCCCATTAGACAGCAACGTTCGTTGTCAACGCGCGATTGCCATTACACAAACAATTTTTTAAAAATTTTTTAAACACGCCCCAGATAAAACAACAAATATACTAAAAAATCGCTCTCACATGAGAATTTTTTTCTCCTACTTTTCTCCTACTTTGTGAAATGCGAAATTTGTTTGTGTAATAGTAACATTTGAAATTTTAAGAAATGTGTTGACGAAAATCAAAAAATTTTGATATTTCTTCAAACATGCTCGTGTTTTTGCATATACAGTCGGATTTGGTCGGCATGCAAAATTTTATTTATTTTGAGAAATGGAAGCGTAAACATCGTTTAAATGCACGCATGATTTGTCGTTAGCATGCGATGCTTTGCAAATATGAATGAATTTTATTTTAAATATTTGTATTTTCTACCTAGGTAAAATTTTTTAATTTCCAAAACATTTTATTAAGGAGAATTAAAATATTAATAACCTTGGGCTAAAAAAAAATAACCAAACATTAAATTACAATAAAAATTTTGTTTTAAATATTAATTGCATTGTGCACCTACGGAAAATTTGTTATTAAAAAATACCAAAAAAAAAATTAAATTATATAAAATATAATATATATAAAAATAAATATATAAATTGAAATCATAAAAATAAATATAAATATATAAATTAAAATTATAAATTAAATGTCATCATTTTTCGTAAGGAAATTACGCATAGCAGCCGCTGTCGACACTTCAGCGATTGCTTTAATACTGATGAGTGAACAAATTTTGCATTGTTTGCTGGAGGCGTGTTTAAAAATTGTTGGTAAATTTAATGTGTAATGGAGAGAGAAGACTTCGTGTGTTTGTCAACGCGCGTTGATGTCTAAAGGCCACTTTAGAGACCAAAAAAAAAAATTATTTAAATAGTAAAATTAATTAAAAATAAAATTTTAGTTTTTTTTTTTATTGTTTTATTAAAATTCTAGAAAAAAACCATCTTCAGTTGTAGAATTGGTAAAAATAAAAAATATATTTTTATATATTTTTAAAAAACCTGTTCAAAAATGTATAAAAAAGGGAATGTATTGTTCTGGAAAGCTATATATAAAATACACATTCTTTAAAAGATATTTTATACATCTGCTATACAGTCACTTAGATGGATGGATCTATATCTCAGTGGTGTTTTAATATAATTTGTTAGAGATTTGATTAACCAAAAAATTTAATTTTTTCTTTTTGGTTTGTTTTGGATTTATCTTATAAAACAAATGTTATGTCTGCTTCTTTCTTGTACGTACTAGTTTTTCCTAATTACAATAAATCAAAATAACTGTTTTATTTCCAACACTTACGAGTTATCTCTGGTTAAATCGATTTAAGTACACAAAAGTTAACAAACTGAAGAAAAACAAAACACACAAAAAAAAAATTCAAATAAATAAAAATGTTACTTTAATTAATTTGGGCTTTCGTTATCATCTTAAAGCATTTTATTGCAGCCACAAATTCATCCGTCCATCAGGAAACTTTGTCAAGCGATACAATTATGTCGAGAGACACACTACTAACTTTCCAAGCCTCACTTTGTATGTTTTCTGTTTTCTGTTTTCTGAAGACAATGAAGATTTTTAAACAGCCTAGCAGCAGTAAGCTAACAGCTATTGTTACACTCAACATAACAACATAATAATGAACAACAAAGCACACAACATAGCAACATCAACATCAACAAATAGCAAATAACAAATAACCAGCAACAGCAATAGCAACAGCAACAGCAACAGAATGTACGGATACGTTAACAATCGCAGCAATAATGCAGAAATTTATGCCTTGCAAAATCTGCTCATTATGCGTTTTGATTGTTGTTAGAAAACTGCTGTTGTTGCTCATTGGTCTGGTCTGGTGTTGACTTGTTGGTTGCTGTTGTTACTGTTGATATATGTTGTTGCTACTGTTGTTGCTATTTAGCATTTTCATTGAATTTAATAGGTTGTTGTAGTTCGTACGTACTGTTGCGTATTTGTATCTTAGGCTTCTGCTCTTCTGCCTTTCTGTTTTAACTAATTTTACAGTGTCTTCTCTTCTCTTCTCTTCTCGTCTTTGTGGTGTTGCTGCTATGCTTTCGCTGTTACTTATCTAATGCCATTTAACTCTTTCAATTCTGCCGCCAAACAAAGTCGTTAGCCTCACCAAATCGCATTAGCCCAAATCTTTGCAATGTTACAAGTATTATTGTTCCCTTATTGTATGGCATGTGTGCCTCAACCTCAAGGTTTCGCATGGATTGGAAAAAGGCAAGACGAAAATCACAAAATCACAAAATCACAAAAAAAATGCATTTACTCGTATAACAACAAAAACAAATCAAATTATATATACATATGTTGAATTGTGGGTAAGTGTGAAAAACCTTTTGCTTGGCTTTATTTAGTAAGCCTTCAAGTTTTGTCTAACTGCAACACTACGTAAGTTGCAGCAATTGCTGCATTTTAATTATTCCACTGTATAGGTGACAAGAATGCGTCCAACCGCATATTAGACGATTGGCAACAACACACACAATCTGTAATTATCTAGCATATTGGAACAAATGGCCTAGTTTTTCTCCACTGGTACTGTTTTAAATATTTTGTATGTCTCCAAATCAATTGCTGACGATAGAAATCAGTTATGTTCATAAAGAATAGAATAATTGTATATAGATAGTAGACTGACTCTTGGTATAACGAAAGATATAATGTCAAGAACTTTTAAAATTTCGAATACATTTTATATGATATATTCCCTATTTAGAGAAAATAATTTTGGTATGTCTATTATTTTTGAATGTTTGATCATTCGAAACTTAATTATTTACAGAGTTTATATAGAGAGTTCATTTAAAGAATTATTTTAAAAAGTTCAATTAAAAAGTTCATTTAGAGACTTTATTTAGAGAGTAAATTTAGAGAGTTAGTTTAGTGAGTTTATTTAGAGAGTTCCTTTAGAGAGTTCATTAACAGCACTCAATTAGAGTTAATTTAGAAATTTCATTTAGAGAATATGTTTAAAAAGTTTATTTAGAGATTTCATTTAGAAAGCTGGATAAGAAAGTTTCTAATTAATTATTTAAAGTTAATTCTTTCAGAAAATTCATTTGGAGAGTTTATTTAAAAAGTACATTTAAAGAATTTATTTAGAGAGTTCATTTAAAGAGTACATTTAAAAAGTTCATTTAAAGAGTTCATTCACTTAGTTTATTTAAAGAGTTCATTTGAAGAGTTCATGCACTTAGTTTATTTAAAAAGTTCATTAAAAAAGTTCATTTAAAGAGTTCATTCACTTAGTTTATTTAAAGAGTTCATTTAAAGAGTTCATTCACTTAGTTTATTTAAAGAGTTCATTTAAAGAGTTCATGCACTTAGTTTATTTAGAGAACTCATTTGAGAGTTCATTTAGAAACATCAGTTAGAGAGTTCATTTAGACAGTTCATTTAGAGAATTTGTTAAGAGAGTTCATTTAGAAAGTTTATGTAAAAAACATATTTAGAGAGTTCATTTACGGAGTTTATATATAAAATTTATTTAAAGAGTCCATTTGGAAACATCATTTAGAGAATTCATACAGAGAATTCATATAGGGAGTTACCTTAGAGAATTTATTTGGAGAGTTCATTTAGAAACTTATTTGGACTGTACATTTAAGAAGTTTATTCAGAGAATTTATTTAAAGAGTTCATTTAGAAAGTTGGTTTAGAGTTTATATTAAAAACTTATTTAGAGAAATAATTTAAAGAGTTTATTTAGAGAATTTACTTATACAATTTATTTAGAAGTATATTTAGAAAGTTTTTTTTTTTTTGTTGAGAATACATTTAGTCAGTTCATTTAAATAATTTATTAAGAGAGTTTATTTATAGGTTTTAGAAACTAAATAAATAATGATAAATGATAATGATAAATAGCTTTGAGCCACATGTCAAGTTGACACGAAATCGTTATGCCAATTAAAAGCAGATATATCAAAACTAATCAAGATATATCCTCGTGATTAGTCAATGATTGATCTAAGATCTGCATACCGCCCCGTGCGGTTAGTGATTACTCTGAGATTAGATAGTGCTAAGTAGGGCAGCCTGTCGGTTTTTGCATATAGCTTCAGAGCTCTGTCCCTTATGTATTTTTTGATCGGATCTATTCTAAGGTCTCTTAGACAAACACTTTTATTTCAGAAATTTCTTACTAACGTGTACCGTCTTTTTGTAACCGTTATTTGGCGTAAGATATACAAGATATATAAGATATAGAAACCAATATATGTACTCATTATACCATAGCCCATATATCCATTTTCAATAAATGCGTGTTAAGATATATAAATAAATAATTATATTAATTATGGTATATAAATTATGGTTCATAAATAAAAACATGTCTATTAAGTATAAAAAAATTTCTATTACATAAAAAAAGAAAATGTTAAGATAACATCAAATGATATGAGTTAAAAGTAAACTACGCAACAGACCTAAAACTAAATTCTTAACTAACTTTGAAATTTTTTTAATTACCTTTGAAAAAAAAAGGTAGACAAAATCTGATTTCATTTACTTTACCTAAAAGAAGTTGGTTCTCATGCAAAGAAATCGGCAATCAAAAACTAGAATTCCCAAAAGAATTGGAACGTGACTGCAGCTATCAAGTGTTGGATTGTATAAAAAAACTACCAAAATGTTTAGTTTATTCAACAGCAATAATAAAAAAAAATAATTTTTAAAGAAAGAATTATTCAAAATAAGTGAGAAAAAACTGATGAATCATATATGACGACAAACCAGATTCACACATAGCAGAACCGATTTAACGCTGTATACATATATATTGTATCTATAACCAAAATCTTAAGTGCATATACATTAAAAAACAAAACATAGAGGCAAATTATGGGAAATAAATTTTATTATGAATGAAATTTTTTTTGTCATAAAATTAGTTGAGAATTTTGTCATTTTAATAATAAGTTTTATTAGATGGATGATTTCTTTTTTTATTTTTTATTTTTTTATTTTAATTTTGTAGACACCAAAAAATACAAAAATTTGAAAATATCTCACAAGCAAACATAATCCTACAGTTTATCTATAGATGTATATATCCACCCAATGCTTAAATATTTAGATGCATAAATATTTTATAATTAATTAAATATGTCAACAGCATTCTTAACAGTCTTGTCAGTCTTAACAGTCGTGTCAGTCTAGTCGTAATGGCGTCCAGCTAATTGTAACGTCCGTTGTATTCATTTTCCAGTGATAAGTTGGTCCTCTTCCATTTCATAAGTCACATAACTTAATTATTCATGGATTACGTGAAACTGTTTAGCTCAATTTAAAACTTCTCACTAAATATTTGCATTCCTCAACAAACCCGAGTTATTACACGTAAATCAAGTACATTTAATATATCTTTGCATTGCCTCTGGTATCTACTGAATTACCACAAAAGTGAACACCACTTTTACTAGATAGTTTTACTGAATTAAACTAAGAAAAAAATATATTAAAAAAGCAATACAAAAGATAATGAAAAGTACATCGTGTATTAAAAAATCAAAATTAAAAAATAAAATAAAAATTGAAGGAAGTAAGCGAAAATCGTAGATACTTGCAGTGAATTTAAAATTGGCACGTTGCACTGAGAAAATTTTTTATGAATTTTATAAATAAATTAATAGTAAATTATAATAAAAAATTAATATATGAATATAAGTTGTTAATGGAAATAAATACAGGAAAACAATATAACAAATCATATTAGATTAAATAATTCTTTTTTTTATAAGCTTTGAAAGCAACTTTTAAATAAATTAAAATAATTTCGTTTTATCTAAAACAATTATGCATTTTTATCTAACCATCTTCCCAACCGGTGGTCCGTGAGATGGTTAAAAATAGCTTGTAGTCCACTGTGACCTCACTTGTTAGAAAATAACCACAAAAAATGTTTAAGTAATTATAAATCTATTTTATAGCCTAAATAATGTACCTACGCACTTATACAATTCATTACACTTTATACCAGAGATGGTCCCTATTAACAACAAACATATCATAGTGGTCCTGGGTCAAAAACATTTTGAGAACCACTGATCTAATACATGAAAAAATTAAAACAAATATGTTAGACATCCATTACTAATACAATTTAATCATACATTGAAAAGCTTCCTCCTCATTCATTTTACTAAATTGAATACATAACATTTACGAAGCAACCCGTTTACTTTATTTATGCAAGCAGTCAATACTCAATTTAACTCAAATGTATATACATATATAGTGAAATAAGCAAACATCAAAGGAGTAACTAACAATTCCAGAAACATAAAATAAAATATTAATAAATCAAGCGAAATTATAAATGAAAGACAAAAATGGCGCTATGCTTGAGAATTTATTGGATTTTTTCTTAATAAAATTGAATTTTATATATTTCTTAATAACTGAAAATCTATGTGGTCCAATATAAAATATACAATAAAACACATAGTTATAATTTACCTCATAGCTAATTACTTTATTTTATAAATTGTTGATGCAACTATAAACTGTTCAGAACTTATAAACCAACTAATGTCCCAAAGCCTTTTATTTAAAACCTGAAAATCTGTGGGGTCCAATATAAAATATACAATAAAACACATAGTTATAATTCACCTCATAGCTAATTACTTTATTTTATAAATTGTTAACACAACTATAAACTATAAAATGTAAAGAATTTATAAACCAACTAATATCCCAAAGACCTATAAAGCCTTTATTTAAAGCAGTGTTTAATTGATTACAATTAATTATATTTTAAATAAAACTATTGAATATGTATTTAAATCAAGCAGTTATGTTGCGAACAAGATTGCCAAGTTGAACATTGTGAAGTAAATTTTATATAAAAAAAAATTATTTTATAAGAAAATATATTTAAAAGACTTTATATTAACAAAATTTTTTAAACTTTCATATAATACAAACCTAACAATAGATCTACAAAACTCCTACCTCTACATTCCTTCCTACCTGAACATCATTAATTTGCGTCTTAGTATGCTTAATTAAAAATTCCTTTTTTTTGCAGTGTACAATATGCAATGGATTCCACTGCTAGGATGGTACTACATGATACTTAAAAATGTAAAGGCAAAAGTAAGAAAAAGTACAAAGCTCGACAACATCAACAACGATTAACGAATTAAGGAAATTGCCTCATTCACATCCGACAAGGATGAGTCATGAGACGTAACGGCGTCTGGCGCAAAACTTTTTGAATGGAACATGCAAAAAAAAAGTTTTATAGAGGAAGATTGCAAACAAAAACCAAAAAAAAAAAAAAACATAAGGAACAATAGTGAAGACAGCTCTCAGACATATGAACAATTTTTGAAGCCATAAATGTTGTCTTTTTGCCAAAACCATATCAATATATAATATATAATAAATTGAATGCACATTGATATTTTTATCTAGTATACAACATTTCATATATATTTTTAAATGTTAATAAAATCTTAAATACCTTTAAAAAAAATTTAGAAAAATTATTTTTATTAAAACATATGCAGATACATTTGTGGTTGTATTAATCTATATGCGTAAAAGTACTTCACAGCAACAAAAGTAGACACAAACCATGGATAATATATTTCATGATATGCAAATCATTTTAACTAATGCCTTTGTGACGTGAAAGTCGTACAGAACTATGGACGCATTTACTAGTATTGCCATATATTAAACAAAAAACTACTACTACAAAACTACTACTACATAGTCTGACACTATGATGGCGCTAAGGTCAAAGTCATAGTTCAGAGTTTTTCATTATATGTAAATACTATGTATTATTATCCTAAAAATATAATAACCTATCTATTACATATAATAACCTATCTATTATATATAATAACCTATCTATTATATATAATAACCTATCTATTATATATAATAACCTATCTATTACATATAATACTCTATCTATATATATAATAACCTATCTATTATATATAATAACCTATCTATTATATATAATAACCTATCTATTATATATAATCATATCTATTATAGATAATAACCTATCTATTATATATAATAATCTGTTATAGATAATAACCTATATATTATATATAATAACCTATCTATTATATATAATAACCTATCTATTATATATAATAACATATCTATTATAGATAATAACCTATCTATTATATATAATAATCTGTTATAGATAATAACCTATATATTATATATAATAACCTATCTATTATATATAATAACTTATCTATTATATATAATAACCTATCTATTATAGATAATAACCTATCTATTATATATAATAACCTATCTATTACATATAATAACCTATCTATTATAGATAACGACCTATCTATTATATATAATAACCTATCTATTATATATAATAATCTGTTATAGATAATAACCTATCTATTATATATATGTAATAACCTATCTATTATAGATAATAACCTATCTATTATATATAATAATCTGTTATAGATAATAACCTATATATTATATATAATAACCTATCTATTATATATAATAACCTATATATTATATATAATAACCTATCTATTATATATAATAACCTATCTATTATATATAATAACCTATCATTAACCTATCTATAGTAATCTGTCTACATTTTTTTATTAAGCCAATTTTTTTTAATTTAAAAAATTATTTTGCAAGGTTTTAAGACGACAATCCATATAAATCTTTAGGACGTATACAACTATATGGGGCTATAAATTATATAGCTTCATAATACTATATATATGTAGTTGTATATATAGTATATATAACTATATACAAGAGCATCCAATTGAACTAAATTTAATCCTAAACTAATATAAGTTTCAAAATGGTGACAACACTGTATCCATACTTCTATTGTGTTGTCTATAGATAATTCGGGGATAAACAGTATATGCGGCAAAAGTGGTAATTAAAAAAATTAACTTTCGATAATACGTTAGTAACGTTTCAATGACATTTTATAATGCATCAAACAAACAATGGCTGATAGATACACCTCACACCTCATTTTGAATTTATAGTGGTCTTAGTCCAAACACCAAAGACGCTGAAGTTTTCAGTATGAGACATAAACTTTCAGCAGACCAAGATTGGCACTAAGAAATACTAAAATGTTGCGGTCTTCAGCGTGAATAGATAAAGATTCTACAAAATCATTAGTGCAGCGTTCGACTTATCTGTCGATTTATCTATGGAGGCCCTATACTCTATTAGGAGAGAAGGAGAGCAGTAAGTAAGTAACAAAAATGGTTCCATAATCATTGTAAAAGCTAAATATCGAAAATTCGAAATGAATTCGGAAAACAGTTTAATTTAATTACTTTTTTTGTTTATTTGTTAAAATCCAAAAATACAACTCTCTGAAAAGTTGCAGTTCAATTAGATTACCTATTATTCCGTTATATATCTACTGTATATATTATATATAATTGGAACTCATAGCTAATATGTTTCTTTAAACTAATCTTATCGAATACAAAATTAGTTCAAATGCTAAAGTTTTAAAGTTCTTAAATACATATTATAATTCTGCCATTAATAAAATAATTAAATATATATTTTCGATTGTATTTGAACTATCTTTTATGATATTATATATATATTATTAATATTAATAATAATAATATAATCTTCACTTATTTTAAAATATTAATTTTAATGGGTTAATATCATCACGTAGTATGTCCAGTTATATGATTTCCTACTAACCAGAAAAAAAATTGAGAAAGGAAGGTAGGTAAACTAATCTTTAAAGTGTGCCTACATCCATTAAATGAACACAACCTATTTCCGGTAGAACTCTCCCGTATGAAGTACAATAAAAACAATAAAAACAATAAAAAAAAATTAAATAAATAAATATATTTATCGAAAGATGAAACATATGGTAGAGGTATCAAATTTTAGTAAACAAATCAGAAAAAAAAATTATACATAATAGGAAATATGTGCTGCTTAGGCATAAATAAATCCCTTACAGTATAAAATATAAACTAGAATGTTTATAATAAAAAAAAACATAAATAAAAGTTAAATACAAACTCACCTGTCGTATCCATATAAACAATTAATATGCTGAAAACGGTCGCAAATGACAATATGCATAACGCGATCGGCAAGAGCTGACGATAGGGCGACGGACCAAGTCGCGGATCAAATTTCTGTAGTTTTTTACATCCGCTTGCGGCCTTAGCTTGATGATGATGATGCGCATGATGTAGATGATGATGATGTTGATGGTGGTGATGATGATGATTATGTTGTTGCTGATGGTGCTGATGTTGGTGTTGTGACGTCGCTGTTGGAAGCGACAACGATGTGCCAGACAACGTATTGTTACCACCCATACCCGCCACATTAACATTATCCGCTGTTGTTGACTTTTGACAGCAATATTGATTTTGATTTTGATTTTGATTCTGATTGTGGCTGTGATTATGATAATTGTGTTGATTGTGATGATTGTGAAAATTGTGATGACTTTGTTGAAAGTGTGGCGCAAGTCTTGTCGGCGTAGAAAGTGGTGAAGATACTGTACTGGGTGCTGGTGAACTTATAATACTACTTAAATCGCTTAAACATCCATCGTTGATGTGTGTCTGCATTATAGCACTACTGCAAACATCTCGATCATCTATTTCATTTAAATTATCTTTTTCCTTATCAATATCATTTTGTCGCTGCTGAGAAAAATACTGTCGACTATTTTGTTGGTGTTGTGGTGTTCGACTAAAACGATGCTGCAGATGGTCTGGTTCATCAATTGAGACTGTTGGTATTGTGGGCGCACAGTCTACACAGTCTTTGGTGTCATTATCATCTAAATTTGCAAAACTAATACCAATGACATTGTTATCAGCTCGTACCTGACTGATATCAGTAAAACTAGTTCGATCAGGCAGCGTCTTCTGTGGCTCATCAGTTGTATTGATATCGTTCGTAGAACTTACTATATCACTAGTTTTAGTAATGGTGGCTGTTGTTTTTGAAGTGTTGGAAGTTATTTTGGCGGGTTTGCTTGCAGATTTTGTTACTGCTGTTAAGGCATCTGTTAGCGTAGAAAATAAGCTTTTACTCCCACTTGACCCTGATATGTGCCGCCTGTGATAGGTTTGCGCTGTATTGGAACAATTGTTCGCCAGTTCAGCACGTTTTAACTGCTCGGAAGCTAAAGCTGGGTGTGCTGAATACTCAGTTGTCATATTTCAGCGTGTTTGATTTGGCTAAGTATTTTTAAATTTTAAATGCAATTTGTGTGTTAATATTTCACAAATTTTTTATATGTATAAGTTTTTGATTTTTCGTAGAGGCACATTTTGTTGCAATTATAGCATATTACATTCACCACATATGTATTTATATATATATAAATCTATATATAATTAATTAAAGTGCTGACACGCACCGAACTAAGTAAGTTTATTGTGGTTCTCTTTCGAATGGTTGTGCGGCTTTTACTGCAAAGAAATAAAGACATATTTTAAAAATTAATGATTTTTTAGAATATTCAATAAATTTATTAAATTGTATATTAAAACACTGTAAATTCCATAAAGTTCATTGTCCTTTAGACAATAATTTTCTTAGCTGCTAAATCTCGTTTTATGCTATACTATAGTTTCTAAAAAAAACAGCCTCATACAAACCTAAGCATACGGACAGACAGAATTTTACTGACTTTTAAGGCATAAATATTGATGTACTTTATTTTGGTACAACACACAGTTAGGGATGCTTAAGGATCTCTACTTCCATAAGTTATGAGTGAAACCTCTTGAATTCCAACCAGATCAGACTGCTGCTGCTGCTGCTGCTGCTACGGCTACTGTTGTCTGCCAAATACTTATTAAAATTTTTATGAATAGGCAAAAATACATTTGAAGAAAAAATATTCCCAAAAAAAATAAAACTATAATAATATGAAAGGCAGCCAAGGCAAGGCAGGCAGGCAGCAGAAGTAAGAAGAAAAAAAATTGAGGTTTTTTTTGAGAATGTGCACCACCTGTCAAAAATATATGCACATACATTGAAGAAAACGATCTTAAGTCGTTGTAGTCGTAAGCCAAAGAACTGAAGAACTGAAGAACTGAATGGAAGTAAGTGCTGAAAACGACGTTGTTGACGTAGAAGAATTGAAATATTTTTGAATTTCGAAATGTGCGGCATTTGAACCAAATTAAAAAAGACAAGAAATGCAACGTTCCAGCACATACATAAAATAACAAAAATGCTTCAAATACACATGAAATTGAAAGAAAAATGCATAGAAACATAAATGAAAACATTGTGTACCAAGTAGAGTTCACAAAAAACAAAAAATATTTCAAAATAAAAAAAATAAATTCAAGACGAAAAATACAAATGAGAAGGTACTTGTGCGCCTGCGCAACAGACGGCAAAACTTAATGAAATGAGTTCAACAGTAACAGCAACAGCAACAGCAGATGTTTTTCACCAGCGACATCAACAGCAGCAGCAGCAACAACACAAACAACAACACAAGCAACAACAACAACGTTATAATTACCGTCGCTGTATCGTTATTGTGCTTTAACCATATTCCAAGTTTATGAACCATAACGTCTTTCGATGTGGCTTCTACTTAGAAATACATCAGTTCCATATACCATCATTTAAACAATACAATGAATACCGAATACCGACGCAACATTTAAAGGATTAAATAGAAATAAGAAGGTCCAAATTGCATGCCATTGGCATATTTGACTTATTTTAAAAAACAAGAATTACAAAGAGAAAGAAATATGAAAGTTAGGGATCAGAGAGAAGATATATATATGAGCTAAATATCAGAGAGCAGAAATATATAAGCTAAATATCAGTAAGTAGAAATATATAAGCTAAAGATCAAGGAATAGAGATATATAAGATAAAAGATCAAAGACTAAGAATATATAAGCTAAGGATCAAGGAATAGAGATATATAAGATCAAAGATCAAAGACCAAAACTATATAAACTAAGGATCTAAGTGAAGTAATATAAAAGCTAAGGATCAAAAAGAAGAATTAAATCACTTCGGAAGAAAAAAAAGAAATATATAAGCTAAGAATCAAAAAGCAAAAATTTATAAACTTAGGATCCAGGTAAAGTATAATAAAAGCTATGAATCAAAAAGAAGGATTAAATAACTTTGGACGAAAAAAAAGGAATATATAAGCTAAGAATCAAAAAGCAAAAATATATAAACGAAGGATCCAAGTGAAGTAAAATAAAAGCTAAAGATCAAAAAGAAAATATTTATTTTTTTTTTGAGACCAAAGAAAAGAAATATATAAGCTCAAAATCAAAGAGTCTATACCGTATAATATTTTGAAAGAATCAAAAATAAGTCAACTTAAAAATAGTATTGATATCAGCATAGAAATCATCATATAAATATAAAATGTATTAGGTATCAGCCTACGAAAAAAATGCTTATAATAATTAAAATATTTTATTACTTTTTATAATAATTTTAATTTATTTTAAGCAATAATAGGAAAGAGATTTTTAGTAATAATCATATAATACAATAATGAAAAAAAAAAAAAAAAATTAAGCGATGTGGAGAAAACTTTTCGGACCCATAGACCTGCCTAGCGCATAACACTTCTCTGTTAACATAATAAGCAACTGGAAATATGAAATGAGCAGAATAATTTGGTAAGATTCATTAAATGTGATAAGTGAAGTGAATAAGTGGGTATGGACCCGTTTTAAAAATGGCCGAAATATTGAATTTCTCAATAAATACAAAAAAAAAAATTATTATTAAATAAAACTAACGTATTTTGTTATTAAAAAAAAACACAAAAAATTTTTTTAATTAAAATTTATATAAAAAAAATTAACGAATGATGTAGTACCGCAAGCAGATTGCGGCTATATGCCCTACTATAAAAAAAAAAAGAAGTCCGCAATAAAGTAGGAAGAAAAGGATGTACGAAAGCGATGGATGATATTCGAACTTTAAGGGTTAGAGACCGAAGAAATCAAATTGAAAATGAAGAAATATGGAATGATTAGCGGAAAAACAATGGGTCATCACGAACTGTGATAATATGATGAGATGAGATGATGTATATTATGTTTAAAAAAATACCAATATGCTTTAAACAGATACTTGTATTAGATTTATAGTTGACAAATTGATTCTATACATTTTTATTATAAAAAATGAAGTGACTTATATTTTATTTAGCGTACAATATAAGAGTTCACAATATAAAAATCGTTTATGTTCGTACACAATATGTTTCTTATATAAAGCCAATACTACAATAAAAATTGATATTGTTCCGTTATTAGCTGATTTACTATATATATACAATTATAAAGATAACTTTGACAAACATACATGTTTCTACTCGTCTACTACATCTACTCTTAAATGTGTATAAATAGGACTCTATTTCGTGTTAATATCCTACACTATCCATCAGATGGATCTTGTATAGTCTTATTATTTCATATATTTATTATAAGAAGATATGAATATATTTTCATTTATTGGAATATAATTCTAATATTCCAATATATTATTTTATATATAAAATTAAATAAATTGTATTGTTACTTTTCTTACAAGTTTGGATAACTTCAGATATGCCCATTATTATATAGATGGCATATTGCACTGCCTACTTGGAGTACAATGTCCTAGTCAGACTAACCAAGTCTTACCTTTTTAATAAATTATAGTATTTTTGCTATTCCTTGGAATTTTAGTTCATC
Source organism: Teleopsis dalmanni (assembly GCF_002237135.1). Classification (NCBI taxonomy): domain Eukaryota; kingdom Metazoa; phylum Arthropoda; class Insecta; order Diptera; family Diopsidae; genus Teleopsis; species Teleopsis dalmanni. The sequence continues at coordinate 36,331,466 of NC_051848.1, forward strand.
AGCAAATTAGTTGAGTAGCTATTATGAATTTTTTTCGTCCTTCACGGTCTCCTCCTCATGTTTGCAGAACCTACAGATTTCATCGAAGAGAGTTCTCACTTTATTTTGTTATAATCTTACAATTCTTTCTCATTATGAAAATGAAAAATCATTATGCCTTATGATAGATCACTACGAACAATTTAAAATGTAGTAAATCTACAGAATACAGAGGTAGATCTGTAGATCTGGTAAGTCTTTTTAGTGTAATTTTTTTATGTGACCATTAAAATTATTAGATTATACTTGAGGATTTGTTCTCAAATAGAGTTTTAATTAAGTAGTATGATATGTTGAATATTTCGAGCCAATGCTCCCGTTAACTTTTTGAAGATGATTGCTTGGTCTAAGAGACAAAAAAAATCGTGGGATCAATTATAAATATTTACTGTGACAGAGGATCTGAAATATACACATATGGCAAAAAAATGACCTTTAGTCAAAAAAGTAATACCTCAAAAATGGTTTATCTAAACCACACAAATATTCAACATATATTTGTATATATATAATATATTTATTTTAATTTTCTAAATTAATTGACAAGTATTTTTAATAGATTTTACGATATAAGCTTGAACTTCATGTTTTTGTTTAATTTATTAATTGGATGATCTTGGATGTGTAAATTGATTTTCTAAGAACAATTTTTTTTTTATAAAAAAACGTTTATTAGCCCATTACATTCAAATTAATTCAAAGTGTAGAAGATGAATTTTCATTGCACTATGCGATATATTGATACGTTTACAGATACAAATAGATAAAAAGATATTTCAGTTCATGAGAAGCATTTACGATTCATAGCATATGCTTCAGTGCAGTTTGCACTTCATACAATAGAATTCCTATAATGAAATGTAACACTCGCAACTATAAAAATGAAATTAATTAAAAATTAATGTAAAATTGGCACACAATTACCATAAACCAAGGCAATTTATTTCAATCAATTTTAGTCCAATTGGGAAGATACAAAATCATGGCTGGCTCTTTCTTAATGGAGTCGCGTGTAAATCGGAATGGTTGTGTCTATGATTTAATGCCACATTCACAGAGAAACAGAATATATAATTTGAAAATCATTGCCTTTGTGTAGTCATTGGAAATTTAATTTGTTTATTTATTCTTATTTTTACTCAATTCCAACTGCTTTGTAAAAAAATTTGTGCAATACCTAAAAAAAAGTGGAATTAGGCGCCATTTCTCAAAGCGCACCGGAATTATTTTATGCAAACCGTACTGTCAATACGTCAAAGGCATTGCAAGTTGCCACCCTTTTTCCATTTCACTGAACGTGTGTCACAGAATAATCTGAATTTATTTAATTTTTTGTGATCTACTATGTTATAGGACAGACAAAAAGATATCTTTATTTACAGATAAATTAAATTAAGGTGTTTGGAAACTACTCACACTACTTAAAATGGAGGAAATCATATGTTTTTTGAGTAACATTCTTAATGTTTCAATGGACAGTGTTTCAACTTGCTAATATTTTAATGCTTCAACATATACTACTTCATATAATCTTTATTAATATCATATCAAATGTCACTTCTTGAAAATATCATCTCATATCAGAAATCAGTCATTTATCTTTCACAGAGAAGTTGCCTTCAGAATTCGTTTCATTTATGTCATCCTCATTTAAACTAAATGAAATTATTTTATTTATTATTTGTTTGTTAAATTTATTTTATTCAGGTTTTATTTAAATAAATTTATTCTGTTTATAGTTTTTTATTTTTGATTATTATTACTTATTATTATTTGCTATTATTATTATTTATTTTTATTATTATTATTTATAATTATTATTATTTATTTTTATTATTTTTATTTATTTTTATTATTATTATTTATTATTATTATTTATTATTATTATTTATTATTATTATTTATTATTATTATTTATTTTTACAATTATTAATTATTATTATTATTCATTATTATTATTATTTATTACTATTATTTATTATTATTATTTATTTTTATTATTATTTATTATTATTATTATTTATTATTATTGTTATTTATTATTATTATTATTTTTTATTATTATTATTATATATTATTATTTATTACTGTTATTTATTGTTATCATTATTTATTACTATTATTATTATTAATTATTATTATTACTTATTATTATTATTATAGTTGTTATTATTTCTTATTATGTTGAAGCTATTTGAGCCAGTGCACTTAAGCACTTTTACTCTTTCTTAACTCGACGTATTTTCAAAACCCCTCTTTAAGCCTTGACTGGATTATTGTTTATCACTTCATTAGACTAAGCAATAATTGACCTTAGCTTTGCATACCTCCACGAGCAGCCTATAACCCTTCTAAGATTCTATAACGCGGTGTTGGTAAGTCTGTCAGTTTTCGCAAATAATTTTAGGGCTCTATCCTTTATGTATTTTTTGATGGGATCAATTTTGAGGTCCCTGATGATGTCATTCGTCCTAATGTACCACGGCACCTTGGAAAGTCTTCTCAGATCCTGGCTTTGTGCAATTTCTAGCTGGCAAATTGTAGTGTTTGAAGCTTTACTAAACGCTACACATCCATATAGAAGTTGTTATTATAATTATTATTATTACTATTTACCTTGTTTATTATTTATTTAAATAATATTGTTTTATTTACAATAAATTTTAATTCTATTTTATATAAAAATGAATAGAATAGAAAAGAATAGAACATTTTTTAAAGAAACATTCCCATATTTATTAATATAAGTTAACGACTTATTCGCGAGTCGTTAATATTATAATCAATATTTGATATTATAAGTTTTTATTATGAGTAGTTGTGTAATAAAGTCAGAATATATAAATAGTTAAGTACAGTAGTTGTTGAGTTGAATAGAGCTTATTAATTTTAATGTCCCCAGTCTTAAAAGTCACAATCTCTTTTCACAAATTCATCTGCAAACACGTAAATCTTGTCAAAAGCAATAAAAGTGAGGCAAGTCTTTAACGGCATAGACAAAGTGGCAATAACTCTTTCTAGCAAACAAATTAAATTACAAATCGTAGACAATTTTATGAGCCAAATATGCAGCAAACTTGTACCACCAACTGCTCAAGACACAATCATCCCATCGAAATTGACTGCTCGCCGGTTCGTACTCTTCCTGTCACTTTCAAGACGTTTTTTGAACCATTTTTATTTTTTTGGCAAATGTAAGTATGGCGTGCTTGTTTAAATGCTTTCAAAACTACATAACAATAAAAATTTAAAAATGTACATAAATGAAAAATGAAAAATAAAAAAATAAAAATTAATAAAAAGAAAAAACTCAACTACCAAACAAACTAAGTTTTAATGTTGTTAAGTGCCACGTAAAAAGGGAGCAAGACAATAAATTTTTAAGAACCAAGAAGCAATATTTTTCTTTCATTAGCTTGCCAACAAAAAGTCACTTAAAATCTAATCATGATTTTTATACGTCGTCAGTTTCAGAATTCAGAATTCAGAATTTTGTGCTTTCAGTTCCTTTTCGAACTAACATATATTAGGGAGAATATACAAAATGAAATGGAAAATTGTAATAAAATACAAATTAAATTCATTTTTAGTGAAAATAAAGTGAAATACCAAGTGGTAATTTTCTTTTTGCCCTAGCAAGTCTTAGCAAATGTCTTAACAAAACTCGAAATCCAAGTAAATCCATAAGGAACTTCAAAATCGTCCTAGTATGCAAGGAATGCTAGTACAGTTAAAACGGCCTCAACTGCAATACATCAACTGCCAACACGAAAGGGAAACTAAATAAAAATGCTAAATGTACTATACTAAAGTTAGTACGTACTCCAATAAAAAAAACAGCTAACAAACAAAAAAAAAAAAGAAGCGTAACGGGTGTTTGGGTCAACGGGTGTTTGGTAGAAGACATTACGAATTTCAGGGAATAGGTAGGTTAGCTAAATGTGCTAATTTGGTGTGTACGAATAGCAGAGTTCTTAGAAAAAATATATTTGGCCAACTGCAAACAGGCGTCATTATTATCTCAACGTTCGCACCAATCCTACAAGAATTTTATTACACAAACAAACAGCAGCAAATATAAAAAGCACGGGATAAACCGAAGTATTACATTCAACATACTGGAATTGACAATTACTTATTTTGCTCTTGCTCATAGATGTGCCAGACAAAAGTAAAAGATAAAATTTTTGCCATGTAGTGTTGACACGCAAACGTTACCCGAAATGACCACACACCACACACAGACTACGACGGCTACCTTTCAGTTTTTTATTCTTCAGATAGTTTTTTTTTTTTTTTTTTTGTCTTCAGATAGTCCCTGTAGGAAACACAAAGCGAAAAATTTACTGTTCCTTTTCACTACCACTGTTGATACGAAGTAACATATGGATGCATTGAACCAGTTTGTCATCAGGATATACCCTCCAGAGCACATAAATTGTTATTTAATAAAATAAGCACGTTCTAGTTAGTGAGTAAGTGAGTGAACAGCAATTTCTTTATTCTATTTAGGAATGAATACCTGCTCAAGCAGGAATACTTTGAAGGATAAGCAGGAACAATGCAAGGTGGTGGCCTTACCATAGGGTAAGAATAATGCAAACAAACGCATTTCATGCTGACTTAAAATGTAACACTTTTTCAAAAATATTTATGCTTCTTTTCACATTTTCTCAGTATTAAAATAAAATTAAATAAAATTCATAATTCAATTTGTTTCGCCTTGAAATTTTATTGTCAAAATTAAGCAAACCAATTTTCATACAAATTCCTAATTAATCACAATTAATAGCACAATTAAAACGAAAATAGTTTTTATATACATATATATTCTAATAATAGTAAAAACTTTCCGAACGAACATCCCATTTTTTTTTTTAACTTTTGAAACAAATTAACCCGCCTTTTAGCCGGAAAACGTACAAACATTCAACGCTCTGTAGAAATTATAATCTAAAGAACGATGCTAATAATGTCTTCATTCTTAGTATGGTCCGGCCCCACAAGCCGACAACGTCAATAGGAATATATATAAACAAAAATAATCCACGTTTTAGTAACTATTACCACCACAAGTACAACCAAAAAGAGGTACCTATACATAGGTTAAGCAGGAATGAATTAAAGAACAGATGATATATATATCACCTTTTAAATGTTTAGATGTAATAAGTAAATAAGTAAAAATGGTGATCTGAGAAGACCGAATATATAGAATATATATATAGAATATATATATAGCATATATATATAGAATATATATAGCATATATATATAGAATATATATATAGCATATATATATAGAATATATATATAGCATATATATATAGAATATATATATAGCATATATAGAATATATATATAGCATATATGTATAGAATATTTATATAGCATATATATATAGAATATATAATAGCATATATATATAGAATACATATATAGCATATATATATATATATTTATCCCCTTTTAAATGTTTAGATGTAATAAGTAAATAAGTAAAAATGGTAATCTAAGAAGACCGAATATATAGAATATATATATCAAGAATATAAGTAGAGCCCCCCACAAACCAATAACGTCAACAGAGAATGTATAAATCAAAACCAAACAACCAAAAAGAGGTTGCTATAAACGTATTAAGCGTGAAGGAATCAAACAACTATATGATGTTGTATTTAAATATTATTTCCTTTTAAATTTCTAAATGTCATTAGTGGTTCAGTTGAAATGATGTACTAAAGAGCGATGTTAGTAATATCTTGATTATTAGTAAGACCCCCTCAAGCCCATAAAAACAATGGGAAATATATAAACCAAAAATAAACTATGTTTTAATATATTCGTTGCCATAAAGGCAGCCAAAAATAGTTATCTACACCTGAGCGATTACCCAGGAACGAGTCTAATGCTATCATTATTTTTTATTGTATTGAACGAGGTCTGCAATCTATGTTAAAACCAAAAGTCAATAGTTTACATCTCTTAAAGTGTTTTGCTTGTACCCGAAAACGAGTCCAGTATCTACATTCAACTTTCATTGAATTGGGTGGGTTGTAATCTAAAACCAAGAGACATTATTAAGTTTCTCAAAAGACTACATATGTCCAAGTTAACTTAGAAAATTACTTTCAGGAATAACGCTATAGATCTTATAAATGGCAATGTATTACAGTTTTACAGGATTATAATGCCTACGCACTGAACACAATCTGACGACCTAGAAAGTGACTCGCAAGCCCGACTCGCAAGGAATAAAATCACTCCCCGTCATTCCTTAAGATCTTGTCATACCACGATATGATGTAAGTATTACTTCAAGGTATAATAATAACAATGATAATAATAAATGATAATAATAATAATATCAACAATAATAACATTCGCAAATACAAGAGGTCATCTCGTAATGTTTTAGTGTTCAAGACACTAATTCATTCCCTCATTTAAGTCTTAATATTTCTATAAGCCAAGTTTCAAGCTGACATCATAACTGCAAACACTCGTATAGCTCACTTAGCAAAACCGTCATGATCGATTAACTTTAGTGAACCTGCAACGTTCGTTGTTGTGTCTGTTTTTAAAGACAAACAATTGCATTTTTATTGTATGTTTGTATTAAAATACCATATGGACTTTAAATTATTTACTACACATACTGTATCTGAAGATAGGTACTCATATATATAATATTTATTATTATTGTTGTTGTTGTTCTTGCTGTTGTTGTTGTGACGAGTATTCCGCCGTTGATGTTGATCATCCAAATGTGTTTTTGGTTTTTGTTTCATTATTTTATTGTTGTTGATGTTGATGTTGTTGTTGTTGATGATGTTTGTATATTTTATGTATTTACATGGGCTAAGAGAATGTTTGAACCTGCTTTTGTCATGCATCAGCGCATAATACAACATTTTCTACTACACTATATATACTTTTTTGTTGTTGTTTATTATTGGTAATACTGAATTGTTTTTCAGCTACTTGCTGCTACTACTATTTCTATTGTTTTTGTTGTTGTTGTTGTTGTTGTTCCGGCGTTGTTACATTTAACGCACGATCATTAACCGCGAAACATTGCAATGGAATGCATCGTCGACATATAAGCGAGTGTATGTAATATGCACTATGCAGTATGCAGTATGCAAGTGACGTTCTTAACTGTTGTGGTTGGCTCCAATGTATCCACTTGCACTGCCAGTACCACTGCAGTATCTTCAAGTTGAGTTTAAGTGATGCCTACTCTGGACAAATGTTAACAATAAGGTACTTCAGAGACTAATGTAAAGTAATTGTAGCATTGTTTTGACAATATGGCTGATATGTGTACGAAATGTGCTCTGCCGTTGTTGCGATTCTAAGAAAAAGTGGAATATATATGACTTTAAAGAATTACAACGAAACAATGGAAATCGTATTAAAATGTTAACATTTCTTGATAAATTTATTTTGTTTAATTCAAGAAATCAAGGTAAACCTTTTACGCTACATAAATATCATTATATTTATTTCTTTTAATTAAATGTACTAGAAAGTATTGATATCAAAAAAGCATTATTGTTAACATAAATTAAAGATTTATAATATTTAATTTCTATATAGTTAAGATAGAATTAAAAAGTTGGTCGATAATTTATGGAATTCTGACACAGAGAAATCGAAAGCCATTACATCGGCAAAATAATTAAGCAGAATTTACAAATTGAAAACTTAAGCCATAAAAAAAAAATTTGCATATCATTGAATATTCTCATCATATCATTGAATATTAATATTCTCTGAAATTTTAAAGTGATCCTTCCTCTTCTTCCTTATTATTTGACGCACTGTATTTTAAACAGCAGTAACATATTGAAATTCTATCATTTTACGGGGATACGCACAATAATTCAAAATTGACCTCTCCCCGAAATCAAATGCAATATATATTCTTCTGATTTCTATAAAGTCATTTGAATGATTTATTATCAGAATTCAACGCAGTTCTTATTACAGTAGATCATCCATGCAGTCATAGACACTATTGAATAAAGGTACTTTAAACACTAATTCGTGTTTCATCAAGTAAAGCGGAAGAATCATCTTGTCTTCAATCTTCTTGTACATTATATGTTTCTACAGTTACGGTTGCGTTTTAATAACATTGGACGGCATAACAATATGTCTCCATATAAGTCTTGCACTCGAAAAATTTTCTCCAATTTTAAACCATTTTCTAATTCCCGCACAACGTCTTCACATCATTCCAGATATAGTCGCCCTATTTATTTTATTTTTTATAAAAATGCACTCTTAAACTTCGGATATTTCTAAAGAATGTATTTTTTTGAAACTATTTAAAAATAAAATGAACAACATTTTCACAACCCGTCAAATTCTCAATTCCCATATGCAATCCAATTCTATATTCTTTATTTTCCTTTAGAATCTTTCTTCGAATTTCAGGATCCTTCCTTTTCAGCTTCTGTAGTAGCAAAAAAGTATGCTCTATTAGCATTCATTAATTTATAACACTTTTATATACATAAATTTTCTATGAATATATATTAGTCCTTTTTGCAATTGAAGACATTTCTCAAGCATTACGACGTTCAGTAAGTTGTTCAGCAAATTGCCATTCCGTGACCGACAACACAGATTCCCTGATGACAACACAGTCTTCCTCATTAACATAGCTCTTTTACATTTTCAATCTACTGTTATTACTTTTAGGTCTTTGGAATAAAGTGGTAAATCTATATTATATCTACAACTCTGAGTTTGTAGATTAAAATCTATACTATATCATCTAGTATGAAGAGTATAAAAATAATTTATAAAAGCATTAGAATTTAAAAAAATTTTATTTATGTGAATAAAAGTAAGAAAATATAAAATAGGTTTACTAAAATATGAGCAGTATTTATGCTTTAGAGAGAACTCATCCAATAAATTTAATATTATTATCAATGGAAATACATTCAGCAAAAGAGTATATTTTGATTATCTTGAAAGATCTCAATATATCACATATACAGCCATAAATTCATAAAATCTATTCTTGACTGCATAAATTGAAACTGTTGTACGAATGTTGAAATATATGAACTAATGTTTGAACCTTTTCTACATAGTAAGTTCATAAATATTTCAGTGAGGAACGAATTGCATACCTACGCACTCCACCATTAACAATTGTAAAAGTACGTAGCTTATGGCTCATGCTAGTAAATCTTATTTTATTATAATGTGTAGTCATGGACTGCTGACTACTGCTATCTATTGCAGAAAAATATGATAAAGAACCATGTTCATTTGGGTATGCCGTATTGGGTTTTATATTCAGATGTTGCACTTTAGCACTGCATTTAGGAAACATAAGTTCAGTTTCAACTTCTGATCAACTCCATGTTCGGTTCAAAATAATTACTATGATCATAATATTTAAAATCGAAATGTGTTTTATGAAATACAGGTGTTTTTTTTTGTTTCCTACTCTTTAATTGATATTAAATGTACTGCAGTAGGTAAGAACGAACAATTTTGTTAACTGCAATAGCAAAAATATTTCAACTTGATTTACACTTGCAACTTTGTTGCAACAATCCAATTCATCCAGCCTGAAGCGACTTCAGATGTTTTGTTTGGCATTTCAAGCATTTTAACTTTTCGCTTTAGTTGTTATTGTTATTGTTATTGTAATTGTTATTCACTTAAGTAAAAACTTTGTATCTAGTATTCGTATTTATTGTGCACATAACGTTCTTTTACTTTGAATGAAGTTGCAGTATTCCTCAGATACATTTCTGCGGGTATTCTACACCTGCACATATGATCGTAGCCAACTATATTATATGGAGAAGAAAGAAATCATATTTCTTCTGTTTCTTCTTTTCTATATTTTTTTTTTATTTGTTGTAGATACAAGTTACGTTTATTTATTCCTCTACAATTTTTATTTTTATTTTTATTTTTGTTTTGTTTTTATTAAGTTGATTACCAGGAAAACATAGTTCAAAAAAGCGGTAGTACAAATTTTATATACGCCCGACTTGTTTATGAAAGATTTTGCACTGGCAAGAACCGAAGCGAAGCGTTTAAAAGAATAACACACTACTGTGATGATGATAATTCCAATGACGATAATCATTATAATAACTATAATAATACCGACAGTTAGCATGTGCTATTGCGGTTAGTCTTATTTGATTCAATTTATGTGCTTTGGGTTATATTTACTCTCATAAGCCAAGTGAAAAATATATGCAAATTGAATAAATACTAGCGGTAAAAATTAGTAGACAAAAGGCGTTCAATCTTAAATAAGAATCAATTAATCGATAACTGGCGCTAAAAAAAAAACAAAATTAAGTTCTAATGTAATGATATATAGTATATTTTTGGATTATATTTATCATAAACCAAATCAAAATTATATGTAAATTGAGTAGATAGTAGCGGTAAAAATTAATTTCAATTAATCGATATCTGATGACACAAAAAAAAAAAATTAAGTCCAAATATAATGCTATACCATATATGATTAGATTATATTTCTCATAAACCAACTAAAATTCATTTTTAAATCGAATATATACCAGCAAGAAGAACTAATACACAAATAACGCTTAATCTTAAATTAAGATCGATTAATTGATACTTTATGATACAAAAAAAAAAATAACGTCCCAATATAATGCTTTACCATACATAAACAAAATATAACTACTAAAATTCATTTTTAAATTGAATATTACTAACATGACGAACTAATGCTGATCTAACGCTTAAACGTAAATTAAGATCAATTAATCAATATCTCACGATACAAAAAAAAATACATCGCTTAATCGCAAATTAAAATCGATTATTCGATACCAGACGATATAAAAAAACGTATAAATATATATGAAATGTTAATAGATATTGAAATTTGGAATACATGAGAAGTTTTTCGATTGTAGCCAAAAACATTCATTCACTTTACTAACATTGATATAGAGAGTCACCCAAGTATAAAGTACCATAATTTTCAAGTTAAAAACCTATTTTATTATTTACAAACGGCAACATTAGCAGCCCAGTTTTTTTACAAAAAAATTTATCCGTCATATAAATTCAATATAATATTATGATATATATAATATATCATATTCTATATGTAGAAAAATAAGCGTCACTATTATTAGAACCCTTAAACATTTATAGGTAAAGAAATAGTTCAAATTTTGAAATATAACACATTATAATAAAAGTGATGGACTTACTACATACTATCGTGATAAACTTCTTCTAAGACAAAAGAGGTTCCGTAAGCTGATTCTCGAAAATTTGACCTTTTACTCACTGCAGTGGAAGAAAAACGGTCGCTGGCTTAAACTGAAACTTGGAAAGTTTTTAATAAGACAATAATTCACTGTTATTTAAAACGAAAGAAAAAATAAATAACTAAAAAAATAAATAACTAAATAAATATAAAAAACTATAAAGCTTGAGAGAGCAAAGTAGCTTTTGTGATGACAGGGTCGCCATATACATATTGCCAAATACCATTCTTTATAAGGTAAAAAAATACGAATTGAGTATTTCATTAACAAACTAAATAGATAAATAGATAATATAAAAACTTCGACATTCAAATATTTGGAACAAGATGTACTTCAATGTAGTGACTATCGATTGTCACTCTTCGTTGATGTTACCGGCATTATATACATATATTACGAAAATCCAACGCGAAAAGGTTTTTAAAGAAAGCTGTAGGCAAGCAAGCACTTCACCATAGTATAGTAACCATTTTAACCACTAACAACCACAATTGGCTTCTCGGTAAGGACTTTTTTTCAGATCAAGCTTAGCATTGTATTGATGTGCTCAAAAAAAACATGATTCGGAAATGAACGAATGGATTACGTAGATTTATCTGCATTCGATTCATTTCTCAGCCAGATAAACAACTCAGGAGTCATCGTCCCCAATGACTTCCCCGATGCCAGTTCGAAACTTCCAAATGATTTCGAAATATTGAATAATTTTACAACATTTTATTTATAGTGATTGAATGTAATTCAGTTTCATATATAAAAATATAGCGTTCTATATACAGATATACATAGGATCATGTGAATTACCCTGTATATATTATAAATTATATATTACATTACAATTACATATCACTTATGAATACATATTCATGAAAAGTACATAATATTGAAAAATACATAATCATGAAAAATAGATAAAATTAGTTGAAATTTTTATACAAATTTAATATAAGTTACATATATTAAAAAAATATTCACACATAATAAAAATAAAAGTAATATACATAAATAAATATATATAAATAAATCTTTAAAAGACAAACATGCAAACAAAAATTATACATAAATTACTTACAACTGCGAAAATTTTATTCGAATAATATAGTTCCAAATTTAGTTTGTATATATCAGTCTTGAATCTGATGCTTACCTAAAATGATAATAAAAAAAATATAAATAAATACTATAATCTCAAGTTATATAAATATTTGTATACATCTCAATATTTTTTTCACAATAATTAATTTTTTTAAATTAATTTATTTACCGTAATATTATTATTTAGTTATTGTATAATAATTAATTATTATTGTTATTATTATGTTTTTTATATATGATTATATTGTTGATAAAAAATGTATTTTTAAATATATTATCAATATATTGTTATATATAAATTAATGTATTTATTTCTTCTTATTTAGCACTACAGTTCAGTATGAATCTTGGCCTCCCTATATATAATGTATTTATTTAATGGTATAAATTTTAACCATTTAAAAATTTTTAAATTAATCCCTATTTTGAGTATTAGATATTATTTTCTTAAAAACCCTAGTAAACCCTTATAAAACCCTAGTAATTTAAATAAAAAAAAAAACAAATTAAATCAAAGTAACAGGTATTCATGACAAAAATCTCAACATCATGTACCAAAATACTTGGATCAGATATTGAAAACATCTTCACTAGTTAGAGAAGACTTGACTTCTCAACATCATAAACTAATTAAATCAGATACTGAGATCTTTTATTTTACTAAGAAGACTTACTTCTTTGTTGACATACAAGTAATATGTTACACAAATATTTATGTTGCAAATATAAAATAAATAAAAATTTTTAATAATTCACACAGACGAACTTCTTCACAAAACAACATAGTTGTTGTAGCAAATTACGTTTGCAAGTGTTTGTATCGAATGTGGAAAAATATAATAAATAGATATTCCATTTTAAATTTTTGTGTAAATATTTTATATGTTTAAAAACTTTAATTAATAATAATAAAATGCAAAATGGCATAAAAATTAAAAATGTTTGTTTGCAATTCAAAATCATTCATTACAGGTCAGATAAAAACGGTGGAATGTCCAGAACATTTACTATATAAAGGCCAATCACAGCCAAGTCTAACTTAGCATTAAAAAGAACTACATGTTGCTCATTATAAAAACCTATTAGAGTATAACTTGGACTTGGATTGCTACAAATGGTTACCCTTACATTGTTAATAGCCTGCCGTATTGCACACATGGGCACATAAAATTGACCTAATCAAGAAAAGGCAAGCTCTGTAGTGCATAGTCAACCAGTGTGTCCAATCAACAACAAATGGATTGAAATGCAAACCGTGTTGATGGACGAAATTCGAGCAAACATACAGAAAACAATCAAGTTACACACAAGGTGTTTGAATGGTTCTATACAAAAACTATTCTAATACCCGCAATGACAGCAGCACTGGCCGTAGTATTTTCGTGTACCCAAAAAAAAAAAAAAAGAGAGATATATAAAAAAAAATAATAAGCCACTTAATCAGGATTCAAAATTTTATTTTTTTCTTTTACCTAAGATGGTTGGATGATGGTTCGATGCTAAGCTGTGGAAAATGGGAAGCGGATTTAAATTTTGTTGGAAGCAAAAAACAATACATTGAAAAACAATAACAAAAAATAAGAATAATATAAAAATAACAGAATCAACAAATTGCACCTTTCAAAGAATAGATACATTTCTTCATAGATATACGGATATAAAGTGTATTTGAAATGAGATAATAAATAGGAAATGAAAGTGCATGCCATTGAGACTGATGTGGAATAGTGGAAGCGGCCAGTTTCAGGTGACAGCAGTTAAGGTGAAAAATGAAAACTGAGATTATTTGTTATTTTAAAAGAAATGAAGAAAATAAGAAAATATGTAGATAACATGAAAATGTTGTAGAAGAATTTTCTTCAGAGACAACATATGTTGTAGATTTGTGGAAACGCATGGATGATGTATTGCCAATGCAGATGCATGATGCAAGAAAATTACTAATGAAAAATTGTTTGGAATTTATAAATTTATATCGTGTATGTATGTATGTATGTATATCGTCATGTTTTGTATGGCATGATTTTTAATGATTTTATATACTTAGAATGTAAATGCATAACGAATTAAACATGGATTTGCAGAGAACGCATTGTTATCAAACTCCAGATTCTTATAGTTATTCGGATAAAATTGGTTAATGAAGAGATTTTGGTACTAAATATATTAAAATATTTATATTTATATAATATTCTGTTTTTTTTATGTTATAAGGAACTTAATTTTTGAGAAAATTATACTTTCAACTATATTACGGCTTAAATACAAAGTTTTTAAATAAATTGGACAAGGTTTAAAAAATACAAGACAAGGTCTATATATAAGGTTTGACTTATGGAGACGTCGATTTAAAAATTTTTTTTTTAATTCCATGTAATTTGTTCTCTAAACCCTATTGCACTCTATTTTGTTCGAATAAAAGAAAATTCGAGTTATGAAAGTTTGACTGCATCACTTCAGATAGAGATATCACGAAATAAGAAATAACAATGGTTCAAGAAGAAGAATAATAATGTGAATAATTTCTGACTTTAATTATTTCTGACCAATTATCCTTCAATAGCAAAGAAAAAGAAACGTAATTATCTCTGACAAATAATACAAATACATCTAAAAAAAAAAACAAAAAGTTTTTTAATGCTTGCTTGTAGCACTTCAATGTAATTACATAAATATAGTTAATAATTACTATAAAAGCAATGCTCAACATTCAATTAGGTGACAATAATATATGTTTTAATATAATTTTGAAGAGATAATGTGAATCAAAACCTATAACATCTGGAATTTAATAGTACTAATGTGCTATAATTATTTGTAAACTATTTATATATAACTTGTTCTTAATTCAATAATTGGTAATCAATTAATTCATATTTTTCTATGAATAAATAACGTATGATATAATTTGTAAAACCATGCCCAGGCTTGTTGTGGCAAATATTGTTCAAATTAAAATCATTAAAAATTTTGTTTTATTAAAAAAAAAAATTCTAAAAATATTTTGAAAATATATTAAAATATATATATATTTTTACATAGCTCTCAAAAATATTATATTTTGAACACACTCCAAAAAAATGCCGGATTCTTTTATCAATAAGAAAATAATGTTGAAGAGAAAAGTTCTATTGACGTAGTATCACATGATGTAGTATTGAATGATGGATCATTATCCTTGCCAATCTACTACTTAGGCAAGAATTGCTTTCTGTATAAATATGTATTTAATCAGATCGAACAGATTTATTTGATGCTTTAAAGAACGGGTCTTCTTGCAAATACATTACTTTGAAGAGATTTGCTGCTCTAAATGCAAAAAACTATTAAAAATAACAATTGCTTCTTACTTATTTTGCCTAAGAATTTTTAGATGTATTTTAAACTAGCACCGATTGCCTAGTAATGGACATACTTAGTAATGTATACTATTAGTGATGATATGAAGCGCATATAAAACGCTCTGAGCATAGCGAGTGTGAACCGCGGCTTTCTTGACCCTGGTCACAAATTATATCACCACCGCTAACTAGCTGTAACCTCACCATCTTCATTATTATCCTTTCTTCTTAATTCTTCTTAATGCCCTTGCTTTCTGACTCACTAGGTATAAAGTCTATCTCTCCCCCCTGATTACTGGAATGAAGTTCCCACATTGTTGTGGGAATCTTCTCCATTCATTCCTAAGAGGTGGTTTTAGTGGGTTCAAGTCTCACACTGTGGCTTTCGATGCTTTCCACCTACTGACAAAAAAAAAAAAAAACGCGCTTACTTACAATGACATGAAAATATTATAAAAAAAAATTAACTGTACAAGGACAGCGCTTATTAACAGCTTATTTAGAGTACTTTGAATGTGCTGTTAAAATCCTCGATGAAGTGTGGGTATAAAGAGTATAAAAAAATTTTTAAAATTATTTATATTACAATAATTAATTATTTTAACTTAAATTACAATAAAAAGCATTTTTGTGTTTATAAGTATATTAAAAACTAAATATAGTATATATATAAATAGTATATATATAAATAGTATATATATAAATAGTATATATAAAATCGTAATAAACTCTTAATAGTTGTCACTTGCAAATTATGTGTGTACTCTGTTGCGTATGTAAAAAATGAGCCCGGAAATTTAAAAAGTGGGAACCAGTGAAAGTCTTTTAAAATTACAAAAGCAAAAGTTGTACTAATTCGATGTTTATTTAACAGATACTTCAGACAACCATATATATATATATATTGAAAAACAATAACAACAAAAACAAGTAAAGCATTTTCCATAATAATTTCATGATATTGTTTATATAATTCTTGGGTATGTGCTTCTAAAATTGTATCTGCATATATATTGTGATTAGATTTCTTCAGGCAGATATGTGTAGCTTAGGTGTATGTTAAGCACCACTTGTTTCATAAGGAGGGCGCTGTGCATCAGTCATGTGTTCAGTTGTGCTATGAATACAATTTTTTTGTTCATAATATTTTCTGTACTTGAAAAGCAAAAAAAAAAAACCAAGTATCTTTTCTTTCAGTTATTTTTCTTAACAGCGGCTAAAGTATTTGTAATGATATATATTTTTTTTAAAGAAATTTTCATTTAAATCTTTCTCAAGCCACTTTCTTAGCAACAAACAGCAGCTGCTTCAATTTTTTTTTCTTCTAATTTTCGATACTTGAGTAGAAAATTTCTTATGAAGTATATATTTAACAGGATTGTATGTAGTGTATATATTTTAATTATGACATACAAATATAAACATGATTTTGTGTGATTTATGAAAGTTTAAAATTAATTATAATTAATTTGTAATTACTATTGTATACAAGAAAATATACAATCGAAGTATTTATTCTCAGATCAGATCAGTGTAATATTGATTGAACACTAAACATTTTATTACTTTTTTTTTCTATAAATACAATGCTAAGATAGTAGATAGATACTATCTATCTACTTTTGTAATGTATTGGAAAATTTAGAACAAATTTCATTGTGCATAACTTTATACTATTGTAGATTTAGAACAGATAAGCATTTAAATTAATGATTTTAATGCTCTCAATAAGACAAATTACCTTATTAGATTAAAATACTTTCTGTTATTACTTAATAAAACTATTGAAATAATTTCTCAATAAAAAGAACTATTTTGAAAGCAAGTAAATTATATGAAAATGTCAACAATAAATGTCAATTGCTGCCATTAAATATCGAGAACGAATGACGTGCAGCGAGAGAGTTCTTGTGTAAATTTAATTTTCAAAATTGAATTTGACGGGGTTAAATGCATGCAATGGCCTTTTTATGACACAGATACATTTTATTGACAACTCAGAAACGTAGCCATCGGCAGAAGTAAACAAGACCAAGTAAAAGTAAATAAGTAATTGCGAAAAATATTGATGAAAACACCTGCCGGTGTAGTATTACGTGAGCAAAGTCGTAAACAGTAAAACCGATATAAAATTTATGCAATCAAATCAAAATCGAAATGGGATTGCGATTGCGATTGGGAAAGGGATTGAGATTGGGAATTGTAAGCTAAAGATGTGTTATGGTGGGGGCAAACAAAAAATTGGATTATTATAGGGGTGCATTAATTTAGAAATTTTAACAATAAATTTAAATGGAATACATATGTCAGTATGTTATACAAAAAAAAACAAAAAAAAAAAGGTAATGAAGTGATCAATCATGGAGCAGATATCAGGAATGTAAATTGATCAATAACTTAATCAAGTTTTCATACTCTATGAGATCCATCCCCTAATTGACTTTAAAATTAAATTGCGATAGTGTTATAAAAATATAACAGTTTATATGTGTTATAAAGCTCCCTCAACGTTTGGGGATTTTAGAAAAGTTGATACGACCTAGAATGGTAGACGTCAAAAATATATATAGTAAGTATCCAAAATAATATCTAAGCAGAACTCATAGCAAATAAGACTTTTTTACGAAGATATAAACTGACTTGCATGTTTGTAACAAATGATCAGAGAAGAAAAACGTATACCTATAGAACTGTTTTCAGTCAAAGTTCTGGTACATATACAAGTACATTAAAAAAAAATTTAAATACTGATAAATAAAAACTGTTTTTAAACTATAAACTCTTATTTATTAAATATTAAAAATACACTTGTATGAATAGTTACCAAACTGCACAATAATAAACTATAGTAAACCGATATATTGTATTCCGTTTAACTCCGGTTTTTGCTGCTGCAAATATATCGATTTTTTTTTTTGGTTTTCAGTTCGTTAAATATCTAACGATCTAATGTATATCAATCAGGATGCATCACAATGACAATTTTTTATTGAAATTTGCAACTAACTAATCTCAGTTGTCCGCTTGATGAAAATTTTCTACAGATTCCTTGTCATCATTATTATCATTATACTTGGAGTTAGATTAGATAGATAGATTTTAAAAGGGTTGGAAACTATGTCAATATGTCACTACATCCTTTGAGGTTTATTGCAATAAACCCACTTTAATTCCAGAGGTGTGTAGCAATCAAAAATACTATTACGTCCCTTAGAGAGATATTGCCTATTTCCGCTATAAGTGAATAAGCAATCGATGAGTACCGAAGTTTGAATCTGACAAGATTATTACAGTGACACAAAATGTTTTTCTCTTCTTTGTGACAAAGTGTACAGCTATTGTTCCTTCTAATACCAAGAGTCGATAGATGTTTTTGAACTCAACAATGTCCAGTGAGAAACTCTGTGACAAGTCGAATGTTTTTTCTGTTCAGTATTAGTAGCTCCGTCGTTCTGGCTACTTGGGGTTATAGCTAAAGCTTTGATTTAGTCTTTTAAACAATACTGTTCCCCTTTTATTATTCTTCACATTTTTAATTAAGAATACTTAGCTTTCGCAGGTCATGGAGTTTTAGGTCGTTTAGCACGTCTTCTTCCTACAGATTTACTGTAGTGAATGTAGGTCACTATTGAGTTTTAGGCTTTAACGACGTATTGGGTATGTCCAACTTAGTCTTTCAAGCTTAATATAGACAAGTCATAACTTTAAATATCTCTGTTGCATATACAGCAATATTGTTTAGTTTTATTAGACCAATAGTTTCTTTTTCTGGAACCAAAAAAATCAGGTTTGCATAATATAAAACGTCTAGAACAAATATTCTTAAATAAAAACCTATAGGCCCAATAAAACTAAAATTTGTTCTAGACGTTGTTCTAGATGTTGCATATACAGCAAGATTGTTTAGTTTTATAAGGCCAATAGTTTCTTTTTCTGGACCCAAAAAAATCAGGTTTGCATAATATTAAACGTCTAGAACAAATATTCTAAAATAAAAACCTATAGGCCCAATAAAACTAAAATTTGTTCTAGACGTTTTATATTATGCAAATCTGATTTTTTTGGGTCCAGAAAAAGAAACTATTGGCCTTATAAAACTAGACAATCTTGCTATATATGCAACAGAGATATTTAAAGGTATTCTAGACGTCAATTAAGTAGTCATTGATGCAGTTGACATAAAATCCTAAAAATTTGAAAATGTCGCCAATTTTGAAGTGATATTCAAATATAATATCGTCATCTACAATGCTAGTTTCGAGTTAGTAAAATTTTTGATACACTTTCATTTAATTTAACTTTCCCTATCTTTTCGAACCTATAAAATTTTTCCAAGTGACAGTTTTTGACAGTTTTGCAAATGAGTAGTGAGTAGTGAATAATCGATAAATAAGTATTTTGATTCGATTTATTAAGTTATCAATTCTTGACTTGAGTTTAATATATTTTACTGGAGTGCTCATATTTTATCGCCGACAGACATCTGCAACTTTTTGACGTTCGTCCAACTAAACGATCGATAATTGTTTAAAGGATTAAAATAAGAGAAAATATAATTCTTAAAAGGGAATAAACTTGACACGCGATTAAAATGACACCAAATATTAAAGGAACTATAAATCGTAAGGATATTTTTGTGAAGTTTACCTTTTGCTTTCCAGTTTTCGTCTTTTTCTGCACTTACTGGCAAAGGTTAAAAGGGTTTTAGCAGACTGCGAAAGGAGTGTGTAATCAGCAAACAGCTAAGGAAAGCAAATTTACTGAAAGCTAACGCGAAAACGCCAGTTCGCATTAGTAAAATTAAAAAATACACAAGAAAAAAGCCTCGAACTCAAGGTGTGTGACCTTTTTATTATAATTTTTCTGTGTATAGTTAAAAGGAGTGAGTGTAGAGGGTTAATTTTATGTTAAGCTGACTTCTCTTTTTTTTTTTTTTTTATTTTTGTTGCAAAATAACTTTTTTTTCACGCAAAACTTAAGTAAGTTTAAACACGATAACAACTTATTTTTTTTTTTTTGTGTGAAATACATTGCAAATAATATTATTCATTTTTTTTTTTTTTGACAAAAGCAAAAAAAATTATATATTCCAAAAAGTTTACTAAAAATTAATTGTGTTTTAGTTGGTGAGGCAGCAGCACGTGTGTTCCAAAAAATTAATTTACTCTCACCATAGATTAACTCCCAAATAGGAAATCACATTGCCACACTGAATATATTATTATATAAATTTAATGAACAATAAATGTATTTCATGTGTACATAATGAAAACTTTTAAGGATCGTTTGAGGGTAGTATACTATAGTATACTATGAATATTGAACTGGGACTGGCTATATATCAAAATATTTTACAACATTTTTTATAATTGTTCTATACATAATGACGTCAAACGGAGGTGGCGGAATTTAGTAAAGGTGGCGCTTTTAATAGTTCATTTAATTCATTGAAAATGCTTAGTCATATTAACGGATTACTAACTTTAACAAATTTGTAATTATTTTCCATGATTATGATTTTTAATTATGGTTTACTTTGATTTTTCTTGATCTATTCACTGATTTTAATACAGACTCATTAATATAAAATGCTCTTTAGGCATGTTAGATCTAGACCTAATAAAAAAAAGTATTACAACTAACAAAAACAATTAACTAATTAGATTTAACTAGTTTATCTATAGTTAGACTATATTTACTAAAGCTATATTTAAAAAATAGTATGTACTATATAGCTTAAGGTTAGATTACTCAAGCTGGGTATAATCCCCATATAAATCTATTGGTTTTTAGAAGTATCAGATAAACGTTGACCTTTCCTTAACACAAATTTGCGATAGACCAATAAAATATATCTTACAAAAAGGCATTTTAAAAATATAATGTATAGAATAAATTTAGATTACTTAGACTGGCATTAAACTCCATACAAATTGTTGTAGTTCAATGATTTTTAGAAGTATCAAATAATATTAGACCATTAAGTAAATTAAGTGATTGTTAAATAAAAAATATTTTACAAAACTCTACATAAATTTATTGGTTTTTAAAAGTATCAGATAAAATTAGAGCTTTAAGCAAATGTGTTTATCAAATGAAATATAACTTACAAAACTACAATTAATAGATTTTATATAAAGGTTAGTAGACTGGCTGTAGGATACACAACTATTTGTTTTTAGAAATATGCAATAAAATTAAATCTTTACATAAATGTGTGATAGATATCTTAGGAGAAATTAAAGATCTGTTCTATCTCTAAGGATTTTAAACATTTTCGCGATAACGCGGAATATAAATGTAAGAGAATATATCCCAATGATAAATCCATATTTATATTTATATAGTTATATCAAATTTTTTTGAAAAATAGTTAACAATTTTAATAAAGTGAACTATTGGATTGATCATACCGGTGTTCCAGAATTTTGGTGATAAACGAAATTGCTATATAGTCAGCCCATGAATTTTCTGGATTTAAAATTTTGTTTTTTTGGATTTGAAATTTTCTTCACTATTAGTCCATTTTTCTGTGCGAACTAGATTTTTTGTCATAGAACATGAAATTATTAATTATTATTAATTATAATTAATTATTAATATAATATCTAATTAATATAGATAAAAATAAAAGCAAGTTTAAGTTGTTTGCATGATCAGTAATTATATGTTTTTTAAAAACCGTACTTGTAAAAGTCCCCATGAATTAACAAGATTAGAACTACCCTATTGAGCTTATGTAATGTAATAAATCATTTGTCCTTAAGCCAAGTGTCAGTATTTACAGTGTCAGATTTTTCCACTATGTCCAAATTTTGTAGAATATTTTTTTATATGGAGCTTTATGTAAATTTTTCATGTAAAATGAATGAGCTGTACCGATACACTATCATAAAAGTATTTCCCCAAGACTCTGCTCCTTTTGTTTGCCAAAGCTGGACAATTATAGAAAATATCCATGATTGTCTTCAACTCGTGTAAATTTCTCTATGTGGGTTTCTATACACCCCATGGCCTTACAAAAATAATATATATTATCAAATCATGTTATATTTTTAAATCAAAAACATCATAAATTCTATCACGATTGTTATTAACAGGCCCTTTGCTTTTTTCAAGATGGCTGACTTAAATTTGTATTACAAGCATATCCATATACCGGTTCCATATTAGCACGCTTTACAAATTTACAATGGTAACCCCATTTATGTAGACAGCATATAAATTAAACACAGATGCAACATTTTAAAACAGGTAAAAAACTAAACAAAATAATAAAAAAATCCGAAACACAAGTCAGTAAGTAGCGCTACTGATTTACTGAACCGCAAAATTATGCGTGTGTGGTGTGGTGAGAGCATAACATGGAATGGAGTGCAACAATGGGGCACAAATTAGAGGGTTAATCAAACACATATGGTAACCGGTACACACTATGAAGAACATGAAGAACTAAATTTTTATACAAACTAAAAATTGTTGCAATAAATTGCATCAGTAGACGATAAAAAGGAATGTGCTAGAATGAAGCACTTGTGTGCTTCTGTACATATTCGTAAATATATTCGTAAGCAATTAAAATGTAATATTATTGCATTAGGCTATTGTTGGATTCAAACTATGATATGAGATATGAGCATACAGATAGATAGATAGATATTGACGCACTTTTTAAGCATATTACTTGGATTCTTCTAGCTAATAGCTGAACTGTAAAATTGACCAGGTGTTTGTCCACCTATTTATTGTAAATATATTAAGAGAGTTTAATGAGAGATTTTTTTTTTTACTAAGGAAATATGTTCAAGTATATACTATGTATAATACTACTACAAAAAATAAATGAATTAAATTAAATAAATTAAAGTTAAGATATTTTAGTACCTTCTGCGTATCATATTTTTGTATATGGACAATATTTTATGGCTAAGACAACAGTGATAGCGAATTATTTTTGATGTCAGTTGTCACTTTAATGTACATTTTTTAGTATCTTAAAATTGGTATTTGTTGTATAAACTGAAAAAAGTTTTCCAAAACATTCTATTGTTTGACATTTTTGTCGCTGATGATCGGCAGCTGTACATACAATAAAAGTAGGAAAAACTACATTTTTCAAGAAAAAACTTTGTTTTATTTACGGGAAATATTTTTGAACCAATTTAGAAAATATTTTCAGAAGTTCATGTTACTAAAAACAAAACAAACTTTTCACTTTTTATAAAGAAAAGTGTTAAAACTGTTAGCTGAGAGAATAAAAATTCATGTTTTCATTTCATTTCCAACATTTTGTGTTTTTGTGGATTTTTTATAATAATAATAATAACAAAAATTAGAAAAAAAAAATTTAAAAAATTTTTGAAAAAGGGAAAAAAAGCACTGGAGAGAAGGTAACAAAAATAAAAATTATAATAATAAGAAAACAATTTTAAAGTTTATGTCTGTCAATGTAGAGTCATTTAAGCCAAAACACACTAAGCAGGTTGAGTCGAGTTGAGTCGAGTTGATTTGAACCTAACCGTACCGAACCGAACCGACCGACCGACCGACCAACCGACCGAATCAAGTCAAGTCAAGTCAAGCCAAACCAAACCGCGCCAACTGCCAACAAAAGCACAAAATTACCCAGAACACACCTTCGTCTTCTGTACTTTGTATTCTGTTGTATTGTTATGGAGCAGCGGTGTTGTTTAAAGTTTTCTTCTTCTTCGTTTCTACTTGATTCATTCGACCGGCCTGCGCTACAGAATTTTGTGGTCTAGAAAAGTTGTAACCACAAAGTTTGTATTTCAGTTATTTGGTTGGAATGGAAATACGAAAATATGAAAAATACAAACAAACTCATACCCAAGCATAACCAGGCGATATACCTATATACCTATACAATATCAAAGAAGACATAATTATGGGAATTTATATGAGATAGAATTTCAACTCTGAATCAGTTTTGATTCTTAATTTCGACTTTGAGCTCAGTTGTGAAAAAAACACACATCAAAAAAAGACTGTATTAAGAATTAACAAGAAACTTGTTTTATTTAAGACATCAGATTGCCGAAAGGTCATTATCACTTTGAATAAAGTATTAGATTTAGATTTACACAGATTTCAGAAATTTAATACAAAATAATTCATAAAAAAAAAACATACTTCACTGTATGTACCAGTGAATATCAATTCAGAGCCGTTTGTTCTTTCATTCATTAAATATAAAATTTTAGATGAATGGCTTTTTAACTAGTTAAAAATTCCAGAAAGATTGAGAGACAACACATAAAATAAAAACAACAACAAAACTAGCACACAAGAGAGGACAAGACATTGAGAAATATATAGTCAATCGTCTCTATTAAGGAAAATTAAACTCAAACAAATGATTATCAAGAATTTATTGGTTAAATTTGATTAATTAACACTGACATATCGAGACATTAGCTATTTAAATATTTTATACACAGTAATAATATATTATATATTGATGTATCATTTGATGAGGGTATTATAAACTTCTTTTTATTTTTAAGTGATATATCAATACATGATTTTATTGCATGGAGACAACGTCATGATCCAAGAATTGGAAAAATTTTTTAGGTAAAAGTCCACCCTTTGCAAAAACCTAAAGTTAACAAAAAAAACTATTAATCAATGTAAATAGATATTTTATTTTTTTTTTTTTTGTTCTTACTTGGACCTACAAAACTTATACCGCGCTTTGATCAACAAATCAGTTAGAACGACCCTAGGATAGAAGCTGGTATATAACTTAAGATATTTGGATATATATATTTAGAGATAGATTTAAACAATTTTTTGAAATAAGTTTGAAATTGGTTATCATGTTCTTATATTCATATTTAATAATCAAAGAATCTTCCATTTAAATAAGATAAATATAGTTTCATATTCAAATTTAGAGAAAATGTTTAGAAAAAAATTAAATAAAATTTATTTAATAAAAAATTACATAAAATTAGTTTTTAGAAAAGAAATTAGACAAAATTTTTAGAAAAACATTAAATTTTATAGACAAAATAGAATAAATTTTTACACAAAAATTAAAGAAAATTAAAAACAAAAACAAAAAAAAAAAAGAAAACAAAAAAAAAATTAAAAATTAAAGAAAATTAAAGAAAATTTACAAAAAAAAATAGAGAAAAAGATTAGAGAAAAAGATTAGAAAAAAAAGAGAAAAAAATTAGAGAAACAGATTTGAGAAGATTAGAGACAAAAATTAGAAAAAAAGATTTAAGAAAAAGATTAGAGAAAAATTAAAGGAAAATTAAAGAAAATTAAAAAAACAGAGAAAAAGGTAAGATAAAAAAATTATAAAAAAAAAATTAGAGAAACAGATTTGAGAAGATTAGAGAAAAAAAAAATTAGAGAAAAAGATTAAAGAAAAAGATTAGAGAAAAATTAAAGGAAAATTAAAGAAAATTAAAAAAAAACATTAGAGAAAAAGGTAAATTAAAAAAGTTATAGAAAAAAATTAGAGAAAATTTTTAGAGAAAAATTTCTTTATAGCATTAGTCTATTTGAAGCATATTTTTTATCGTAGGACATAAGATTCTTAAATAGAAAATTTTTTTGATATATAATTAAAGGTGAAAAAATTGTAAACTATGTTTGGACCCCATAGGTTATAAACGCGTGAACACAATAAGACAAAAATGTACAGAAATACTATAAAAGAAAACTGTTTGAAAAAAAAAATGAGAATTCAAACGACTCACGTCTGTGAGTCCTTAAAACGGGCTAGTTGGTCAATTGTTAAATAATACACTTAAAAAAAAAAAATTTAGTTTTTAAAAAATTGTGTATTCAAACTATATTCTATAGTCATTTCTGGGTTTGCTGAGTTTATAATATAAGTGATAATTTAATTAAAATTGAAATTATTTGTGGCTCAAACCGCTGGTTTTATGGTGTCAAAATCGGTTTGAAAGTTTATGTAATAGTACTTGGTCATTAATATATTTACTTGGGAATCAAAATTTAAAAAAATTAAAGACAACATTTTAAATTTAAATGAAAATTAAGAAAAATTAAGAAAAAAATTACTCTTTTACCAGGACAATTCAACACGGTGGATTGTATAAAAGCCGAACAAATCATCAATTATACGAGCTTGATCTAGGCCCCAATAATTAATAACTGCTTGTAGATCTTGAAATATTGCTCCATGGAAGGAGATTTTTATTCAATATGGGTGGAGTTTGAAAAAAAAAACATTAATTTTTAGTAGTTAAAACTCGTAGTTACCGATTTTGTATTAATTTTCCAAACAATTATCTGTAGAATAATAAGAAATCACTGTGTTGCATGGTATTATTTTACTTATAATTTGACAAGATCCTTGATAAGTAATATGTGAACCGTATAACGAAGATATTTTCTAAGTAAAACAGATTATGCGAAAAATTGAAGATATGATTTGATATGGTTTGAATTAATTTTTTTTTTTTAAGTTCATAATTATTTTTTAATTTTTACTTTTATTTTTATTAACACTTAGACACTAACATGAACTCTTCCACACTTTCAATGATGTACTGGTCTACTTCAAAACTATTTTGCAGCTTATGTACTTTTCTAAATTTCATCAGATTGTCTCGTGATTTCAAGAAAACATTTCTCACAGCTGTTTTTATATGATTTTTGGATGTGCACTGCGTCATTAGATTTTAAAACAGCTTTCGCTTACAATTGACTTAATTGTTTTTATATTAATTTTACTAATTTTCTGGTTAATATAATTCATATATGCTTTTAATTGCATTCTGTTTTTTGGGATATAAAAAATTAATTACTCAATACTTGCCTTCACAATTACTACTAACTTTTAAAACAAAGACTGCACTATTAAAATATGTCACTGTCAACAGTTTTATATACCTATAAAAGCAATATATGTATGTAAATTTTAAATGCCTTAATTATTGTGATCTAATTGTTTGTGTCGAGACCCCAAATAATATAAGTAAATATTTTGTAAATTACAACATAGATCTTTTTGATTCATATAAGAACGTACACCGCATCATCTAAATATTGTCCTAAAGCCATATTTCTGGATTTAACAATCCATTATTGCAATAATTGAGTTTATATCTGAACTTCGAAATGACTAGTGGGAACAGTGAAAAGTGATTTGTAATCTAAAAGTAATATCATCTGGTGAACAGTTTCTTATATATTATTATATTTCATCTTCTTGTGTTTTTTATTACGTTTCATATTATGTTCCTTATTATGATTCTTATTATATTTCTTCTGATTATGTTTTTTATCATATTTTTTATTATGTTTCATATTATTATGATCCTTATTATTATTATTATTTATTATGATCCTTATTATATTTGTACATTTTATGTTCTTAATTGTGTTTTTTATTATGTTCCTTATTATATTCCTTAGTATCTCGCTTATTATAGTTCTTATTATTTTTTTATTTCTTATTATAATTGAATATATATTTTATTATTTTATTTAACTTCATAGATTCTATCTTGTATCATCTTTGGCATTATCTATTTAAGCGTTATTTGTACAAAACAATATAAAAAAAATTTCTTGAATAAATAAAAAAACTTTAATTATTTTTGGCCCTCTATTTTTATAATATGATATTAAATTTGTGTTCAATAAATCATATATATTTCCATAAAAAAAATTATTTACTTTAGAGCGTTGAAAAGCTTTAGATTCAAATGTGATTATCAAGAAGTAAGAGTACATTTCATATAGAAAAATATATATACTAAACACTGTGTAAATAATATATTTGATTAGAATTATTTTATATAACAAAAAAATTTATATATAAAGAAAAAAAAAGTTTTACAAATGCAAAGGAAATATTTTTTTTATTAGATTCGTTGAAGGATTTAAATGCACTCTAAACTATAATGTTGTTTTTTTGTTAACATTAATATTATATTAATTTATGACGTCAGTAAAAAAACAGTACTGCGAATATTTACGTAAGTTAGATATTAATATATCTACAAAATATTTTCTGCTATATTTTAAATATTTTTGTTATTATTGTTGAGCAATTTTTATAAATAATTAACATTTGAAAATGAATTATATTGACGTCAGTCGATAATTTTATTTACTCTAGGATAGAAAAGATCTATTATCCATTACCTTCTTAATTTGCCCGATTTTACCTAGTCTATCCATTACATGGTATATACAAAAATACTTGAGTGCGCTTCATACAAAATACTTGTGGGTGTGCTTAATTTTCCTTCGAAGAAAAAGTAAACATATAGAAAAAAAGAAATATTTTGCTTTACTTGTTAATTTATATAAAATCAGTTTATAAAAAAAACTAAAAAAAAATTAAAAAAAAAAATATCGACGAGTACACTTTGGAGCTTATTAAACAATGTGCATTTGTTTATATAATATTTTATCTATACAAACAAACTTTATTGTTTATGTATTTAACATTATTAGTAGCTCACAAGTGCACATATATGGAGTATTTATCTATACTTATCAGTCCGTTTAAATTGGTAAACATATGAATGAGCATTACATACATACATATGTGGCTAAAGACGGAGAATAGATAGATATAGTTGGGAAGTGATCGTACTGGTATGGATGGATATGTGAAATTCTTCAATTTACTCAATGAATCATTTGGAATGAAGGCAATCACTATAGAAAAACCCAAGGTATTTATTGGTCATAGTATGAATACTTTTGGTTTTATGGAAAAATGATTAAAAAATATAAGATATTGACTGACTGTGCATAAAACACATTCTTTAACCTGGTTATCTTGTTTACTCAATGAATTATTGTTTCCAATTAACAAGTGATATTCCTGCTATGTGTAAAATTTATAATTGTTACTACCGTTTTGAGATATTGTAGAAATTCTAATTTCTATACTATCGATTATATGTTATGAATGAAATTTTATTGTACTGATTGTACTCTTATGGTATATGACCTTTAGTTAGATTTTTAGAACATTTTCTATCATTCTATTATTATTTACATTCTTTTGTGCTTTTGGTTTTGTTGTTTATATGTGATTTTCTTTTCCTTTTCAGTTGAAGGTAATAATTGTATAAGTAATTATTACAACCACTTGACCAAATTAAAAACTATATAACAATTCCACTTATTGACTCTGGATTGCAGTTGCTGCTATCCATTAAACCAATGTTCTCATCTCATACTTCATCTTGAAGGCAAGCTCTCGATTTCTTTGTAAGAATGGTATCGTAGCACTTGTTTATTCAACTATTGACTTGTCTATGGAGCCACTCATTGATTGACTAAATGATATTTAAACAATTCGTACGTATTGAGAAACGGTGTCAAATTGATGAATGAAATCTTAAATATTTGAAAATATTGATATTTTTTGTTTATTAACTACAAGTTTTCATTACCTTATAAAATATTTATATGCTGTAAACTATTAATTAAGCAAATAAAATAATTATAATCAATTTTTGTTAAAAATTTTTACTCTAAAATACCAATTGTTTGCCTTGAAGTTTCTTCAGATATCTTATTTACACTTAAATGACCATAACAATCCGTTACCAGGTTTCGGGCTGACACAGCACTCCTCCCTAGGCGCTCTCTGCTTCTTCAGACATCACACATAATAGTTTTTAAAGTATACATATTATATTATATACTTAATTATTGTCTTAATTATTGTCTTTCTTATTTAAATGAACATAAGCCTTTGAAAACTTTTTCTTTTGTATGCAATTTGATTTTTTTTCAATTTATTTTTAAACAAATTAATCAACTTGAAAAGCGATATAAGACTAAATAAAATCTATTTTTAACACATTTCTTACTTATATAAGGCTACTACAGAAGTCATTGTACTAACTACTGCTGTTTTTTTGTGACTTAATGTTTACCGTTGATACACAGAGAAAATTCGCAGCATGCGTACACAAAACATCTATCTATCTGCCTTAAAAAATAAAAGCTAAAAGCTAAAAGTCATTTCTTCTCACCTACCAATTCGTCACAGAACGACAATGAACCAACAAATAAAAATTATTTCACAAGTGGTCAAGATCATTAGTCAAACCGCCAAATCTTCGGTTGCGGCTGCTGAATCTGCTATGGCGTTAGGTTGTATCTAAACTTCTCGCTTGTTGTTGTTAGTCTTGTCTACCACAAAGTAAACACCAAAAGCGATCATTAAGCGGCTAAGCTATATTTGGTTAGAGTTAACTTTTGCAAATATGTATGTTTTACGATCATTAACACAACTACCGGGCTTAAGACGGAGCCGTAAGAGCAGTTCGGTGTATACGTAATTTGCTATTTACGTATGACGTAAGTCTAACAGTGTGTGCCGCATATAGATCAACATCATGTACATTGGACAGATAAACAGACAGAACTGATAGAAATTTATTGTCATTGAAAATTATTGAATTAAGTAACTAATTTAGCTTAGAAGCATTTAAAGAAATAGGCAAATATGACACAAAAAAAAAAATTGGTTCAAGTTTATAAATTCAATGTTATGGTGGTGCCGTGTTCCTGACATCCGTACTTTAAATAAGCAAAACTACAAGTTTCAGTATTGGTATTGGTTTCGGTATCGGTATCGGTAATTCGCCAACAGGGACAGGCAGTTGTGGATTTATGATCAAATGTTTACACACTAAACAAATTATTTTACAACTTAATTGAGTATTGAACTTCAACCAATAAGCCGCAGCAACAACTTATAACGTTAGCCGATGACTCAGCTACCTCCAAAGTTGTCCACAAATACGTGAATGAGCTCGTAGTGGTGGTACTGTGAATGAGGTTTAGTCGATGCAAAAAATTTCGCATTTATTTGAAATTTATTCATTCATAAAATTGTAATTACATACGTAAGATTTTATAGTCAGTAAACTTCCCCCGCTCTATACAAATATCTTACATTTTATATTATTGATTATACGGAGTGAAGCGTCAGTTCCGGCTTTTAGATTTTTTTTTTTTTGTTTTTGGTCTTCAAACTGTCTTACTCATTATCTATTTGTACAGGCGGTTATAATAGCATAATTTCTTTTAAACTTCAATAGCATACGATGATTAACCCAAGACATGTGTCACTATTTCAAACCATATATGCACTTATTATAGATAAAATACCAAACAAATATTTACTGGTGAATAGATATTCTACCGAAATCTTTTACTAATAAGACTAGCAAAAAGGGGTCTACTTAGTGCAAATATGACATAATATCGAGTTAATTTTTCCAGAAAACCAGTTCTTGTTAATAATAATATGTGCAATTCATTTATATATATTAACAATGTGTTCCATTTATTTTAAATGAAGATATAATTGAAATTAACTTTGAATACAACTCTGAGAAACATTTTTTAATATGAATTAAGTTGATATAATGAGGAATAGTAATTTGTTATTTAAAGCATAGTATATTAGTATTACCGACCAAACAATAAACCATTGGCGGCACACCGATTTAAGATTGAACAAAGATTCTTTGAAGCACAAAGAATCGAAAGCTTTTTCTGCAAAAATTTTGTAATTATTTTAATATTCATATGACTTAGTCATTACTGATATTACTAATGCAATAATATTTACCTCCACTTTCTTCAGTTTGCCAATAATAAATGGAAGACACTTGACTCATGTGTAACTTTCCAGTTAACAATACCAAATTTTTGGAACTTATTCAAGGGAACCTCATGTATGCTGCAAAGCTTGCTGAAATGCTCCCTTGTCATTGATGTATAGGAACCCATGCAAAAAAATTGTGCATTCCTTTTAATACTCAGAATAGAAGTTGCGGAAACTTAAAGGAAAAAGAAAGTATATAGCATTTTCTCTGTGAATGCCCGGCGCTGACCTCCAGAAGAAATATATTCTATAGAAAGTACAGTAAAACTTCTATAACTGGAATTTTCTATACTCTCGAACTAAATACAGTGCAACAGGGTTTAGATAGCAAATTACATGCAATTCTTTAACTCGAAGTCTTCATAACTCGAATCTTTTCTTTGCAGAATGGTACTTCGAACTATGGAAGTTTGGCTGTATATATATTTGACAACTTGTTAGACTATTCATCGGTAAGAACGAAAGATCTAATAATAAATTATCTAAGTTCGATGAGATCGACTTAGTTTTTATCTTTTTATATCTTAAGGTTTCTTGAGAGGAATATGCTAGTAAAACATTAAAAAATCGCTAATTGAGTTTAGGAATAATTTATCTTTTGAGCTGCCACTACAGCCTCATTAAGACTCATTATTTTACCAAACATATACATAAGTAACTAATAGAAAAATGGGTAAATATCTTGACTATTAATTTACTCTTCTTCTATTCGAATTTATTTTTTTACCTTAGAATAAAAATAATTTTTAATTATATTTAAAAATTTAATAATCAATAACTTAACATCAAAACTAACTCAACTGCCCACAAAAAGTAGTGCAGCAAATAAATAAAATAGCAAAGATTAAATTCAAATATCTTCCCTCCTAAAAATGCCAGCAACACCAGCAGCAGAAGCAGCAACAACAACAACAAAACTGCAGCCAACGTTTGCAATTTCAATTCAATGTGAAATAAATTAAGAAAAAAGAGTTTTGAATATTGAATTGTGTATTTGAAGTGTATTTGTTGCTGCTATAGTTATTGTTGTTGTTGTTGTTGTTGTAATTAGTATTATTATAATCATTGTAATTTTTGCTTTTTGTTCCTTTCTTTTTTTTTTTTTTTGTAAAAACATTTCTGTACTTTATTTTGTTGCTGTTTTCTGTAATATGTTTTTAAGAAGTCGATTCCGTTTCGTTCCGTTCCGTTTACTCTTTGGAAAGGTAAATTATTTGATTAGTTGTTTTCTTTATTTTATAGAAGTAAGTCTCGTACATGTACATATATTTCCTTTATATAAGTAAGTTTGTTTACATATATTTCGGTGTTTAAATTAATTTTATGGATTTTTAAGTTAATGCGTGCACGTGTTTTTTTTTTTGTATTTATATTTTTATTTAATTTTTTTTCTATTGTTTTGGAAATACAATAAATATATTATTAATTTTTCTTTCTTTTTTAGTGGAATTATTTTTGAAGTTTACTCCAGCGGAACTTGTGGTGTTATTTTTAGTCAACTTTTTTTCTCCCATTTCTTTAACTATAAAGTAATTTTTATATCACCTTCGAGAGGAAATAATTACTTTATTTGTTGTTGTTTTTAAGTTTATTTTGCTTTCTATAGACGACGACGGCATAGCTTTTGTTTATTAATTATGTGCTACTATAGTTAATTTGAGCAAAACGTGCTTGAAATTGTAATTTAAAAAAAAAAAAAACATTGCACTGAAGTGATGAAAAAATTCAAAACAAAAAGAAAAAAAAAATAAAATAATTATTAATAAGAAAAAAATTAATAAAAATAAATATTAATAAAAAAATTAATAAAAAAAAAATTAGTTAAAAAAAAATTAATAAATAAAAATTAATTAAAAAAAGAAAATTAATAAATAAAAATTAATAAAAAAAATAATAATAAAAAAAAATAATAATAAAAAAAATAATAAAAAAATTAATAAAAAAAATGAATACAAAATAAATTAATAAAAAAATAATAAAAATAAAAACTAATAAAAATAAAAATAAAACTTAATAAAAATAAAAATTAATAAAAAAATAATTAATAAATAAAATTAATAAAAAAAAAAATTAATAAAAAAAAAAATTATTAATAAAAAAAAAAATTATTAATAAAAAAAAAAATTAATAAAAAAAAATTTAATAAAAATAAAAATTACTAAAAGTAAAAATAAATAAAAACAAAAATTTATAAATTAATTTCTAATAATAAAGGTATTTTTATTGGGAAAATTATTTCCTCAACAAGTCAAAGTTGTCTAAGAATATAAAATTCTTATCTTTGACATTCTAGTGGGTGTCGGTACAAATGACTGCAGTGGTATATCAATCCAGTAATGAAATCAGATGATAAAATAATATTTTCCGACTCCTTTAAGTTGATGACACTGACTCTTTTTTACATTTCATGACACCGACCTGATCTACTTGTTAGTAGAGATGACTAGTGCCGCTCTACCCATAAGGAATCCAAAAAGTAGAACATCTAAATGGATCAAAACAATAATACAACACATCTCCATTGTAAATTTTGTTAACTCAAATATAAGTCATTGTTTTTAATAGAAAACTAAGTGTTTTAGAGTTATTAAGTTCAAAATAATTTATTTATTTTTTTATCAAAATCAAAGTTGTCTATACTCATTCGATCTGAACAATCCACCGATAACTACACAAACAGAAATTATACGTAAAAGTTTATCGAATATTGAGTGATAGAGTACAGCTTGAATAAATCTAAATTAAATCTAGAGAAACCTTAAATACAATCACCTATTTTAAAATGCAAATAAATTTTTTATTGATACAGCGCGGTTTGTAATAATATGTAAATCTAAATATATTATTTTTTTCCTTGGAAAGGCTTTTAAAATTTTGAACTTCTATCTGAGTCGGAAGATAAATGGAAGTTAAATACCCATAGGTGCTATGCCCATTCGTATTTATCTTTTAAGATCACTTCTTACTTAGTTTTGAGTGATACTTGAATAAAGATTATAGATTTCAATAAAACAAATATGATTTTGTTTAACTATATTTGAAATAGTAAATTTAGAAATGTAAATTTAGGCATTAGCATTTAGACTTTTGGATTAATTAACGTTAAACCACAAATGCAATAACCTTAATAATAATTCAGAGACTTTATTAGAACGGATTGAGCACAACCATGTTAAACATTTTAAATAGATTCGTTACTGTTGATGGCGTATGTTTCCACAATTATAATCTGGGGACTAATGAATAATTAAAATGGATAATACATAAAAAACATGAAATGTTACAAGAAAGGATGACTGTATTAGTTGTCAGGAAGATCAAATCAAGGAAGCTATTTATTTTTTTGTTTTTAATAGCAACTATAAGTTACTCTGATTGATTATCACGTAAAGAAGATGACTGTATTAGTAGTCAGGAAGATTACAGATACTATTTTATTTTATTTTTGGAATGACAAGTATAAGTTATTGATTGATTATCACGTAAAGAATTGTACAGTAATTAAATTATGTTATTCAAAATTTTTAAACAAATTAAATGGTGCAATTATCGAAATATATTTTCGGAAGCAAAAGAGTTTTAAAATAAATAAATAAATAATTAAATTTAATAATAATAAATTAAATAATAATAAATTTTATATTAATAAATTTAATAATAATTAATTTAATAATAATTAATTTAATAATAATAAATTTAATAATAATATATTTAATAATAATAATATTAATAATTAATTGAAATTTCTACTAAATTATACCTTTGATGTACCATATAATAAATAAAGTTTTAATTTTATGTTTGAGGAAAAGTAATAGAAAACTAAATATAGTATAAATTTTAAAAGGTTTATCATAAATATTAAGTAATGGAGCAATAAAAATTAGTATGAAAAACTGCAGTCATACCGACAACTTTGTAAAAAAAATTCTTAAGTGTGTCAACTACTTTATGACCAGACGTCAATAATTGTCATAAAGTAGGGAAAATATGAAAAATCATATTAATTATGATCTCACGGAAATGTTAGTGATTGAAACTAGTATTTGCAAGTTAAATAGTCTAATTTAAATACTAATAACTTACGTACTCACACACACATATATATATATATATATATATAGAGAGAGAGAATGGAATTAAAAGCTTAAGCGAGCAATATTGAAGCTACTAAAGAAGGTTATTTATGTTTTTAAGCCATTAAAGCAGTTCCTCAATTTATAACTAATAAAATCCTATAAAACAGACACATTCGCTGTTAATTTGTCTTAGAAATGTGTCACATCCGTTGTTGGCATAAACGTCGGACAAGATCCAACTTCTCACAAGCCAATTCTATTCTTGATTAGATTGAACTAGAAGAGCAAAAATAGTTTTGCACATTTAATGAAAGTCAATTAAATAATTGCACATGAAATCAGCGCAGGCGGCTTACGTACTCTAGACAAGACAATTGATTGAGTCATGAGCCAAGCCAAGCCAAGCCAAGCCAGTCCGCGAACTGGCCATGGTGTGAAAAATTAAAAAAAAAAAAACATATATATATTATTTACATAAAAATTAATTTTAATCTTTGAATGAATGCTGATTTCTTGTGTTGACACTTCTTCTTCGCAACTGTTTTTCGCAATTGAATTGATGACGCGATCACAATAATAAAATATATTTTGATCGTTTTCACAATAAATAACACTTGTTATGATAATCAGACTCGGAGAAGACTTCTTTACATTGTATTGAAATTTCTAAGTTGGCAAATAGCTTCATTATCACAAGCGATTGACAACACATTTGGGTTTAATTAATTATAGTCATCAGTAGATCAATGTAAATGACATATATTCGTCATAATCACGTCCTAATCACTACGGCAACCCACATAATCCAGAAATTGAATTGTTAATTAGAATATTTAATTAATTATTATTGGAATAATTGTCAAAAACTTTTAATTAATTAAATAATTAATTAATCAAAGTAGCTTATTAACAACAGATTACAAAAATCAAGCAGACGCACTAGTCCAATCGGATTGAAATACTTAAGAACTTAGAAGATTTGAAGATAGAAGATGTCATCAGATAAGAAGATTTGACCTTTAATCATAACTACATCAACCCACACTATCCAGAAATTTATTTCTTTATTATGCTAATTAATTAATTATTATTAAAATAATTGTTTTAATCATATAATTTTTTATTAAACAATAAATAATAAAAACCAAGTAGATATTCTAATCCAGTAAATTGAAATATTTAGAGTCTTTCGGCACATAATGTGTAATTACATACAGATATATATGAAGAAATCAAGCTTCTAATCTAACTCAAATTCTCTATCGTCAATAGATTATTACAAATAATATTAAAAAAAAATCATAACAAAGAGAACCATACAATCTAAAAATTTAATTGTTAATAATTATTCTTTAATTATCTACTACTCGAATAATTATTTTAAACAAAATAATTTATAGATTATATGAGCGAAGTAGAACCTAATCAACTTCAAAAAAGATTGATTATCGATAGATCAATCTATCATCAATAGATTATTGCAAATGATGTATAGAAACAAAAAAAAAATTACGTTAATGCGAAATTTGCAAATAGTTTAATAATCTTAGATAAATTGATTATCATGAATATACCTAAAAGGGTATATGAAATGGATATATAACTAACTAAAAGCAACACCGTGAAAGCTTTGTCATTAACAGATATAACTCTTAATTGTGCAGTGTAGCTTGGCTAGTCTGCAGTTTTCATATATAATAAAAAATATATTATTTTTATGTTATATGTCATTTTTACTAACCAGGACGAATTGTAGTCCCGTAAGTGTCCACTTAAAAAAACTTGCATTGCAATAAAAAATGAAAGCTAAGATTTAATAAAACGATTATTAATATTATATAGTAGGTTATAAAATAATAGGTTACTATTAAATAATAGGCCGACCTAGAAGATCTATTATACGGAGCGCCTAAAATCCCAAAAAAAAGTATTCTAGACTATTAATAAATTATCTACGCTGAGCAATTGCATAGAATTTGTTCTGATGTTCCTTTCTCCCCATGATAGAGTATATAGGAATCAATTTCTAGCGCGCCTATATTTCTTATTAGCTATATGTGAATATTAAGTCCATAGTTTTCTGTTAGTAGTTCAATGTGCAGTTTAATATCGTTTTCGTTAAGATTAAGGATAGCGTCAACTTTAAAGTGTTCAGGTTTAATAAATCTTTTTGAATGCCACATGCCTGTTTGGGCTCTCCAGTGTTCAAGTAGACTTCGTTTATTCCGTTCACATATTAAGTTATTTGTGAAGCTATTTGTTAACCCGCAGAAGGGCTCTGAACCAATGCACCCTTCTTTCCTAGGAAGTTTGAAATTTCATTGCCCTCATGTCCCGGTACCCATATAAGACTAACATAGTTCTAGACTATTAAGAAGTTGAAAGCATTCCTAGACCAACTTTGATTGGAATAAAGAGTTTGCTAAGGATTTTAGAACTGCTTTGCTGTCCGAAAGAATACATAATTTGGTGGATCGGGTGCCACTGCATAGGTAATCTCTGGCACATAGCTGTAAGGCATGGACTTTTGCCTGAAAAACGATACTAAGTGCAGTAACGATACTAAGAATAACGTTTGATTAATTGAATTATAAGATTATATCGAGCTGAGTGCGTAAACTCCCTACACCAATTGTGCTTATCTAATACTATGATAATTATAATAGTAGTAATGAAATAGTGTATTAACAATAAAAGAATTATAATAAGTGTTACATATAATATCATTTAATCCATTATGTCATTTAATCCATTATGCTAATATGATCAAAAATAAAATTTTGTTTGATTCCAACATTCCACTCTCTATATTTAGAACGTGTCGCACATATAATCTAGTAATCTAGTAATCTGATCTTCAATATCAGAGTTCTCTAGTAAATGACTATAATATTCTTTGGTGCTAAAATCTATAATTTTTAACCCCACTAACTACTACTAATTTTAGTTTTTATATATATTGTAATAAAAGTGCATAAACATTGAGTTAGTTCCTTAGGGACCAAAACAGGACACTTGTCATATATGAGTACACAATGTATACAATGCAGTTGAGCAGATTGCAGAGGAAGTGCATAAGCAAATATTGTAGTGCATATGAAGACAACCACTTCTAGCACTTCCAGGCTGTTATCCGAAGCAAAATATAATAAAAATAAGAAGACGTTGTGAACAAGACTGGGCACTTGAGTATGTATGAACTGCGCACGCGTGCGTACATTTTACATTACAAATATCATGTATCACTTGTCTCTCCGTCTGTCTGTCTGTCTATCTGTCTGTCCGTCACTCTGACCGTATTTAAGTATTTACATATATCAGCTGAACTGACGTTCACACTATTTGTGTGTCATGCTGTTTATTGTAGGGAGAACAGAGGAAAAAAAACTACATGGAAGCAAT
The DNA here is from genome assembly GCF_002237135.1 of Teleopsis dalmanni. Taxonomy (NCBI): domain Eukaryota; kingdom Metazoa; phylum Arthropoda; class Insecta; order Diptera; family Diopsidae; genus Teleopsis; species Teleopsis dalmanni. The sequence goes on from NC_051848.1 coordinate 36,371,385, forward strand.
AAAAAGTAAATATAGTAACAGGCTTGATGATCTTCACTGATGATGAAGGCATTTGTTTTTAGGGAAACAACAACAACAACAACTACTACTATAGCAACTACAACAAAAAAAGAAGAGAAAAAAAATGTCATCTGTCAGTTGGAATTTTTGTATGCGACATGTGAAGTGGGAAAAAATATTTTTACTTGTTTTTTATTATGGGCTGGAGAATATATCTTTTTCTTGTCAGTGGAGTTCAAGTATGTTTTTATATGCCTGAGTAGTATTTGTTAAGATACAAACTGCTGCTTCTGCTTATGTTTTTGTTTCTGGAGTTGTTTCTGGGCTAAATTTCTAATGAAAAAATGAAAAAATAAAATAATAATAATCTAAATAAAGTGAAACAAAAAGGGCATGAATGAGCAGTCTTCGAACGTTGACAAAAACTGTGACGTCGACGCCATTTACTGGGTCTAAGTCTGTCGTCTATCGTCTGTCGTTTGCTGTTTGTCGTCTTTGCGTGAGAGTCTGGGGCAAGTGACATTGGCAGTATAATGTATAACTTGGCTTTTACATTTTAGTATTGGTATTGGTATCTTTAATTTTTGTATCTTTTTTATTTTTGTTAGCTACTTTAATGTTGGATTCACTTTAAGGTACACAAAAATATGTTTAATTTTTTTTTTTTTTTGTTTTTTTTTTTGGAATTGGTTTATTTTACGTATATTGACTTTAATTTACAGCTGTCATTAAACCAACAAGTCATAGGCTGCCAAAAATTGATGGTGGTCTTGTAAGAATTTGAATGAAGACTCAATATACTTAAAAGTTTTGAAAAACTGATTGATATTTAAATAACTATTGAATTCGTAAACCAATTTTTAATAAGTAATATTATTATATTGTTAAGGGCAATAGTATATCACGTCATATGAGATCTGATAAAGTGTTCCTGGAAAAAGTTTGCCTAAACTAACCGGGGCAAATTAAATATATTTAAAAAAATACTTATTTTCCCAAACAACTATTGAAATATTTTTAGTACGACTATTCTAAACTAGTCCGGACATATTAAAACTTTTAAAAAAACTAACAATTTTTCTTGATTGAAAATCCAAAACATCTATGGTATAAGTTTTGGAATAAGTTTGCCAACCGAGACAAATTCGGTACTACAGATAAAACTTACAATATCTCTTGATTGAGAATCCCAAACAATCTAAGCTAATCTGGACTAATAAACAGTTTCGAAAAAAAATACTCCATATCACTTAATTGAACATTTCATTAGTTTAGTCTGTACCTCAAGCAGTAAGGAGGTACACAAGTCTCACTCTTCATTTCACAGAATCTGTAAGTGTCAGTGTACTTTAATCACATCTTTAAAAGATAATACTAGTGATACCAGACACCAGTGATTGATCTGAGTTCAAATAAAATAGATATAATATAGAAGATGCAAAGTACAGAGACAGAATATGGTCCTTACTTTGATGCGGGAACCGTTCCTAACATTTGCAGGGTACAAACTAATAAGACAACGATTATTTTACTCTGCATTTGAAGAAATGTGAAAGTATAAGTGTGTCTATTGATTCATAAACTGAAAAACAAGTTGTGACATCTATTGAACAAAAGGACAGACAGACGGTCATAACAAGATCACTTCATTTCATCTAGTCCGCAATCTCTCGTTTAATTCGAAGAGCATTCTCATTATAGTTAATAATCTAAAAACAAACGATTTTAAGTAGTAATTTGCATAAAAAAAACTAAATTACAACAGATTTTTATATAGCACTTTTATAGCACTTTATATAGCTTATTGTTGTTTTTATTATGTTTTCATACATCTACTACTTTGTTAAATAATATTTAGGCATAATGTCCCTATACTTTCTAAAATTGTAACCAATGAAAGAGCAATGAAACTAAGACCGATACTCAAGTCGCTAAAATTAAAGATCGCAACGCTAAGTACAATCCACAATGAAATCCTTTCGTCTTCTTAAAAGTCTGGAAGGAATCTTTTTTTTTAATGCCAAGAGCGGCTGTATTCAAATAAGCAATCTTTGAACTCATCTCGCATCGATTAAAATCACCCAATTATATTTGAGCATAAACCAAAATAAAAACAATTTTTCATGAACTAATCAAGGTTTCCATACTCTGCTGCAACAGCTAGACAGACTATATGTGGTGCTTAAATATATTATATCAGAGCGTATATGTTGAGACCAATAGTTCTGAACCTTTTATTGACCATGGACTACTATGATATTTTTGTTTCTGGTAGAGATCACAAAGTTTAAGAATAATAAACTGTATGACTATTTTAATATGCTTACGCATCTGAATGGTATAATTACATAAGTACATTATATAGTCTCTAAAATAGGTATACAGTTACCTAGAAATTGTTTGTGCTTATTTTCTAATTAGTGAGTCTTCAACCGACAAATTACAAGCTATGTACCCATGCCTGTTAAATTTTATTCACGAACCTTTTCTAATCATCTCACGGACCACCGATTGGGAACCACTGGTTTAGATAAACGTCTTAAGCAGCGACCAAGACGCAGCAGTTTGATAGTACTAAATCTATGATGAGTACATCTATGTGACCATATTTAGAAATAGAACGGAACACCACAATTTTTAACGTTATAGGGTATTGCCTTAGACACAGATACGTAGTTAGGATCAGAAATTATGGAAAAATTTTTTTTAAAAGCCACCAGTGGAACAAGTCTTATACAATTATTCAGCGTTGATTTACAAATACGACAGATTCGGTATTCATACTTTCAAAAATATCTTATGTTATAGACATGAATGATGAATGTATTTTAGGGTATAATAGAGCTGATTTTTCATTTCATGACTAATAAGAATTGTTTGAAATGAAAGATATTACAACATCGCAAAAGAGCTCGTTTTGGTTTTTGTGGATACATTTCGCAGTGACGATAATGTAATCAAATGTACCCGAGACAATATATTGATTTCAGTTTCAGATGAAGTACAATGTAGAAACCTCCTCTTTATTAAATTTCAATCTAATAGGATTGTTAAACTTTTATTTAATAAAGGCTTTATAAAATATTAAAATATTTATGACTTTTTTCATGTCGAGGTTTGTTTAATGAACAAATGAAGAACTGATTGGATTGGAAACACCGTGTACACCTAATATATTAAAATCAATAGAATATATTACTTGGTTGACGTTTGACATTTTAAAAATAAAAATTCATTTAGTTGAAAGCATATTTAGTGGGAGTAATAAGTCAACAACTACATTTTGATCTGTCATGCATTAATATATAATCTACAGTGAGTGAATACTTTGTATTCAACAGCAGTTGCATGTTTTTAACATATCTGTATATTAAGCTTCAAACAAACTAAACCGCAAGCCTTTCAGCCAGCAAAGTCCATAGCCATAGGTAAACACAATCGTACCAAAATCAATAACAACGAGTGAAGTAAGAACTTAGAATGGCAGCAACATTTCAGTTTATGTTATGGTTCACTTCAGAATTACATAGAGCAAATCAAGATATTAAAAATAAAAGGTATTAAAAAAGAAATATTTTTAAAAAATAGAAGGTATTAAAAAATATAGTACATTATTAAAGTAAAAGGTCATCAGGCAAATACCAAACTACCCTGTTCTGCTATTTCTTGCCCGAAGTTACTTGCAATTTGTTTTCAGATACTTGTATATTCGTACCTGCGGTAAAATAGAATAGATACGTACAAGGAGTACGTACGAAAAACCGCAAAAATAAAATAATTTATTTCACTAAAGGATTAGAGCCCAATGGAACTGTACCGCCGTGTTTGAAAAGTTGAATAATATGCCTGCAATGGGCACAGTTTCCGTTTCAACTGAGTTATTTATTCTAGAGTATAGTAAATTCAATACAAATACAGTATGTATCAGATACGATTTTATTCACCACAAAATATAACTAATTATTGCTATATAGAAATCAAACAAAGATATTAACAAAATTGAGAAATAATTTTACAAAAGTGTTCTTCAAAACACCTTTGTTTTTAGGTCAGATGACAGTTTTCGTATGAGCCATACCCAGCACCCAACCGTACACTTTAATAGCGCTTTTAGTGTGCAACGAAGAAGTACTAAGGCCGTGTGCGAGTTCGAGTAAATTGTTGGTAAATTGAGGGAAGTAGTAAATTATGTCACCATTTATAATTGAGCAGTACGTAAATAAGCAAAATGATCGAGTTTACTTCTCAGAAACGTCAGTTAAAAATTGAAACATAAGAATGTCCACTAGAAAGCAGGCGTCACTGATGATGTGAGCCGTCGTAACGACCGACGGTCGTTCTCCCAAATCTATAGAGAAATTATTTTAGAAGGAGCAATAAAGCCCTGGGCAGATGAGCATTTCGGTCGCAGCCGTTAGACATTTCAAGAATGAATGAAAAATAATGTGCTTTATTCCATCAACACAATGGCCATCGTGTTCACCTGATATAAACCCTTTAGTTTTCTCGATCTGAGGTATTTTAAAAGGTAAGGTTGACACTAAAAAATAACAAAATGTTCACCGTCTGAAGCAGACCCAAAGCCGAGAATGTGCCAAAATACCGTAAAGCTACTTGCGAGCAGTATGCAGATAGCTTCATTGGCCGTTGGAATACCATAATTCATGGCAGAAGTGGCCATATTAAAAGAAAATAGATTAACTTAAAAATTTAAAGTTCTTTTCGCAAATTTTCATTTATCTTTCAATAATTTTAACAAAAATATAACGTTTTACTTTGTTGCAGTACATATAGTGTGTATAGTGCAGGACGATACTAGAACACTTATTAGTCAGACCATTATCTAATCTCAGAGTAATCACTAATCGCATGGGGCGGTACGCAGATCTTAGATCAATCATTGAATAATCACGAAGATTATCAGGAATACTCAAAATAGTCAGCGCGATGACTATCATAGAGCAAAAGTGCCCAGATGCACAAACTCGGAAAAGGCTTAATATAGCATAAACATTATGTCCAAACCCCCCAAAATAGATGGACTGTGCGGAGAGATGGAATAAAAATGACAAAAGAAAAAGAAGGGAGGAGGTTGCCTCTTTATATTTAATTTTTAGGTAAATGGTACATATGGAACTATGTTGTTAAATTAAAAACAAAACTATTTGTGGGTTTTTAGCAATATTCCTAACAATAAACAATAACAGAGATCAACTTAATGCAATATATTAAAGCTTAAACGAAAACTACTTCCATGAAGTGGCAAGCCGAAGCACTACGTCATCCTAGCAAATGCATAATCCTATGCTTAAACAATAAATCGCAAATCGTATCAATCTTTATCGCAGACATCATGGCGAGGTTAAGAGGGTTGATTGAAAGGGCAAACCTACTTCCTGCTTTTCTTTTTTCGTCTCTATATTTTTTTTTTTTTATTTTCTAATATTTTTGTAGTGGTTTAGCATAGTTTTTGAAATTTATTGTTTTTAGCCTCTCCAAATAGAAATGAAATGGACCTTGTGTGTCGTATGTTAAGTTGGTAAGCGCGCTACTATACACAATTCCTTGTTCTCATTTTATTATATTTATTTAAAATTTTCTGCTATTCTTCTACTTTTTTGCAATGAACTTTTGTCCTCGTTTCCATTGTCGATGGAAAATGTGCATAAACATTGTTTTTGGTGTTCTTTCTCTACAATTAATTTTGCACTAAACTCATTTATACAAATTTTGGCAAACCTTATAGTACTGGACTGGTAGGAAAGCTTCGCTAGAAAAGCAAATAATGGAGCAGAGTAACGAGTAACCAGAGAAACTGCAGAAGGCAAACATTTTGACCTGGGCTCGATGAACCACTTAACTGTGGTTGGTTTGATTATCTCAATTCAGTTGACAACTTTTTAGGACGTTTAAATGGATGCTCAATTTTGGTCACAAGTTAAATGGGGTGTGATAGGTTCATTGTGCCAACATTTGTGGTAAATCAGTGGAAAAATTGGAAAAATTCAAAAATGCAAAATTATATTTAATCGAAAAAAAATTGAAACAAAATTATTAAATTGTTAGGAAGAGTTTGTAGCGCATCATATGAACGTGAACTACCGATTTTTCAAATTAAATTTATTTATTTTATTTAATAGCCACACAAAAGTGTTTACAATCTGTTACTAAGCCAAGTGGGTTGAAGGAAAAAAGTGGATTTTATTGGACAACGACTTCGGCACATACCAATCACAGCGGCCACAATAAAATTTTCCCTATAAAATAATATCTTAATATGTATATTACGTAAGTAAATTGTAGCAATTTGAGATACATTTAGAAAAATTACTTTTTAAAATTTTCTACAATTTTCAATAGAAAATTATGATTTTTCACAATTTTCCTAACTTTTTTCATTATTTAATTTTTTTTTTTTTTTTATTTATTTTTTTTTTTTTTACTGCATTGCGGGGGGTTAATTTTATATTTTTCTGAGATATTTGTTCTTTCAATTTTCTTAACTGAAAAATAATGCAACCACCAACTGTGGCATTCAATGGCCAACATTTTCAATAACGTTTTATGTTGATTGTTATGTGTTTATTATTTATTGTTGCACCCTGTATTTGCCGCCGCCTGAAGCCATTAGCAGTAACAACAACTATAGAAACTTAGTCTGAAATCTGTGCTATTGAAAGAAAAAGATTCGCAAAAATGTACTTTTTACCTGTTATTAGGCGTGGGAATTTCATTCTGTAGCTGGTTTCCTTCCCCATGAATGGATGAATAGAAAAATTGTGAAAAACGGTTTTCGCACCAGCCTACACAGGAAGGAAGTTCATGAAATTGTTACAGTGTAGATTTTAGCATTTTTGTTGTTTTCATTTACACTGAATCAAGTATGAAACAAAAAAAAAAAAAAAAAAAAAAAAAAAAAAAAAAAAAAAAAAAAAAAAAAAAACTACAAGAGATCAACCGACATTACTTCTGTTCATAGCTATTAGGATGCCTACCTTCAATTATGAACATTTTCTGGATTATATATAAATGATTTTCGAATAAAAGCGAATTGGATTTGAAGAATTCAGTTTCACTTGATTTTGATTGGGAATCAGATTTCTTACAAAATATTTAATTAATAATAATTTTATATTCTTAACGAAAGAAAAATATTTCGTATTAATCATATATTTTATATTTTTATATGAATTTAATATTCATATAAGCCTTGTACATAATTGTGAGTAAATGATATATAAATGTCCAACACCCCATTAAACTACGAGGAGAACTGACGACTCTCACTGTAATCCAGAGATTATAGCTTAATTGTGCGCTTATCCGACAGTCATTTTCGAGGCCTTTTTACGTCTTTCACTGTCAGCTACTTTAACATGACGGGTGCTTAACTCCGTACACAACCCAAACTTCAAATCCTGGGAATAGGAGTGTGCACAACTCAAACCCAAAAGTCCAGGAAATAAGACTGTGCACAATCCAAACTTAAAGTTGTAGGAATAAGACTCGCTGTATGCACTACTAGTTTATTAACCAGCCGATGCCAGTTAACTATCGAGTGTTACCACCTAGAAGCTATAAGACAACTTAGATTAAACTCAAAAACGAAAAGTTATTGACATTTAGGTAAGTTAGCCAAGACAGCAAATTACTGTAATTTAACAGTTAGTTGAGCATAAGTTTGTCAAGATGGATAATTTCAATGAAGATGTTGGACATCTTATAAACTGTAGTAGAAACTTTATTAAATAAAATTCAATAACAACTCATTTTTGTTAGAGAGAGGTGTCTGGTCTGGTATAGTGTCTGGTCCCCGGTATTCGTTAGAAGATTTTACGCTGTACATACATCTTTTATTATTAATATAAGATGATACGGTGTAGTAATATAAAATTGAAGCAAATATTTTTTTTAAGCTACCAGTAGATTCAGTTTTATTTAGAAATTTAGAAATGATTTCCACAAAGGAATTATTATTTATTCACAGTTAAACTGAGCGCTTATTAGAAAGATTGTTTTTTTCTTACTACAATGGAAACTAGTTCTATTATAAGCGCTTAGAAGATATATGTCCTGTCAATTAGGTCTAGAAAACAATTTTATTGTCAATGCAATACTAAACAAGATTTTTTAAATAATCGAATGGAATCGATTTCTTAAATGAGTTTCTTACTGCGTTTTTAGACAGTTAAAAAAAAATAAAGTAACTTCTCTATTTTTCTCTCCCAAAAGGAAAGAACTTCTTAGTACTTTCGCTATATAACGACAAAAGTATTTTTTGTTATTCTTATTATGAGTAATTCCTTAAAATCCTAAGTGTTTGGAGAGCAGTATGGACTGATTCAAAAGAGGTATTTCAATTTATTAAAAATTTTATGTTCTTATTAATAGTATACATCCCATATGCGTATATTTCCTAAAGTTCTGTTGAAATCTTTTAACTTTAGAAAGTGAACGGCTTAAAAACTCGATTTAATTATTCCAAACAAAATACGTAATCCTTTACACTAATTCGCGAAAGTAGCTTCTAGAATTTTTTTTAGCACAGAAAAAAATTACGGTTTTACACAACCTGCTGGAAGACAGAACTTATTTAAACTACACATTTTTAGTAACATGTATTATATATATTCTAATTAGTTATTTTAGAGTTCCATACTTTTAGTACAGATCATTGTGTAAGAATTCATTGGATTTATTTTCAGAAAATGGATCTCATTCTATTCGAAAGTTGAGATCCTTTTGCTTATAATTGCTCTTTAAAAAGGGCGCTAAGGTGAAGATCTTAGGTAAGTTAGACACTCACACAACATTCTAACTAAATTTAAATATTTGTCGGCCTATTGGAAGACAAGATTCACTTAGTTCCTATGAAATACACCCATTGTAATATAACAAGAACTAGTATGAGATTCTAACTAAATTTAAGTATTCGTCAGCCTATTGGAAGACAAGACTCACTTAGGTTCTATGAAACACACCCATTGTAATATCAAGAACTAGTATGAGATTCTAACCAAATTTAAATATATGTCAGCCTATTCGAAGACAAGACTCACTTAGGTTCTATGAAACAAACTCATTGTAATATCATAGGAACTAATATGATATTTTAACGAAATTAAAATATTCGCAACCTATTGGAAGTCAAGATTCACTTAGATCCTATGAAACACACCCATTATAATATCTCAAGAACTAGTATGAAATTCTAACTAAATTTAAGTATTCGTCAGCCTTTTCAAAGACAAGACTCACTTAAGTTCTATGAAACACACCCATTATAATATCTCAAGAACTAGTATGAGATTCTAACCAAATTTAAATATTTGACAGCCTATTGGAAGACAAGACTTATTTTGGTCCTATGAAACACACCCATTGTAATATCATAGGAACTAAACTAACTAAATTTAAATATCAACTAAATTTTTTTTTATTATAAGAACAAAGTAAGTACTTCTTTTTATTTATATTATAGTGAAAATCTTTTTAAATAATTTAATTTTTTTAATTTTTAAAAAAGTTTTTAACACCAACTCACCTATTAATCCTTTAGGACTTAGAATATATCTGCTGAATGTCCTCACGAAATTGTTGGATTCGTTTCAATAATTAAATTTCTGTTAATTTTAATTTTACTTAATTTTTTTTCTTTTCTCTTCTTTTAATTGTTTTAAACAAATTAATTATTAAATTATTATTAAGTCACACACAAGTTAATAATGTGCACTGCAACACCTGCAAAAAGGATAACACATTTGCCATTTAACACTCGCCGAATCGTCGAATCATCGAATCGCCGAACCGGTTGAATCGAATTGAACTGAACTGAACTGAATTGAAAACAGTCAACTGCCAAATGATGGATGTGGATGTAGATGTAGATGTGAATGTGGATGCAACTCCTTACTTGACCGGAGCGAGAAAGTGTAAGCGAGAGAAGAGCTCAATGTGTGACAGTTACGAATAATACAATAACAAAAACACTGCTGAGAGCAATAAAGAAGCAGCAATTAAATTATTTCTTTTCTTATTCAAAAAACCAAAAAACAAAAGCGAATTTTATTTTGTCTCGGGAACTACAAATAAGATTTAAGATTTAAATATTATTTAATTAATTTAAAGATGTTTGATGTTTGATGTAGGAAATTTAATAAATTTTTTATATATTTTTATGTGCTTTGCTCATTTTTCAACACAACATTTACCAACACCAACAATGAAAATAACAACAACAATGGCGCTGCGCCCAAAAAGAAAAACGTTTTCAGGTTTTTTTAATTTTTTTTTTTGTTGTTGCTTTGAGTTAAATATTTTTTTCTTTTCTTTTTCTTGTCTTTTACACACACTGTCTGCAGATGAATGAATGGAAAAATAAAACGGCAAGAAAATGAAGCAATAAAATATGAAAAAACCGACCACAAAGTAAAAAACGCACAAACGTAACAAATAAGGCAAAATATATTTTGAAAATTTCTAATAACGAACTTCTCCAAAATTTTTTATCGTTTCTGCCGCAATAATTTTGCACAAATCTTTTTCTTTATTTTTTTTTAAACAATTTATTTAATTTTACACTTTATTGTACTTATGCCGTACACTTACTAAATGGCAAGGAAATTCTTAGATTTTTATATTTCCCTTAGTTGTGTTTGCACAACTAAGCACGGAGGAAAGCACTTCTCTGATTCCGATGAATCCCTTTTGATATTGTTATAATCTTCAATTAAACGTTAACTAAAAGCTTCAATATTAGTTATTATTAACAGCTGATAAATTGTTTATCGTAAAAAGTTTAACTTTTTATTTAATTATTTAGAAACTATTTTTGTTAAGCACAAAATGTGCAATACGGAAACCGCCTTACAAATGATCTCAAACACACTACAAACACAACTGAGGGAATAATGAGTTTTGGTTTTGGTTTTGGTAAAGAGACGTCGTTGAGAGCAGAATGTAAATAAAAAGAAATGCTCAAAAAAAAACGGCGAATTATTTTCCCACAAAGTGTGGAGACTTAAAGTGTTGTATTTCGAAAAATGAACATTTTTTGTTAGTATTTATAATATATAGGACGTGTGCGAGTTAGGCTAAGTTGATGCTAAACCAAATGGAAGATTTTTTGGGATTTTTTGCACTGCACACATTTAGCCATTTATCAACACGTATCGACACATCACTACATTATCGGCGCAACTTAAAATTTCCCTCATTTAGAACGCAACTAATATGCTGTTCAGACACATCTTAGTTTCGCAAAAATCTTAGTTTCATCTTCGTTTCAGCGAAACTAAGTTGTTTTTTCCATACAAAACTTAGTTTCAATGTCAAAACGAAACTAAGGAAAATAGCCTTAATTTCGCTGAAACGAAGCATGAAACTAAGGGAATTTTCAAATGCAACTATGTTAAAAACAAATTTTAAGCAAAAGATAAAATTGAGATAACGAAAAAGTGACATGTATTTTTAAAAACAGCTGACTTTAATAAAACCGGGAAAATATTTTGAATAAAATTTAAACAGTTAAGCATTGGCGATGGAGAAGAAAAGTTATAAAAAAAGGTACGGTTGGACCCAAGCAGCAGAAAATGCACTTTTGGAGGTTTGGGAATGCAATATGGAAGGCTTTCGTGGTGCACGCAAGAACGGGCATGTGCATAAAGAAATCAGCGATGCATTAAATCAACTCGGGTTTATGCTCAATCCCAAAGAAGTGCAAACGAAAATAAATAACATGACCTCAAAATTCAGGTATTTGGAATTAACGTAATGAAGATAATAATAATCAGGATGTTGGTTTTTATCAATATTTTTCAGCTCTTTTAACCATTGTGCATTAATGTGGTCGTTGTTTTCATTTAAAAAATTGTGCAGCACACAACAAGCACTCACAATAATATTTGCATTATTAATTCTATTGTCCAAACCCTTTCCTATTCGTCGAATTCGTGCTTTTAAGTGTCCAAATGCATTTTCAACAACCCAACATTTCGAAAGTTTCTAGTTATAATTTTTTTTACAAGCGGCATATCAACATTAAATTCCATATGTAAACAAAAAACATATGATTTCCTTAATTTGGGCAGTATGAACACTTTCGAAACTAACTTAGTTTCATTTTTCCGAAACTAAGGAAATTTGGCTGTCTGAACATAGCATTAGCCTAACTCGCACACGACCATAATACATATTAAAGTAAATTAAGGTAAAGTAAATTGAACTTCCCTAGGGATTTTTGCACTGCACTTATGTAAATATTTATTTATTATTTTTGGTTAAAAGTTTTCAAAATTATTTATTTATTTATTATTAATAAATATTTATTATTTATTTATATAATTTACCCCATTTTTATTTAATTTAACCTACTAGAAATTTTATTAAATACCAACATTAGTTGTCATACCGATTTAATTTACTACTACCTGCCATAATACACATATTATTATAATGAAATATAATAATAAAAAAGAAGCAATAACAATATGTTATTTTAATGAAATAATTTTATTAATATATATTTGAGCGGAATAATAGGTCAATGTTAAATAACACAAAAATTCTTAAATTCGCTTCAAACAATATAGATAATTGTCGCCGATATTTCAATTATAGTTTATAAACAAAAATTCAAAAATATGTACAAATAAAAAAATTGTCAAAGTTAACGCAAGTCCTTAATACTTTATCAGCTGTTACTAATATTGTAGAAATAAATCAGCTGATATGTTCTACCTAATGCAAAACAAAGCATTATATCTGCTGATGTGAATAAAAAGCGATTGCATTAACTTATTAAATTATTACTATCATTTGAATGATGGCACTGAAAACTAAAACTTATTTTTATTCTTTACGTGATGTAGAAAAACATTTATTATTATTTATTATAACGTTTATTATGAAATTTATATTAAACTTCTTTATATAATGTTCAGATACATCTTAATTTCGCCAAAAATCTTAATTTAACCTTCGTTTAAGCGAAATTAAATTGTTTTTTTTCCACACAAAAGTTAGTTTTAAGGTTAAAACGCAGGCTGAAGTTAAGGGACATTTCAAATGCAATTATGCGTAAAATATATTTTTAGCAAAAGATAAAGTTGAGATAACGATAAAGGGACATTTTTAATTAAATAAATGTCAATGACAGTTAACTTTAATGAAACCGGAAAATTATTTTGAAAATAGTGTAAATTTTTAAATTTGAATATAGAAAAACAATTGTAACTGTAACTGTAAATAGAGTGAAAAATAATAAGTCACAAACCTGAAATTCACTACTTGAATACTTTTTTTTGTATTCTTTTTTATTTTATTTTTTGACTTATTGAAATTTAAATAATGAAAAACTTCGTATTTTAAGACAAAGTATAGCAATTGAACTACTTTTTTGAATAAAAAAAGTTTTTTGGAATTAAAATTAATATTTAATTAACATATATATTAATATTTAATATATAAAAATTGATTTATAATTTATAACAATTCACAAATAATATTAATGTGTTATTAATATGTTAAATATGTAGGCAGTATTTGAGGATTTTGAGTTTTGTGTTGATTTAATTGGTTATCTCAATTAAAAAGTATAAGAAAAGTATAAGAATTAATATAAAATTATTATTAAATACATGAAGCACTGTAACTGCATTGTAATTTGCATTTTTCATACAAAATCTATTTTAAAATATGTAAGAGTGGTTGTATAGGTCTAAGTGTAAATATAGTTTAACAGCGCGTTTACACTACCGCAATTAATTATACAAAATTGCAACGGCGTGTGCCATTTTTTTATACAAACTCAATAATTGTCAATACTAATATATAGTGTTAAACGTTCAAATAATTAAATTCTTATATTTTAAAAAAGTGTTCTTCTTCTTATCTTGCTATATTCATTTATAATTGTTGTTTTGATTTAGAATTAAATAAATGAATCAAGTTTTTTGTAAAATTGTAAAATCAATTTAAATTATCTCTAAAAAGTTAACTGGAGCTACTGGTCTTCAGAATATACCGACAATTAATTTAAAATGGGTTTTAGTTGTATATGTCATTTAAGTACCAGATTAATGGATTGAATTACTCTAAATGTAAAACTTAAGGCTTGAACCACGGTAAGGCAATAGAAATCAGTAAAATAATACTAATTCTTGTAGTAAACTCGATTACAAAACAATCACTACTCCTTCAGACTTGATTCAAGAAATCAAAGAGAAAGTCTTTTAAATAATATCGGATCTTACGAAGCATTGAACTACAAGATGAGGGTAACTGCTATAGATTATATTTACTCGCGTCAGAGAAGGCTGTGTCTCTAATCTTGAAAATCAGGAAGTATTAAGAAAGATAACCTATTTATTTTTGTCATTAATTAAAAATAAAAAGCATTTTTAAGCTTTATGCTATTATTAAGTTTTTTATACCATAAGTTAAAAGACTTATTTACTTAATAGGAATGTTATTTGGCCATAACAATCCGTTACCGTTAGACCTAACGCAGCATATCTTACCAGGCGCTTCTGCTATGTGTGTGCCTTCTCTCGTACATTACGCCTGGTTAGTGTTCCCTCAACTTGATCACTGTTTAAAAAAGTTTGAAGATTATTTTTTCAAAAACAAGTCCTTATAATTTTTAGCCCTCTATCAGTCCTGCTTTACTTACTTTTCCTCTATATTTCGCCCCACAATCGTCTTTATAGTAACTAATTTACTTATCCATTGAGTAAGTCGTAACTACAGATTTTCACTTTTTATGCTACAATTTTAATTTATAACAATTTATTTTAAAAAACTCTAATTTTTTCGATATCAACACTTTTCTTTATTGTTAGAATAAAGTCTTAGCATTAGACGATTCAATTTTTTACTGTTTTAATGGATAGAATCCATTTAGGGTTCACTAGAGTTTTCAACGTTGTCTATATTCTGAAAAACAAAAAATCCATTAGGTTTGACTTTTAAATTGCAAGGAATAAATTAATTTCAAAAAATATTATAATTTAGTTTTTTAGAAGAAGATATCATTGAAGAAGATATTTGTATTTTTCAGTCCGTTCTCTCAATGTATAATAACTTGTGACCGGACAGACAGACGGATCTGGCGAACATATGTAGAGCACAGTACATATGTAAGATGAATGAATTGGAGCATGGTTTGTGCATGGATTTACTGCAGAATGTAAAAAGGTAAAGTATGCTTAAGGTGGATCCTTATATAGATTATAGATACTTTATTTTAGAAATATATGCTTATGATAAAAATTGGTTATATGAGTTTGGAATCGTTTGGCTTAAAGTGGAATAATTTGGTAACGAATATACTTCAGTTGGCAGCCTTTATTATAAGCAATAATTTAGTTTTTTAAGAGTTTAATTATTAAAAATATTTAGTCATTAAAACAATAAATATAAGATATATTAATTATTATTATGGCACAGTGCATACATATAAATGAATACAATTTTCACTTTAATATATCATGGAATATTATATATGTTTTTCAAACTTCTGAAGATCAAGATTTAAGATTATGGATAAATTTATTTATAAACATTTATAAAAAACGGTTTTTTATAATTTCTTTATGGATTCATAATTAATTTTATGCAAATAATTAAATTTGCAGTGCATATTTATTGAGTTCACATTGAATTTACATTAATTAAGTTTTGTCTAAAATGTTTTTAAATTAATTGTTATTGATATAAACAATTTTCTATTTTGTATATTATATTATTCAACATATAAAAGAATATAATATTTTAGGGCAAAGAATAGAAAAATGGCTATAGTAGTCTTAGAACTATTTTTTTTAGTTGTTAATAATAATCAAACTAATTTAATATCTTTATCTAGAATATACTAAAACAAATATAGTTTAAACTATAGCTTATATGACCCTAGGTTGACGCCCTATGCTCCACAAGTCGATAAAGGAATTAAGAAGAATAGGTTAGGTTAAGCTAGAGTGTCAGACTATGCAGAAATAATAGTTTATTATGATATAAAGGTAGTTCATAAATAGCTAACTTTTATAACATATTTACATCATTTTATATATCCCAGTATTTTATTCTATAACTAAGCGTTTTCTTATTTATAATATAAATTATGTGTTTAATAATAATAATGAAATATTAATAAGTTAATAATTAATTTGTAGTTATAGTTTCACGTTATATTTTTAAAAAAATGAAAAAAATTATTTAGCAAGTTAATTAAACTGTGCATTAATTACTTAAAATTATTTATAATTAATTTGAATTTTAATTCAATTTGCGGCAATTATGTTAATTTTAGCTTTTATGTATTTTACAAAATAAACATATTATTTAATATATTATTTTTATTTATAAAACGGGTTGATTGGTTAATTGTTATTCAATTATTTTTAAAAAAACTTATTAATTGAACAATTAATTAATGGGCCTGTTACAAAAGAAAATATGATAAATAAAAAATTTTGAGCATCAAAAAAAAAACAATAAATTACACATTAAGATAAATGATATGCTGTGAATTATGATAAATGGTAACTATAAATTATTAAATTAAATTCAAATAATTAAACATTAATAAATTAAATTTTTAGTTTACGTCAATTATTTTACGTTTGGCTATCATGTATTTTAAAAGTTAAATAAATTATTTATCAACTAAAATAAATTGTGTAGTTAAATTTGTTTTAAATTATTTACTAATAATAATTATATAATAATTATTTAATTATTTTATATGCATATTAAAGCAAATCATATTAAATAATGTCAGCACTCATATTAGCATAATCATACTGCTTAATTTTAAACTGTTCATATTATATATTTTATATATTAATAATAAAATAAATATCAAATATTAAATAATAGTAATTATTAAATATAAAATAATATTAATAAATAAATGTTTAAAAACATAATTAAAAACTAAAATTTAATGTTAATAATGACATATACAAAATAACAGCGAAACAAATTTTCGTTAAAAAAACTTCTTCGTTGAATGTCAAATGTTGTGTAGAGATTTTGGAGATTTTTTTTCTGACGGCAATCAGCTGAGTAAATTTGTGACAAACAAAACAGTGTTTTGATTCGGTCAAATTTTGACGTTTCATTTGCGGGCACTCCACGTTGATTCTTAATTAATAAACATAACATTTAATGTTACATTTATTAATTAAATATTTTAATTAATTTATTATGGGGGTACGCGGTTTAACAAGCTATATAGCACGACGTGCCGAATTATACCTGACACCATATGAATTGCATGACTGCAGTTTGGTCATCGATGGCGATAACCTGGCATGCAATCTTTATAAGGATGTCACGGGCACCTATTCGGCATTTGGTGGTGATTACGATGATTTCTATCGTGGCGTAGTGCAATTTTTTCACGTACTCGCTGAATGCAATGTACAAGCTTACGTTTTAATGGACGGTGGCTACGAACACCGTAAGTTGCGTACCGTTGCCAAGCGTTTACGCGGTAAAATCTCTGTAATAAGGCGTATCAATCCATGTGGTTCAATACCAGTGTTTCCAGTTATGATGAAAGAGGTTTTTGTAGACGCTGTACGTGATTGTGGTATACCTGTTATGCGTTGCACTTTTGAGGCAGACGATGAGTTGGCAGCCTTGGGTCGTAGATTACATTGTCCTGTACTGAGCTATGATTCTGACTTTTATATACATAACGTACAGTATATACCACTTATAACTTTAACAATGAAGGCTCATACCAAATTGCTTAAGGAAAAAAATGGTGAAACAGATATTGCAGACTCACAGCAACCTACCCGGAATTTACGTAAAAATGAAGCTAGGCATATCGAAAAATTGACAACAGCACATCGCGTTATGAGTGGAATATGTACTAATAATGTAGATAAACGTGCCGGTAAGAAGAATCAATCATACAAATATCTGGATTGTTGTATATATCGTATTGAGAATTTAATAACTTGTCGTTCGTTGAGTGAGGAGAAGTTACCACTATTTGCAGCGCTTTTGGGTAATGATTACATATCACGTTCTGCTTTCCATAACTTCTTTGTCGGTGGTTTGGTTAAATTGGGACGTAGTCGTAAAACGAATCATCAACAACGACGAATACGCGTTATACTCGAATGGTTGAAGCATGAAACAGTGGAATCGGCATTGGAAAAGATTTTGACGCGCTTGAAGAAAGTGAGTTCTCATATATATTATACTCATATCATTTATCTTTTCTTTTTGTTTTTGCAGCAACAACGTGCCTCTCTGCTGGCACAAGTGCAGGATGCTATAAGTGGATATTCAAATGAAAAGTGCGAATCGTATGATTTCTTTTTGGCTAATTATGAAAACGTGCTCAAGAATTCCGACACTGTTTCCAATAAGCAGAAAAAGACTTCAAAGCGGAAATTATGTGACGAAAAAGAATTGGTAGAAATTGAGACTGCTAATGTTGAATCTATACAAAAAGATCTTAGTGCTGAAGAGAAATGTGCAATAAACCTTACAAACCCTGTGTTAATTCTTGGTGAAGAGAACAGTCCACCATTCAAACCGAAACCGCTTAGCGATACTAGTCTTCAAAATGGCAATGTTAATATTATTGATGATGACAGCGAGAAACATCTTTGCAATAATATTAGCTCACAAAAATCTGAATTAGTTGCTGATGACGCTGAAGATAATTTTAAAATTTGTGATAGTGCAGGCACAGATGAAAAGGAGGCGCAATTCGTTGATGACAATAATGATGATAATGTTGAAGATGATTTTGAAAAATGTGATAGTGTTGACACAGATGAAAAGGAGGCACAATTAGTTGATGACAATAATGATAACAATGGTAATGATAATGCTAATGATGAGGATGACGATGACGATGACGGTGATGATGATGATGAAAATTATGATGAAGATAAAGAATGCGAAGAGGAAGAGGAAGAGAATGACGGCGAAGATATTGACGGCGTAGAAGAGTGTGACGGCGAAGAGTCCGAACATGTCGAAAAAGTACAGTTTCCAGTTTGGTTTTTAAAAAAGCTTTACCCAGCGAATTTACCACGATTTGCAGTGGATCTAGTCTACCTAAAAAAGTATATAAACAGTCCTCAAATAGAGCACTTTCCATACAATGACTGTAATGAAATCTCCATCGACATACTTAAGTACATATATTTGCTATTTAATTCTGCTCTTAGTGATGAACCTAAACTACCATTGCATAAAGAACCGGATGAATCACCACTTCAATTCACATACATGGGTCGCGCTCCCAGGGTGTCGAACATACGATATCAGCATATTGAAATCGAGGGTTCGTTAACACATGCCTATGAACCAGATAATCCCAATCCTTTGCTGTTTCAAGATTTCTTCGAAACACATTTGAAAAAGTTCGACACAAATATGTTATTTGAGCATGTTAAACTATTGCCCAAGGACCTGCAGTTATATTTTATTGCCATAGTTTTTTGGCTACAAAGGTCGCAACATTGTGATTTATTGCATCTGCATGCGTTAATTATTTGCGTGGTCATATTGCGCACGGTCGATGCCAATATACCAGCCGAACGAGATCTAAAAGAATTCCAAAAGCGTTTTGGCAAAATTATCAAAAGGGAACGGCAGGTACGTGAGAAGGAGGCACTGGCGGAAATCAAACGTACCATCAAAGATGACATCAAGTTGTTGCCTGTGCCGGAACGTATGCAATTTGTGCCGAAATCCGATTGCTATCTTGTGCAGGATGCGCTTCTAAAGCATTTCCATATGCAAGAAATATTCAAAAAGAAATACGATCTCTACTCTTCGATTGTGTTGCATGCTTTCGCTGAATTTCAATCTGTCGTCTTTCAGTTGAACACACTCAGTGCCTTGCTCGACTTTCCCTTCGCCAGTACGCGCATGGGCGATTTATATTCCGGTGTGTTTCTATATAATTTGTACGATTTACTACGTGGACGAGTGGATGTGTTTTACTATGTACAGCAGAACATCTTTCAAGACTCAGTCATGATGTACGATTTGTATAAATTTCTGATTGATTGGTGCGTCCCATTCGTGCCATTTTGGAAGGAAGATAAGATGACAGAAACAACACAGCAGGCTAATAAGAAATTGCTAAAGAAACAGAGGCAGGCTTTGCGAAAGAAAGCAGCTGAAGGTGGGGAGGGTTCGATAACTTCTGCGGATCCTAACATTGCTTCGTTAAGTAATAATGATTCGACGGAGGATGAGTTCAATGATTTGAACAATAAATTCTGTGCACTTCTGAAGGTCGGATAACTTTAAGTAAGCCTTAATGTAAAATATGTTTTATATAAGAATAAATTTATTTTCTTTTATACAAATTATTGAATATAATATATTCATTATTCTGAAATCGATTTCAATTTTAAATGTAAAATATTTTAATCCTATGTTTTATGAGCTCAATAGAATAAAATAACAAAAAAAAACATTTTGTTCTTATTGTTATAATCCGCGGTAGATCTTCACAGATCCATGGAGATAAGATGAAAGGAATGATAACCACATATAAATGCGTTAGAATGTGTATAGGTAATAGTATGAGAGAGAATATCTTCATCTTATTTGGCACTACAGTCCAGTATGAACCTTGGTCTCTCTCACGATTTGCCTCCGTCTGTCCCTATCTTCTGCTACTCTCTTCCAGTTCAGTACTCCAATCGTTCTTGCATCACCATGCACGTTCTCATCCCATCTTGTTTTTGGCCTACCTTTGTGCCTGGTTGTCATCGGCTTTGTGTTTTCTCTCCGACCCCATTCTTATTACATGAGCAGCCCATTGTAACCTTTGCGACTTAATGTATCTCACTATATTTACGTTTCCAAGCAGTTCTTCAATTTCATTATTTGTTCGTTTTATGAGAGGGGATATGATTCTTTGGAAATAATATGAAATTGGGGATGGGTGGAGTTTTGATTCAATTCAACCTGGATCAATGTAAAGTAACCTAACCAGTTTAATGGGATGGCTCCAAAGATCGATTGCAGTTATTGGAGCTTAACGGTCTATTGCCTTGTTTGAGTTCAACAGAGAGTCTTTATCTTTCGCCAATGAACCATCTGTAATGACATTTAACAAGGTACTGCCTGATATCAGCCGACTGCAGAAAACCTGTGTCAGCTGTGTTGCATGTACAGAAAATGGGAAAATTCTGTCAAGAGTGACACCTAGAATTCTTGATTTAATGATGGTTGTAATCATGAATTCACCGATATTGTTGGGCCGATTTAAGGATATCTCTATTGTGCAGAAAGTAAAGAGGGTGTTGTAAGATTTTATTGGTGATATGTTCTATAACCAAAGTATGAGAATACGTGGGAAAGGCGTGCATTTATATTGTTAAATAATGAGTTCGGATCCTGACCCGACAGCTACCTTAAACATTTACTTTTTGTGATTTTAGTCTATTTGGCGTATTTGCCCTTTAATTTAAAAGGGATTTAGGACGTGTGCGAGTTAGGCTAAGTTGATGCTAAACCAAATGGGAGATTTTTTGGGATTTTTTGCACTGCACACATTTAGCAATTTATCAACACGTATCGACACATCACTACATTATCGGCACAACTTAGAATTTCCCTCATTTAGAACGCAACTTAGCCTAACTCGCACACGTCCTTAGGGATGAAGATTTATAGCAC
Source organism: Teleopsis dalmanni (assembly GCF_002237135.1). Taxonomy (NCBI): domain Eukaryota; kingdom Metazoa; phylum Arthropoda; class Insecta; order Diptera; family Diopsidae; genus Teleopsis; species Teleopsis dalmanni. The sequence goes on from NC_051848.1 coordinate 36,393,060, forward strand.
TTGGGTGGGTACGATATTTGATAGCAATATTTCCAAAATGTATAGAGAAGATAGAGAAATTTTCAATTGAATTTATTATTCAATAGACCAATCTTGGTAACTCTATAACTCGTTAAATTTGTGTGTAAAGGCGGCAAATTATCAAGTTATCGAATTATCGAGGTATCAAGTCTGCAAATTTGGTTATTAGAAAAAACAACAACGAATAATTGTAATTGTACAAAAATTAGCACAAATAATAAAAATTATGATAAACGTATAACGTTTAATTTTACATTTTTGTTCAACAACCAATTCAGATGACAAGTTAACTTAATTTTGATTATAATTTTAAACGTTCTTATTTTTATATTTTAAAAACTGTTGTTATTAGCGAGAACAACAGTTTTTAAAATATAAAAATAATATTGTTTCACATATTTATTGTGATATTATTTAATAATAAATAAAAATACCGAGAAATAGTTTATTTACTTAAGAATTATTTGCAAAATTACTATTGAAATATACTATTGTGAATTGTTCTATTGTGAATTAAGAAATAAATTTCAAAGGGATTTTTTATATATTATTTTACTATTAATCCATAATTTTGGTTGTAGGATTTTTTTAAGAAATCAGACTACAATTTTAATAGAAGTGTGTAATAGTGCGATTAAAATATAATTAGAGCATAATTGAGATAAGAATTTTCTTGTCGTGTGAATAGACTATGACACGAATTACAAAAAAAAATCCCTGATACAAAACTTCACCTATAACTTATTGGTGAAGGAATTAACTAAATGCTATAATATTTAAATCGTTTATTACTTTTCCGAATATTGTTGAGCTACTGAACTTGATCCGAATTTCTATGCTTTATGAAAATATAACAAATTATTTTATTCGAAAAGAGATCGCATGATGTCATGTTTGATGTTGTCTTGAACATAAACTAGTAGAGAGAAAAGGATAGCTGCTTGTATTGAAATGGACGGACAGACGGTTTTTTGTATTTTTATAAAATATTTTATAAATTATAAAATATTTATATACAAAATAATATTAAAAATTTATATAAATTTTCTCATTCCAATTTTATACTAAATCTAAATTAAATTTATTATTATGAAAATATATATGTATGAAAATGTAAAAATTTCATAATCAAAACAATTTTTCTGTTTCTGGAAGGTGGAAATTATCTCAAGCCGTAGTGTGAGACTTGAACCCACTCAAACCACATTTTAGAAATACAATATGGATTACTGTTATTGGACATTTAGGTTAAAAGCTAAAACGTCACAGTAAACAAGTGTAAGGCATACGTTAGAATACAGAATGTTTAGTATTTAGACAGTTAATATATCTAACGTCATTATCAATTGGTAAATCTGAGTAACTTTTTTAATCGAGATTCATTTTTAGTGTAATTTTAATTTTCGAGCAACAAATCTCGAGCGAAATGTATAATACTTGAGATTAATTTATAATACTCTAGATGTATTGCTAAATTAGTAAGTTTACTCTGAAATTAAGAGCTTCAAATTAAGACTTGACAAGTGACATATGTGACTTGATACGATATATGTATTTATAAAAATTAAAAGCATACTAATACAGCTAAAATATGTTAGATTACTTTTTAACTATTCGATTCGGCTATAAAATTTGAGAAGTCGAGAGTAAATCTAGATTGCATCCAGATTTATCAATCGAAAACGTCATAAGAGAAAACTGGAAACAAGTGAAGGGAGGAAGGAAGGACGGATGTTGTTACTAGGTAGTTACTGGGTAACATTTTTTTATAAAATATGTTTCGTAAATAGATATAAAAAAATTGTATTTTCGGTTATTTTACATATTTACTTAAAATAATTAATTTATTAATAAATTGTACTTGTCTATTGTGAATCGTTGGCGCGGTGTCACAATAGCGACTTCAAGCGTTTGACAGCTGTCAAAATTTAGGGAGCTGAACAAAAAGAGAAGCAAAAACTACGAATTTCTTTGTTTTCTAAAGTGATGTTATTTTATTACTCTAATTTGTACGGGGAAACGTGAATATTAGTTGAAAATTAAGCACTGCCGTAAGCGCAAATTTCAGTTATATTTTAAAAACAAAATAACAAATTTGTTTATAACACAAAGTAAATAAAAACATAATTAAAAATTCAAAACAGAGTAAACGGCCAATGCCACAACACAATAACAGAAATACGCAAGCAAATAATCAAAACAACAACAACGCCTTGTCATTGCTTTGCCATTAATACGAAAAATTCATTGAGGAAAAGCTGTGTTGTTATTGATAAAGCAAAGAAGCGATAAATAGGAAGTAAACAGTTGCATCGATAAAACATTTAAGTAATTTAAGAAAAATCTTTAATAGCAGTTAATAAAGAAAACATTTATGTCAGCACAAGTATAAATCGACCTTCAACATTATTGCCTTTATTGTTGCCTTGGTAGTTGCCCATTGGCAAGTGATATCTGGAGTTATTTGCATCAGTTTATTGTTAATACCCATCACATTGGCGGAAGTTACCTGGGCGCGTTGGCACCCTGAAGAACTTTATCGCTTAAGTCCTAGCATTTTCTACCTGCGTCTACACTGCATCGCAAAGATCGATCGCTTCATAGCATTGTACACCAATGTTTCACGCAAAATGGACAGTGTGTTTGAAACTTACTTAGGTCCAGATGGTATGCTTGCTGGTGTGGCGGGGGCGGTTAGTGAGCCAGATGATATACCGAAAACAAATTCAACAGTTTGGGTGCTTGGAAAACGCTACAATGCTATACATGGTGAGTGAAATATAATACATAATAGTAAATTTACAAATTATACAAATTTCTTTTTTTGTTTGCAATATAGAATTAGCGTTGATACGATCCGATATACAATCGCGTCTATGGTGCACTTATAGACGCGGGTTCGTGCCTTTAGGTGAGCCGCAGTTAACTACAGACAAAGGATGGGGGTGTATGCTGCGTTGCGGTCAAATGGTTTTGGCACAAGCGCTGATAGATTTGCATTTGGGACGAGACTGGTTTTGGACACCAGAAACACGTGACTCAACTTATTTGAAAATTGTAAATCGCTTCGAGGACTCACGTAAAAGCTACTTCTCAATTCATCAAATTGCGTTGATGGGTGATTCTGAAGATAAGAAAGTGGGACAGTGGTTTGGTCCTAATACTGTGGCGCAGGTTATAAAGTATGTCTAACTGTTTAATGTCATTATATATAATTGTGTAACTAAGATTTAATAATGTTGTTTTTTTTTTAGAAAACTTGTGCGTTATGATGATTGGTGTTCAATTGTTGTACATGTAGCGATGGACAATATAATAGTCACCGATGATATATGTAAGATTGTTCATATATTGAATATATTTAATATTTGATTTTTTTTACGTATCATTTAAGATTCACTTTGCCTTGAAAATCCTAAAAACGATGAAACCTGGAAGCCTCTTTTACTTGTAATACCTTTGCGTTTGGGTTTAAGTGATATCAATCCAATATATATACCAGCATTGAAACGCTGCTTTGAGCTAGTGGGAAGTTGTGGTATGATTGGTGGTAGACCAAATCAAGCACTATATTTTCTTGGGTACGTAGACGACGAAGTGCTCTACCTTGACCCTCACACGACACAACGATCTGGTTCTGTGGGGCAGAAAACTTCGCAGGACGAGTATGATTTTGATGACACTTTTCATCAAAAATATGCTGGACGTATAAATTTTCAACAAATGGATCCTTCTTTAGCTGTTGTATGTACTCGATAATACTATATGTGTTCATATTACATGTATTAATTATAAATGTTCATTTTCAGTGTTTCCTTTGTAAATCTCGTATAAGTTTTGAAATTTTATTAGAGAAATTGAAAAACGAAGTTCTAAGCGCTTGTACGCAACCACTGTTCGGAATAACAAAAACTCGTTCACCGGAATGGGTCTCGATGACAGGTATTGAGTCACAATTTTTAACTACTACTTCTCGTAATAATATCACAACACATACAACAACTCCGACCTCAATCGATGCTACAAATAGAAACACAACTTCAACACCAACGACAGAGGCAATAGCTAATATTTTATGCAAACGCACGATTAGTTGTTGCGATTCAGAAGGTTTCGTTTCTTTACTTAATATTTAATATTGTGTTTTTCAAAAAAATTTAATTCACTAACAAAATTTATGTTTATATAGTTCAAAACTTACTATAATTATTATTATTTTATATCTTTTTTTTATTTATTGTTTGATTTTTTTAAACAAAATTTTAATACAAAATATTCTTTTTGTTTTTGTTAACAGATTTCGAAAATGTGAATCACATACACACAACGGGGCTTTCTGGTAATTGCTGTGATGCAGATGCAGAGTCTGACGAAGACTTCGAAATAATATCATAGTTAAATCCTTAATACTTTTATTTACGAAACGGAAACTCGGCATATACTCAATACAAAAAAATCACTTTATATAGTTAGTTTTCAAATGGTTTATATAAAAATTTTAATTATACCACGTTTTTAAGTATCTACGATTAATTGATTAATATTTACTTTTACGTGTCGTTGTCGTAACCCGAATAGACCCACTGGTATTATCCCTCTTGGGAGCGGTGAGATCAGCTTCAAAACGTAGACTCGACCGCGCACAGAAAATAAAATATTAATTTAGCTCTTATTGCTTTTAATTTTTTTTTTCTTAATTTTTGTTTTAACTTTTTTTTTTTCTAAATTTTTGTTTAAATTTTATTTTTCTTAATTTTTGTTTTAATTTTTATTTCTAAATATTTGTTTTAATTTTTTTTCTTCATTTTTGTTTTATTTTTTTTCTCTAAATTTTTGTTTTAATTTTTTTTTTCTTAATTTTTGTTCAAATTTTTTTTCTTGATTTTTATTTTAATTTTTATTTCTTAATTTTTCTGTTATTCTTAATTTTAGTTTGAATTATTTTTCTTTGTATATAATATTTCTTTTTGTTTTTATTTTCATTTTTAATTTTATCTGTTATTTTTTAATTTTTATTTTGGTTTTTCATTTTGTTTTTTGTTTTTAATTTTTTTTTATTTTGTAATTTCTTTTTTTTTTTAATTTTAATTTTTTTTTGATTTAATTTTTTTTAAAATTTTTTATTTGTGTTATTTTTGTAATTTTTATTTAATTTTAATTTTTATTTTAATTTATATTTTATTTTAATTTTTATTTATTTTTTTTTTTAATTTTTTTTAATTTTTTTTATTTATTTTAATTTTTTTTTATTTTTATTAATTTTTTTTTAATTTTTTTTTATTTTATTTTAATTTTTATTTTATTTTAATTTTTATTTTATTTTAATTTTTATTTTATTTTAATTTTTATTTTATTTTAATTTTTATTTTATTTTATTTTTATTTTATTTTATTTTATTTTTTTTTATTTTTATTTTTTTTAATTTTTTTTAATTTTTTTTTATTTTTATTTAATTTTTTTTTTAATTTTTTTTTTAATTTTTATTTTATTTTTTTTTTAATTTTTATTTTATTTTATTACTTTTGTTGTTGTAAATAGTGGGGAATCTGCTTGTTAAATTATTTAGCGGTGTAGCGAACGGCACTTGGCCATCGAGTTAGACTAGTGGCTCTGGGATGCAGATCGGGTCATTTTTGGAACGGAATATATAATGTCTTTTATATTTTTATTCATTTATTTGTATTTGTTTTTAATTTTTATTATAATTTGAATTTTTTAATTTTTATTTCTATTGCAATATCTTTTTTTCGTGGAATATTTAAAACCAAATTTTTTTTTATCATTTAAGAGTTTATTACAAAGTACAACAGGCTCGAATATTGTATTTTTATCATAAGATGAAAATTTCGCACATTTTTAGAGCCATATTTGAAGATGGATAAATTGGTACCCCATTGTATGTCCCTTTTAATGCGTTTGCCTATATCGTCGTATGAATGTCTATTGTACTGTAAAACTCACAAACTGAAATATTTTTTGGAATGTTGTTATAAACAATAATAATATTAAATTGTCAAAGTTATAAACATAATTGACTAGCAACATTTAAGTTTTAAATTAATAACTACATTTGACAATATATATTAAAATTTTGCTTTGTGTATTTAAATACTATGTGTACTATTTATTTATTTACAATCGCCTTGTGTAAAAAGTATAAAATTAATTATTAATAATTAATTTTGTCTTTAAAAATGTATTAGATTTTATGTTAATATTGAGTATATGCCAAATAGTTAAATATTCGCAATATAAGTTAGATTTAAATTCGGCTTGCGATGAAATATTTCCTTATGTTCTAAATTTTCTAAAATGATTCATTTAATTTTTTTTTAGATTTTTTTTATTTAAATATTGATTTTTTTTTGTGTTTATTATATAGCAAGTCTTAGTTCATATATTTTTATTAACTATTATAATATTTTTTCTAATGTTTGTATACAGTATAAAAATATGAAAGCCTTAAGTTTTGAAACAATAAGATGTTTACCAAAATGATTTTTTATATATTACACAATTGTTTTTAAGATCTTTAAGAATTGTTAAATATACATTTTGTTTCCATTTACACTTTTCGTAGTGTATGTATAATTTCTTGAAGACTTTGTAATATACATAAATGCATATAAGAAAGCATATGTCGAAATAATATAAATTAGCATAATATACATAAATAAATTTTAAAAACGAACAGTGGTGTTACTTTTAATTCTTTAACTAATAGCTTATATTTAATTTGTTTAAAAAAATTATAAGACATTTCAGTCATTGTGTAAAACAATAATTTTAATTTGATTATATAGCATTAATATGCTATTAATATTGTTAGTCGTTTAAAGGACATCAGATTGAAATTTTTTGTGAAATGTTTAATATAACACAGAAAGTGATTAAATACATTAACAGAAATATATTTTTATTTATAAAATTATAATTAAAATATATTGAATTCATTACTTCCATACAAATTTAACTAAGGTTATGTTATATCGATGAATCTAAGGAATCACTTAGATCTATTGGCCCATTGTGTTATTGTGTAAAAAATTCAGAAGATTAAAAACCATCATGAACTTTTGGCAAATCCAAAAATGTTCTTTAAAGGAAGGATCTGAAATTGCCTTCCATTTGCAACATGATACGTTGCAAAATGGCGAACTAAACACGAATATTCACGTATTCATTAACACTGAGTACTCGTACGGATATCAAATGGAGCTACGAATACCTACAAGACGTAGAAACCGAGCTCAGAAAATATGGAAGTTGCGATTTTTAGGGTATGCCCATTTTACAACGCTCTGCTTGCGGTTTAACAGTCAGTTAAATGGAAAAGCCGTTTAACTATGCTCTACGTCGTTATAGCTCACTTCTGGAAATATTATGGTTAAAAGTTGTACACTTTTTACATTGATTTTGATGAAAACTGTATAAGTCGTCAAATGTCAATTAGTATATGTAATTTTTGATTCGATTGTTCGAATGATTGGTAACAACAATAGTTTCTACGCATATATCTGAAACACTAAGCTATATTGATATATAGCGTAGTAGAAAAAGTTGTTGAGAATAGTTAATTTTGATGAAATCTGTTGTAAAATCGGAGTGCCCAGAAATTTGGAATCTTGCCGGTAACACTAATTTAAGTGGATTGTTCATACGATATACAAACTGAACAATGACATAGTCCAGCAAACTTTCAAAGAGAACCATCAAGGAAGTCGAACTAAAATTATCAAGAAGTATCATTCAAGATTTGGGGGAGTATAGACAGTGGAGAATTCGTCACCTCATGTTATACATACAATAATATATAACATATATAACAACATATATATCAGAAGAGTAGTAATTCAGAAATGTTAAAAACGAGACATGTGAGTACATCGCTCTATCAGAGACTTTTTTCTTTATCAAATTATTTTAAATTTTGACACAGTTTAAAATATTTAAGTTAAAATATTAACACTAAAATATACTATTAACTGAAAGATTTATAGTCAAAATAAGTTCAACATTCGTTGCGACTCAGGTTTTTGTGATTTCTTCAGGTACTAATTACTTTCTGTGCCACATTTGTTGTTTTTGTAATCGTTTTAAGGTGTTTAGAAGTAATATTTGTTATTATATTCATTCTATCCATATTCCAAGCTATGTCTAATTGAATATACCACAAATCATACCTTATTTTGCATATCTGTAACATACCAACAACGCATATCTATATCATGTATTTTGATAGGTTAGGTCAACCTATCAGATCCAGGTTTTCATGAATTTTTTAGCTACTAAGCGTTGTTTGTCACACTTGCTTGTTCCGTTTTTAACTTGAGTTCATAGGTAGGTCAGTTATCTGGTAGTCATAGAAACTTTTTTATATGTTATGTATTCAATTTGCCAACATTTTCAAAGATATTATAGCAATACTATAATCTTGAGCTGAATTACTTTAAGTGGCATTGCACAGTATATATAGAAATATCTAGGTATATATTTCACTTAGCAGTTGGCATTATATAAATTATATTTCCATTGAAATAAAGATTATTAAGTTCAAAGTATCTAAAGATATACGAAGAGTGCAGGCAATTTCTTTTTAAGCATTGAGTATTACAAGCATTGAGTTCTAGTGCTCCACTTGATCGGGATATATGTTATATCGTTACAGCTCTTTGTTATGGTTAATTAAGTCGAAAAGATATTTTTTGATTGAAACATTATCTTTAGCTGAAAATATATACAATATACCACGATTTACAGAAAAAGTCAGTGAAATTATGTGTTACCATATAAAAGTAGAGAGATTTTAAACCTTAGAATATCCAGAACTAACTGCAAGGGTTGAGGAGTCACAAAGCAGAAGTATTTATTTTATTAATATTATATATTCGAATATTGATAAGAAATTGATACCTTTTAAATGAAGCCAAATATAAATACAATGGGTTACTTAGCTTTCTGATTTTTAGCTGATAAGTCTGAAAATATTGCTTTAATGTTGTCATTAAAATTGTCGACAGGCATTGTCTTATGTCGACAGGCAAATATTCTTTATTATTACATTGTCTATTTAATAAGATAAAAATATCTGAAAACACCTTCCGATGATAATGTCTGGTAACGGATCTGTCTGTGCGTGATATTTTATTGGTTTATCAATCGTATTGATTTAATTTTTCTTGATTGATTTAATTAAATACGGAAGTTCGAGTAGTTTGGTTTCTAATATATATACATAGAACACATATATATGTAGAAGGAGATAGAGAAAGAGACTGGGGCAGGAAGAGAAGTTGAGTTTTTAGTACTAATATATATTATGCGGCAGTAAGTAATACAAAAATAAATAATGAAGTCCGTGTAGTTTGCTTTGTTATGTATATACACATAGAATACATATATATGTAGAAGGAGATAGAGAAAGAGAACTGGAGTTTTAACTGGAGTACTTACAAAGGTTTTTTTTAAAACACAAAAATACATAAAAAACTTGAGTAACTTACAACGTATAATTAATAAATAATAAATTAATAAATTTTGGAAACTTCTGTTATTTGTTATTTTTTGTTTCACATAATTTATAAATTTGATTAATTTTGATTTCAATAATGATTTTAATATAGCGAAAAGCAATCGATTGGGTCAACACGTTTTTCATTGTTGGCATGGAATTTATTGAAAAAAAAAAACAATAAGAAAGGAAAAAATTTGTAACAAGACTGCGCCACCAGTCTTAGCCAGGCACTCCCTAAACTTATATATTATGTAGAATTATTCTCACTTTCGTTTTTTAATATTTATAATGTTCTCCGACTTGAATGGATTTGGATTTAATTGAAGTAATTGTTAAGCTTTTTTAAATACTGAAAAACCATAAATTTTTTTTCTTCAGATTTTTAAACGTGTTAAGTACTAAATCCTAATCATTTACGGGCTTAGATGTATTTATATATATATATGTATATGTTATATGAAAACATATATATTTATATATTTTTGTATGTTAATATATTGTATCCACATTTCTCTTAAAGCACCATAGAAAAAAAAAATAATAGATGAGAATGATTGATAAGATTCTGCCAGTGGCGTATTATGGGTATGTGGTGAAGGGGATGCATGAATGCTGGTTATGATGTTAACATAATAATTGGAAAACTTAAATATCATGATAAAAGTGATGTATACTATCACATAGGTGTCTTAAGAAACTTCTACCACCCATTGAGTTCTACGTTAGAGTCAACTTTACTGAAGTATTAGAAGGGGCTATATCTATATTTACACATATAGTCAAGAAATAATCAAGGAATTGGCTTTTTGGATTTGGGGGGTTGACCATTTCTCAACCTTCCACGATGGACGATGTGCTATTTTGTAATGTTTCATATTTCATAATAAAAATAATCAAATGATCTTTCGATAGTTATTTATAGAACTTCATGGTGCTAATGTGCCATATGGGGGGTTGGGTACTTTTTAAAAGTGTGAACGTAGTGATATTTTATATCACTTGGATCGTCTCATATATCAAATTTCATAATAAGACGCTCCATTGAGATATGGAGGCATGACTACTTCCTTAAAATTTAATGGAACTGATATGTTGTATTTCGTAATGGAAAGACGTTCAATTGGATGACATTTTGAAAGGGACAATCCTTTCTAAATGTGATATATGGAGCTGATAGGCTTTGTATTTGTAGAGAGTTGCTGCACCAGTAATTAAATTAAAATAGATTGGCAATAGGATAACCTTCTTTTAGCAATGAGATAAGAATGGATATTAATTATTTGAATATAATTATCTTTTTCTTTCTCGTCAAACAAATTTCTTCAAATGTGGTGCCTACTAGTCTTTGTTGACATACCCACTAAGCTGAAAAGAATTCTCTTCACTGAAAAAAAATTGAGTGTTGTTTGAAAAGCCCAGCAATGTATGTTCTAAGCATTGCTTGATCCATTTTGAAAAGCGGAAAGTTTTAAGGCAAACATATGCTCGACATGTATCTTGGAAACTGTGATGTTACGAATTGGGCAATGTTGTGTAATCAGGTTACTGAAGCTGTGTTGTTAAATCAGAACCACGTTATATAATATATAGTCGATTATGCTAAAATATCTTATTATTTGGAAAAGCCTGAGTTCCACATCTTTTGCAAATTACTTGAGTTTACATGCCCAAAAGTCGGGACCACATTTAAACATTTGATTTAAGTTATTTGCTAATGCTTTTTTAAACCAAATAAAATAGTTAAAAATTATATTAATTAACACTTAAAATATTATAATTAAAAATATTACGCAAAAATTCTTAGAAATCAAAAATGAAAAAAAAAATAAAGTCAATCCAAAATATTTTTCATTTGAAATTCTTCAGTAAGAGCCAAATTAAAAAAAAAAAATATCAGGAAGTAATTTTAGTGAGAACTGCTTTTTGCGATTCACAGACTCTTCACAGATCATATGAAGTAAAAATGAGTGAAAAATAATATAAAAAGAATTAATTAAAGAAAATTAATTTAAGAAATAAAATTGAAAAAAGGCAATTGAAAATGAATGAAATAGAAGTGTCGCATTCCAATAACTCTATGGAATGCTATGGTGACTTAAATTTATGTATTTACGAGTACACAATAAATTGGAAACCTGATTTATGGATATACATTTAAATTCTCATTGCCACAGTTGAATTCCTAAAAAAAAAGAAAAAAATAATTATTATTAAAAATACTAAAACACTGTTCGGTATTGGCGTTGTTGTTGTTGTAAATCATATTGTTTTGCTAAAATTGTGTGTTTTTTTTTTAGGAACGCTTAATGGAAGCAACAATATAATTCAGAGCAAACTATCTGCCAATCTACCAATCTACCAATCTACCACTCTGCCAAACCAAGCCAAACACCTATAAGCGCACCGCCCCTTCAGGCTATGAACAAACACCATTTTAATTAGAACCAATTCCGAAGCGTGCAGCAATTAATCAGTGATATTGTTAAATAGTCTTCGAAGTCGCATTGAAATAAACCAGTTTCAGGTGTTTATGGCGATCGGTGGCTATCTGGTCCACACTCGGTGCGGCTTTATGAGTGCTCGAACGTACTTGTTGTTGCTATTCTGTGTTCTTCTATCTACTCAGACGCTGCATACTGCTGATTAGCATATTTTTGTATTTCATGTATTTACTCGTATTAAATTTATTTATTTTTAATGGACCATACACAACTAACTGTATGATTCCAATTAAAAAATATGAAAATAAAATATACAAATATATTTTATATACCATATATGGATATAATAGAAATATGTAGCAAAAATTATTAAATAGGTAATTAACTTTTTTTATTGTCATTCATTTTATCTCCAAAACATTCCTAAAAGTCTGTCCTCTACAATAATAAGTTTCTATTGGCAAGCCCAATATGCTTATGTTGTCTTAGTTTTCATCATATATGGATAAGTGAAAATACTTAGAACTCCCAACGTCTGCAGCATTTTCTACATCTCTTAAAGCTTACAACTCCCAATGTCTGCAGCATTTTCTACATCTCTTAAAGCTTACAACTGCTAACGTCTGTAGCATTTTCTATATCTCTTAAAGCTTAGAACTCCCGACGTCTGCAGCATTTTCTACATCTCTTAAAGCTTAGAACTCCCAACGTCTGCAGCATTTTCTACATCTCTTAAAGCTTAGAACTCCCAACGTCTGCAGCATTTTCTACATCTCTTAAAGCTTAGAACTCCCAACGTCTGCAGCATTTTCTACATCTCTTACAGCTTAGAACTCCCAACGTCTGTAGCATATTCTATATCTCTTAAAGCTTAGAACTCCCAACGTCTGTAGCATTTTCTACATCTCTTAAAGCTTAGAACTCCCAACGTCTGCAGCATTTTCTACATCTAATAAAGCTTAAAACTCCCAACGTCTATAGCATTTTCTACATCTAATAAAGCTTAGAACTCCCAACGTCTGTAGCATATTCTAGACTTCTAAAAATACCTACATTACTCATTAACTAATTATTGTGATATATATAATTATTGTTACAGCGCTGCGTTCTCGTTACACGCAGAGTGGTTTAAATGCGGTTCTAATTAGTGATTTCCATGCATATCTTCGGAAATGCGTACTGAAGATTTGAATCGTATTTAAAGCTCTCCGACTAAACCAAAAACAGTTTGCTTAATTCTGAGAAGAAAGTGATGTTAAAAATGCACTAGACGTAACATAAGGAAAGGGACACGTTTTAGTGCTTCTTTAGAATGCTGATATTAATAGTACTAGGGTGTATGCTATGGAGTTTGTTTTGATTGCTAAATATTTTTATTATTATATATCATACTATTAAAGTAGCAAGTAACTGATGTTTTCAAGGTATAATACTATCTACACATAGCTAGATAATATATTTATTTCACAATAGCTTTTAGTGTGTTTTTAGTAAATAAATCATAAGTATAGTTGCCAGTGGTACATACAGAGGAGACGAGAGCATAAATCCTCTCACAACACTGTCAAAAAAGATATAAAAAAATATGTTTTCTAGTATAATTCTCCCTAGAGATGTTAAGTCCAATATCGTTACAGGCATTTTTATATATTATATCTACAGAAAATATATAGCAAAAACACAACCAAAAAATATATATACTTTCTAGTTTAATCATTATATGTACTTTTACGGATCACGCCTTTTATTTGTGGAACCATTTCATTGCCTTGACAACATATCGGAATGGTTTAGCTTAATAAAACTAAATTAATAAATATTGGTTTCATATAGTTCGATTTATATGAAGAAGGAGTAAAAGGACTTGATTTATATGAAGACATACATACGGATATCTTATAGATTTTTTTTTAGAAAATCACTACAATATACTATATATAATATTATTAACTACGATTAGAAGAATATTGGTTTTATCTGAAGTTATACGAGTGCATCACTCTAATGCATTATAACTAAATAATATATTTCGACGATTATAGGTACCCACTGATTTTCTGAAACCAAATCTTTATAAATGAAATAGACAATCATAAAAATATTGAAAACGGAAACTAATTAATGTAGTAAGCTACTTTTGGATAAAGTCATAATAAGCAAAAAATCACAATAATTAATTAACTTCAAATAGAATATCATAATCCGTATAATAGAACCTTTTGAGTCACGAATAGATTCCATTTGAAAAATGAAGTCTTTCAAAAAAACCCTTAGAAATGTGCTTAAAGCAAATTACGAACGTGCTGCCTTGTTAAGAAAGAACGCGTAACAAAGCCATTTAAGGCTAATTTATTTAATTTATTATTTTATTCATCGCGATAAAACCGTTTCTGTGTGGTACAGGCAAAATCTGCTGATATTCAGGCACACAACACCCAGCGATCAAAACTGAAGCAGAAGCAATCAATCATTCGTGCCCTCCCCTTCTTGTCTGCTTTCATTACAATCCAATTAATATAAATCAACATGTGTAAGACTGTAAAGCACTCCTTAAATATCTTTGCATATCAGCTTTTTTGTACGGATTTGTGTTCCACCGTACAAATACGGTGAGATACACTTGATCTTGAACCTGTGCCGCGATCTTTTTGTATTTCAATTTCAATTCTTTTCATTAAAGTTTCTATTTCTTTTTCTTTTTCTATTTTATTTTTTTTTGTGTTTGTCATAATCCGCTTTTAAATTTACGACATTTCGTTACTTCCACTTATTTTTTGTTTTTTTTCTGTTTTTAATTTTATTTGCTATTATACGTATATAGATATATAGATTACAAAACAAAAATATAGTAAAAAAAATATAATATAGAATATATAATATATAAAAAAATAATTACATACTATAAAAATATATGTACTAAAATAACATATATTAAAAACATATAAAATATAATATAATAAAATTAAATAAAATAAAATAAAATAAAATACAATAAAATAATATAAAATAAAATAAAAAAAACAAACAATAAAAAATAAAATAAAATAACATAAAAAAACAAAATAAAACAAAATAAAATAAAATAAAATAAACTAAAATAAAATACAATAAAGTAAAATAAAATAAAAATAAATAAAATAAAATAAAATAAAATAAAATAAAATAAAATAAAATAAAATGAAATTAAATTAAATAAAATAAAATAATATAATATAGCATAAAATAAAATGAAAAAAAAAATATAAAATAAATTAAAAAAAAAACAATACAAAATAACATAAAACTAAATAAATTAAACTATTAATATAAAATAAAATTAGGTTAAATTAAAATAAAATAAATTAATATAAAATAAAATAAAATAAAATAAAATAAAATAAAATAAAATAAAATAAAATAAAATAAAATAAAATAATAAATAAAATAAAATAATAATAAAATAAAATAAAATAAAATAAAATAATATAATATAAAATAAAATATATAAAATAAAACGAAATGAAATATAGTAAAAAAATATGAAAATAAAATGAAAATAAAATATATAATAAATAAAATAAAATAAAATAAAATTAAATAAAATAAAATTATAAATAAAATAAAATAAAATAAAATAATATAAAATAAAATAAAATAAATAATAAAATAAAATAAAATAAAATAAAATAAATAAAATAATAAAATAAAATAAAATAAAATAAAATAAAATAAAATAAAATAAAATAAAATAACATAAAATAAAATAATATAAAATAAAATAAAATAAAATAAAATAAAATAAAATAAAATAAAATAAAATAAAATGAAATGAAATTAAATTAAATTAAATAATTTAAAATAATATAATATAGAATAAAATAAAATGAAATAAAAAAATATGATTAGCATTTTATGTATCGCCAAAGATTCTAAACGGTTTTCCTATATATACGGTAACACAATGTGTCAATAGGCCGTAGTGGATCCACTAGGGATTGCCGGTATAACTTAACCTAACTTACGGATTCAATAGTACGAAAATTGCTTTGTAATATTTTATTAATTAAAATATGACTATGACATACTAAAACCTATTGAAAAATCTTGTTTCATTAAAAGTGGAACACATCTTTTTTATCTATATTTAAATAAATAAAAATGTAATAAGACATTTTAAAAATTTCAACATAATCAGATCAATCCTACAGTCAAATACACCTTCGTCTTTATTTTCAACTTAATCTTCATCTCTAGCTCATCTTTCTTTTTTAAAATTTGGGTATTGTTATTTTGACCTTCAACTCCAAACACATGACACGCCTACCCAAAATTCAATTACTTTCATATGGTAGAGTAAGTATATGATTTTAATATACAATTTACATTTGCAAGCAAACTCTTAGCCTTAATAATGTAAACAAACGCAAAGTGCATGAGTAAATCCACGACACAACACGATATTTCAGATTAAAATTTGATAATTCCTAAAAGAGTTATAAGCCTCCAAAGATAATTAAAACAGCAACAAATAAAAGGAATAATTAAAAAAATTTGAAGAGCCGACAATTGTTACTTTCCCTTTCATTTGCCAAGCCAAGCAAACACTTCTACTAATTCATTCATCAACTTGAACCAAATACTTAACATTTTTGTTGTTGTTTCACTGTATGTTGTTGTAGTCGTCTTGGACGATGAATGAATGATGCTAAGATTGTAAAGATCTTCGAAAATTGCATAAATATAATGAAATCTTTTTAACAAAACCTAACAATTTACAACGAGGGCACTTCAAGTCTATAACAAATGACAGCAACAGCAACAACAATAACAATAAAAACAACAACAATAATTATTGCAATAGTAATACGAGTACAAAAAACATGTTTCATTAACAAATTACCAATAATAGATTTAAAAAAAAAATGTAATTTCTAATATATTTAAATATATAACTAAGTTATTATATAAAGGCAAGACTAAGTGTTTATACCTTCTTGGAGGATCTTAATCACACACACACACACATCTGAAAGATCTCCCTTAAACTAACATTCAATGCTTTGCCAAAGGTTCAAGATGATTTTAAACCTCTGAGTTTTTTTCCTCACTTATATGGCAACACAATCGGCCATTAGATCCCTTTGAATTGCCGGTATAACCTAACCTAACCAAACCTAAGTATTTAATTGGATGCTGCTTAATTTCATAGTAAGGAAATACCCTGGCCTTTACACATAAGGGTATTTCACGTCTAAAGAGGAACTAGTACGACAAACAATTTCTAAGTCACTTAGCTCCTTTTCAGGATATATTGACTACGCTTTCGCTATTAGCAAGTTCTCCATAAAACTCACTTTTAATATTCCATTCCGAAGTATGTTAAAAAGAGTCTGACTGAGCAAGTATATAATACTCCTAATGACTCATTACCTAAATGGCGTAAAAGTTTTCTTTGAGGTATTGGAAATAAGTCACTTAGCTCCTTTTCAGGATATATTGACTACACTTTCGCTATTAGCAAGTTCTCCACTAAACTCACTTTAAGTATTCCATCCAGAGGTATTCTAAAGAAGAGTCTGATTGAAAAAATCGAAATCTTATAGATTTCTTAAATACTGCAGCACCTTTCAAGCGGAAATGGTTACTTTAGGAAAGAGTTATAGATTATCTTGTAGTGAATAATATTTTGTTTAGGAAAATATTTAGTAAGCAATTTCTTGGTTTGACAACACAGCTAGTTTGGATATTAGAAATAACTACATCAGTGGTCTTTAGAAATATTTATTGGTTTAATTGTACGTATACAATTTTTAAATTGTGTTAGGAATTAAATTCTTTTAAATTCAAAATATGGTACGCAGATCTACGGTTCAATTCCTATCAAATTTCATCAATTGAAACTGTTATCAAAAGTTTCCAAAGATCTTCGATAATGGCCTTTAGAGTATTTGGCTATATCGGAAACAGTCAGCTTAAGTATTCAGTTGATTAAACTCCCGTTTTGAACATATGCTTTTTCTTACCATCACCCCATTTTCTATACAAAATGGAACTTTCGTTATAGAATATAACGATAATTAGATTATTATATATACAATGGTAAAAAAACAATTACGGGTTTTAAGTGCTGTTTAAATAATTTTTATGATAATTTTTGACAGCTTGTGAAGAGAATATTGCAGTTAATTGCAAGACGGACTCATTAGACCGATATGATGCTTCGGGATTTTATTTGGGACCTGAAAAATCTATCTATACTGTTAGTATCATGCAAAAAATTTATAAAATAATTGAATAAAATTTGGGAATGGTCAACAATAAGTATACATCTATATGTAAGTGGGACCCTGATAAATAGAAAAAACCATAGTAATCCTTTTCCGATACTCGGTATCACAATTTTATATTGAAATATTATCGGTTAAGTAACTCTATTACGAATACAATTTTGTTATGGCTTATGCGCAATATGATCAAATATGCCATTTTAATAAAAATTAATTTTTATTAAGCCATATTAGCCATTTATGACTCCTTGGCACTTTTTGGGTACTTTTATAATTCTAGCGGTGTGATGTTCCCGAGTGCTATCGGTGAAAAACTTGCTCAAGTGATTTTTTGTGGCTCTACGGTCGTTCAATTTGTTACTATTTATTAAGACAGTTTTGCAGAGTTCGAAACAAATGAGTCAGACGATCCGGGCTATACGGTACATGTATTAAAACTTCTTAATCAAATTCAGTTAGTTTATTTACAGTCAACGAAGACAGACACAAGTCCTCTGGTTAGTTTTTCTTGATTATTTCATTTAAGTGATTGTTTTGAACAGTAGACAACGAAATTAGCCTTCAAAAAAGCAACTGGAGCAACTGATATTAGGCAATTCTCTTCCAATCCGATTAGAAGATTTCCATTGATGACTTTGTTGTTAATCTAGGGATAGAATATTTGTGGAGCGTCACCGGTCTTCAACTATGATCATTTGCGTTGGATATTCTCATATTTAATCCATTTTATATTACCCGTTATGATTTTTGGTGGAAGGATGAGATGACAATTGATTTTCTGATTCCACAGAAGTCGGCAAGGGACAAGGGACTTAGGACCATAATTCGACTTAAGGTTTGGATAAGGTCAGTGCTCAAAATATAAAATCAAAGTACTGATGTGTTTATGAACGTTTTGCTTTATAAGTGAATAAAGATTGTTTGACTCTACTGAAGTCGGCAGGGGACAAGGAATTAAGGGTCATAATTCGACTTAAGAGTAGCGTAGCAAAAATTCAAAATGATTTCAAAATTAATTGAAAATTAAATTAATTAATTGAAAATTAAATTAATTAATTTAGTTTAAATTGAAAACAAAATATTCTCTCATACTAAATAATATACATATATAAGTTATTGTATTAAATTAATTTAAAAAAAAAATAAAAAAAATTTGTAAAAAATCCCCATAACAATATGAATAAAATTTTTATTTAATTGAAACAAAGCGGAAATTACATTTGTAATTAAAGCACAGAATAAATTCTAATAAAGTCTCTCTGGCCCTCTCTTTTGGCATAGAAAATCTAATGCCAACATCACGCCATACGCCAGAAAATAGAGGAAAATGATGTGACAGGTTGACAGTTCAAGTCACAAAAGAACGACAGTGGCACCGAAACTGTATCGAATGTAACTGGGAACGTTATAATTCACAGCGGCTACGTGGGTCGATAGCAAAAGAGCTGTACGGCGTTGGTGTTGCCTTTTAACGGATTTTTAATGTTGCCACACATAAGCCTTAAGAGAGATACATTATTCACTTTAGAAAACAATACCATAAATTAAACAACAGAATATTAGGTATATGAGACACTGTGGACGGAGGAAGTGTTTTTTGCTGCATAGGAAGTCTAATACGGTAAGAGCATTTTAAGGAAAAAATCTTGTTTATCATTTTGCAATTGAAAAAAACCATTAATTTTTTTTTTTAATTACTAATAATGAATAATATTTTTATTCATATAGGGTTTATAAATCAAAAAAATTGAGGAACGTTTTACGGCTTACAATTGCAAACGTAAACGTACCATATATGGTTAATTTCCTTCTATTCTTAGCAATACATTAAGAATAACACATAAAACATATAATAAAAAACTGAAAATGTTAGTCATCATTATAGATCATAATTATATACGATTGCTCATCATATAAAATTGCTTAAAAATTATATGAGTACTTGATATAACGCGACTGATTTGCGAAAAAATAATTCAGGATTTTTTCTTTACTTGACTTCAAAGTGTCATAATTTACTATCTAACAATTAAAAATTTTTTTTTTTTAAATTTATTGATTAATTAATTCTTAAAAAATTTTATTTAATAATAATAAATAAATTTTTAATTAATTTAATTATTCCACAGCTGGTTTTTGATTTCGTTCTAACATAAACACATCAAGTGAATTTGTTAATAAAACTTTCACAGCAAAGTAACAAAACTTCAGAAAAATGTGCGAACATAAAAGTCAAGTGCGCTGACTCTGAGCTTCAAGTTTGGCAGGACCCGAGTTCGATTCAAGGTATTTGCAGTCTCAAAAATAATTATTTACGAATAATTAAATACAAGAATTATTTCCATGACCACTGCTGATGGGTCCTTGGTAATTCTCGAAATGCTGTATGGTCAGTCAAAAATTCAATTAATTATAATAATATAAGAATGATTTTTTGTTCTTGTAGTTCACTTCTTTTACAAATATTAATGTTATAGACAAATGTTTATAAAATAGTTTAATCTTATCATATTATTTAAATTTATTGTTTTAATAAATTTATTGTTTTATTAAATTATTATTTATTTAAGCTGATTAATAAATTAATAATAATTAATTTTCGTAAAAATGTTTAGTTTAATTTTTTAGTAGCTCCAATTATTGCAGATAAATTAATTATTAAAAACAACTAAAATTCAAAAAAAAAAGAAATTAAATTCAATATAAACATCTAATATCAGATGTTAAACATAAGTATACAAATTTTTGCCAAATTATAAAAATAATTAAATTATTAATTAAAATCTTTCGGATACTCTAGGAAATTTAGATAAAGAATTGCTCCTGGTAAAAATTATAAAAGCAAAACTATAAAATAATTTTTTTGTAAAGATATTTTAATTATATTATTTTTAAATAATAATATTAGTTAAAAATAATGAGATAATAGATCTGGAAACTTAAATTAAAAAATATTTTAGTGAAGTTTCTGATCATAATAATTTATTTTTATTGTGAATTAATAAAATAAATGCCAATAAATTTATTTTTATTTCTATTTATGTTAATTATTAAAAATCAGAAGATATTTATATAATCACAATAAAAAAGAATAAGATTTTAGACGAATAAATGAAGATTGAAAAGAAAAGGACTCAAACCTTAATAAATGGGGTAAAAACCTATTGGCCTAATTAGTCATCTTTTTAAATTTTTAATCATATATTTTAGTATACGAATCATTCTTTAATAATTAGTTTAATTGTTAAATAAAATAATAGGAATAGTTAAGTTCAAATCTATATGGCTTAACCACATTATAAGCTTTATTGAAATAATAATTTTGTCAGCCGATTTCTTGATTAAAAATAATTAATAATAAATATTAAAATTGAAAAATTGAAAAATTAAATTAATTAAAAATTGAATCTAGATTTATCAAGCGAAAATGACATAGGAAAGGTGTAGGAGTATAAATTTTAAAAGAAAGTAAATATTATTGCGTTAGACTTAAATTAGGTTAGAGTAGTGGCTTAACAGACTAAAGCTCACTTGAGCCCGTTGTGATATCACGAATAAAATATTGCTTTTACGCCAGAGCAAGATAACTACTAAAAGTTATATTTTATGAAGACCAAAGTAGTCAGTAGTCAGGCGTTATGCTTTACTAGAATAGAATGACAGCAGTAAGTAAGTAAAGTAGTCAGTGTAAAGATAACCACAAATTATTAATTCAAACAATATGTTTTCACACGATTGAAAATTTTAGTTTAAATTCTTAAAGGTTTTCTTTTTAAGGTTTATGTCAATATTTTTAAACTTAGAGGTTTTGGTTTTTAAACCCACTGAAGTTGATAATCCATAATATACAAGAAAGTAAACTTTCGGAGTTGAATGTTTAAACTTTGAAGTTTAAATCGTAGAAAATAGACTACATGAGTTGATAACATTATCCGCAAGTTTTATTTTGAAACCATCAAGATTGAGGTTTTAAACCCTAGATTCTAGTTAACTCATTCAAGTTGGATCCATATAAAAACACTCGACCGTTTATACGCCAAATTCAGAACCTTTCAGTTGATCTCGTATTTTTATGTATTCCAGATAGGTGCTTTTTTTATATATGGTATTATGTTGGTGCAATAAATAACTATACGAGTTAGTTTGATGTTTGGCTAGGTTCCTTACTCCAGCTTGTCAGATTGAAGATTTCGAGTTCAATTGGATTATTGCAGATAGTGTAATAGAGATAAAAACTTTTTAATGGTGGTTGTACGTTGAGAATATGAAAACGGGACTTAGTTGTGTTGTCTTTTTTAGAAAATCCTTACTGAAATAGGGCGAAGCGTTTTAGATTTATGGAAGTTTTTTCGATTTATAGTAAGGATTTACTAATTGGCTGACAAACTAATACCTATTTTTACGATAGATTTTGAAGAATTGTAAATTTCAACGTCAAACTATATTTCCTATTTTAATGTTCTATAAATATTGCCTGATTACAGATAAACATCCTAAATGTATTACAGCCGTATACCTTAACAACGAAGGTGGTCATTTATTTGTATAGTTAAACAGCCTTGAATACTTATAATTAAAAAAAAAATTTCATAAAAAAATATCAAATAAATTAGACATTTCCATACTTATTCCGCATAATATGAATGACAAATCAATTTTATTATTATTTTTATTGAACGAAAATATTTGTACAATTGAAACGATACAGAAAAAATGGTATTAAAAACCGTTTACGTTTAAAGTAAACCGGAATACTTCTGTCAAACAAACTATGGAACTAGAAATGAAATCTAAACAAATAAATCGTTTTAAACATAAATGTGTCTTTACAATTAGTTATATTTCGTATTAATAGACTTTAATGAAAAACAAATATAAATATAATTTAATGACAATAACAATATAAACAAATATAATAAAGATCAATAACTGATTATTTTATTTATAGCAGAAATCAGCTTAAATCACTTTAATGATAAGTAATCGATCATTTTCGGATTGGAAATGCTTAGCAGTCAGTGGAGGTCAATTAAATAATCGGCTAAGTTCACTTCAAACATTATCTCTGAATTGAAATCAAATTTAACACAACAATAATTTTAATTGTCTTTAAGAATTTATATATAAAATATTTCTTTATAATATAATTTCATAAAATAATTAGATGAATAAAATATGGCTTTTAGCTTTATTAGTAGCTTATAAGAGACGTTTCTTTATGATAATAAGTTTAATTTCTAACAGAAGTTAATAATAAAAGAAATTTATAGACCCAACAGAGAATTATTAGATTATTCTCAATTAGACGCTGAATTTAATGATTAAATTAAAAGCGGTTTTTAAGTGTTTATCTCTCTACCCAAACAGATGCCAGCGTCACAAAAACGGCTAAAAATCCATTAACCCACGAAATCCATGATTTAAAAAATTCATCGCTTCAAAAAATAAAAACATGTTTGTTGAGCACAACTGAGGGTTTTTATTATTATACGATCACTGGTACACAGATGGATCAAAAATGGATGGGAGCACTGGTGCTCCCAACACCAGAATTTCGGAGGCAATGGACACATGATGCGTAAGATCCAATGTCATCAAAAAACTGTCTGGGTCGAGAATTGTTATTTACTCTGACAGTCAGGCTGCTTTTAAAGCTCTGTCTTAGACTGTCAAATCGAAACAGAACATTTTTTCTTCCTTGATTAAATTAGATTATATCGAGTGTAATACAAATATTTCAGTGTTTTATCTAATACACCATACAACTCTTGTAGGTCGATTGAGATATGGGCTTAAACTATCACAATATTTTATTGTTCGATCGGCGTAATCGGTTCGAAATATTTCCCCCGCAATGACATTTTGGCTTTGGGAATAGAAAAATTTAAACTATGGGAAAAAAAACAATAAATGGAATAAAAAAAAACCGAAACTCCAAAAGTAATTTAATGAATGTCGTCTGATCAAATTAACATTATATTACCCATTTATATTGCAGTAATATTGGAATTATTATTACTTCGCTATTACGCTTAATGCCCAAAGTGATGAAAAGGATTGTGAAAGAACCTAAGTTTTCTTTTGAAATAAAGAATTAATTAATAATCTTAGACTACTGAATACTAGTATTAGGTATAACACAGATGTCCATCACATGGCCACTCATATGGGTATCAACACATATTCAACTAACAATCTCGTCAAAAGAATGTAGACAACACAGAGCATTTCCTTTGTTATCATCCGGAAGTAGAAGTTCCTTTGCTATTGAGATTGTTAGGTTGCATTGTCCTGAGAATGAAAAAGGTTTATTCTGATTCTTTCCAAAAAATATCAATAAAAAATTAGCGATAATATGTTTTCCAGCTAAGGATAAACGTCCTCATAGGCACGGTTGCCACTTGAAAATTTTTTTCTGTACCAAAATTGGTTTAAAAAGGTACCATTTCTGTAAAAAAAGGTCCAAAATTTTTCTATTGTCTTTTTATAAGAAAATACAATTTATATAAAATGTACAAAAAGTATAAAACAATACAATATCCACAATAAAGTTGGGCCGCAGAAAATGTGCCATTTTTTGAACATGAGTACCAGAGTACCAAACGGAAAAAAAAGTACCAATTTTGGTACTAAAGTACCATAAGTGGCAACCGTGCTCATAGGCGTTTATTGATTGAGGTCAATATAGGACGCAACACAGTTGGGTATCATAAGGTCATTGTGGGTATTATCTGTGTGGTAGATATATGAAATTTATCAATCTTGTCACAAGGATGCAGGGAATATAGAGTATTTAAATTGCTTTTATCCGGTATTTTCAAGAAGTAGATTATAATTGTTATGTTGTGAATGTTCTCAGAGTGAAACAGTTGCATACTCATCTAAATACTAAATGTGAATGTAAAAAAAAATTCTTGTTTATTGCAATATTGCATTCAAAGCAAACGAAAAGTTACCAACGGTTGTTGTTTATTTCTAACTAATGAAGATATTAAAGTATTATATTAAAATAAGTGTTAAATCTCACTTTCTGTATTTTAATGCACCTCATATTTATAGAAGAATGGAAGAATAGAAGAATATGCGTTATCGACTCGTGTTAAAATTTTTCACTTTTGAGCTACTTAATAGCACTTTTTTTGTGATATCGGAAAAATGAGGTATATATAGATCAAAAACATTATTGTAACAAAAGTGTATAAGTTTTTATTGTTAATACAAAATATTATTTATTGATATGGATCGCTATGGACGGCTAAATCGATGAAAAGTTAATTGCAAATTATTTTTATGATTTATATGTTTTGACTTATTGAGACTTAATATTATATTCTAAAAATAACATACAAATATGTTTTATTTTAGTACAGATATTCGTAATGTCAAAATGCGATTATATAAATTTTCAATATTGTGAATCCATTTGCTTCTTTAGTGATTCATTTGCTTTTTTAGTGATCCATAATGCACTTTTTAATGAATTAAGATGAAATGCAATTTATTTGAGTTTTTTTTTTGTAAATTTTTGGCAGATTATAATTTAATATGTATGAGAGTGATTAGGTATATTTTAGCGGACTTATATAAAATATACTTATAAGACTAAAATAGTCTTATAAGCGAATTTAACCTTCTGGGACCCAATATAAAAAACCAAGTTTGCATATATCGACAACACTGTGATAGAGGCCTTGACACCTCTGATATTGAGCACAGTCTCAACAATTCTCCGATTCAGCTTGTTGTCCTCACAACACAACTTTATCCCTCATGTTAACTACACCATCCGTAACGTCCCTTTTTTTTTAATTAGACCTCTTGTTTAGTTAAGAGCATTGAAACTATGATTTTAACAAAGCTGTTTGAGAATATATTAGATTTGGACATATACAATATTAGTAGTAGTTATATCTGATAATATATACTCAATACTAATACTAAGTATAAATATTTAATACTTATAATAAGTATAAATACTCAATACTAATACTAAGTATAAATATTTAATACTTATAATAAGTATAAATACTTAATACTAATACTAAATATAAATACTTAATACTTATATTAGGTATATTGGTATTATATTATATTAATATATATATTAATAATTAATAAAAAAAACTTATTTTTTTAGTAATAGCTAGTAGTTGAGTCTTTTTTGTGGAACCAACATTACGTGATATCCAACTAGTTAAATTAGTTCAAATAACATAAGAATGTTAATATACATAAAAAATATAAATATTAAACGGTTATGTAAAAATAACTAAAATTAATTAATTTAATTATTATATATCTGCTTTACGATTTTAAAAGTCAAGTACGTCTTTGGGTCAGTTGGTTAAGTAGCACTGATTCTGAGCATCAAATTTGGCAGGGCAGAAGTTCAACTCTTGATTCTTGCAGTCTCAAAAAAAATTAGTTACGAATAACATAATTAAGTAAAAGAAATAATTCCAATACCATTGATAATGGTTTATTTAAATAAACTAAGCACCTTTAAAATTCACTCTAACCATATGACTAAACTAGAATCAATTAGAAAATAAATAATTATTTCTTCGATAAGTGATTTCTTAATTTATGTGCGATAATTTGCTTTTAGGAAGGCAACTATAGATTAAAATTAAAATACAGCATCTGTTAGTGATACGTGGACCAACGCTAGTACATGAAATTCGATCTGGAGTTAAATGCCGTTAAAGTTGCCATTTAATTGTCTTATTAGTTTTTAATTAAATAATTATCAACTAACAACAACTAATTATTTAATATTTTACTATCTAATAATGAAAACTATTAACACTTCTGTAACATATGCAATTTCTTGCTTATAGATAGAATGTAAAAGTTCATAATTAAACAGTTCTTGTTAGATATTGAAAAGTGGAGGGGGTGCTGTGTGCGTGTGAAATATTGCTGATTTGTGAATTGACGCTAATCTTGAAACGATGTAATCCAATATTATGGGTGGGTTCTTAGATGTCGTACAAATTGTTATACCAACAGTTCTTTTCACTTTTCTTTAATAATTATAACACTCCAATTGATTATTACACTGAAAAAAAAGAGGACGGAAAATCGATTTTATTTGAAGATATTATGATAAGAAGTTAATATGTGACCTTATAGTTTTAAGTAAATATTATATTAAAAGAAGTGATTTTTAAACGTCAGTTATGAACAAAGAAACTGTTTTCTTAATTGGGGATTTTTCATAATTTTAATAGAGGATTGTCTTAGGGAATTTTTTGTTATATTTAAATATGTGTAAATAATTTTGTAAGACTATGAGTACCAGGGGTTGAACTTTAGCCCTTTAAAATCTGAAGTATTTTACTAAAAAGTTATATATGGTGCTAAAAAATTAAATATAATTTATAATTTGAAGGCACATGCCCATTATTATCGCTTTTTCATTGGCTTGGAATAGATAATGAAAGCTAACTTATCGGATCACCTCAACTTCATCTGGAAAACCAAATGATTTAACAATGATAACAAAGGTTAACAACTTGCCTCTCCCGGCAAAATTTTTAAGGGCATGGCAATGAGCTATATATCCCACCAAGTAGAAGTGCTGACGCCTTCTGAACCGAACCTAACCTAGTGTTAAATAATTTTATCAAAAATGTGAGAGTATAATTAATGTCAAATATTCAATTTAAAATGATACTAAGCACTTTAACCTAAAAGAATAACTCATAACCTTAACATCCCTCACAAGGACGTTTATTCAATTATAGTTTAAATTTTAAGCACAAACAATTTTGAGAGCAAATGAAGACTATTTGTAAAAAAATGGTATCCCAAATTTTTAGAGTACATAATAACTACTGACGATGGATTGAGGAAATTAACATATAAAATTTTCGTTAGTAGATATTGTTAGGAATAATAGTTTGCGTCAACTTTAAACCCGATCTTATGGAATATGTTATAAGTTCTGGCGGAATATAAATAGTTTTAAATTTGAATAAATCAATATTCAGTATAAAATCCAATCGAAACCCAAGAAGTCATTATCAAAAAGATAATATGATGCTTATTGTTATTAGTACTCCCTTTATGGGTTTAAAGTGTTTCTTCAAATGCAGTTTTGTGGATAAATCATACTTTTATACTCTCTTCGCTGAGTCTTATTAATCCGATATAGGATGCGCGCTCAAGTATTTCTTTCGATTATGTATAAGTGTCGGGCAAACATCCATCGTCCATTCTGCAAGTTTTACTAAAAGTTTCACTAGAGTAAGTTTCTAATATTTTTAACCTACAACTGGTTCTCTTATATATTTATAATGCGAAGCTTTGCAAATTAGTTTCAGATAGTCTCGTGATGAAAAATAATACATTATAAAGCGTCAGTTAATAACTGTGAAATTTGTTAAAAAAAATATTTTGATTTTTCAAATTGGTACCCGGTATTCGATATCATATAAATCGGTAGTCCTCATGTAAAGCATACCACCGTACTTTAACCATTGTAACCATTGTATTCAATATATTTGGATCCAATTAATTTCCCGGTATCAAAATTGTTACACTAGGACTTATTTTCTGTTTTAGTTAATTGAAGTAGTAAACTTAGATTCACACATAATAGTCCCACTTGAAATGTAACATTTACTGGATATGTCACATCATAAAAAATTTGTATGGAACTTTCTTTCACATTGCAATTAACGATTTATTTTAATTTTTTTACAGTGTATTAATATTATTTAAGCACAAATAATTAGAGACTTGTTGCCTTTGACATGTGATTAGAAATAAATAATTTTTAATTAATTGGTCTCAAAGTAAAGGTTCGGATGTAAAAGAATAAGTTTACATAAATAATTTATCAATAAGTAAACGTATTGTTGTGTAGATAAGCATTTATAATTAAAAAAAAAATTTATTTTTAAGTATTTTTCTCAACAGGAAAGTTCAATATTACATAAAAATGTTTGCTTATAAAAAATTTAATGAATAAATATTTTTAAGCTTATATGTTTTATATAAAATTCTCCATGAATCATATATAATATAAAGAAATACTTGTATATGTACCATTCTAATTTTCAGTGAAAATGATCATTAATAAGAAGTTGCTTTCGTTTTCTAAGGGTTTCATAGTGGACTTGTATTGCTATAAATATTTATCAACGGTATCAGCATACCCTCCGGAGCCACAAAATGCAAATATCTGGATACTGTATGTAGGTACATAATGGTGTGCCTTGTATTTGACTCAGATATGTTTCTTTTGCTGTACCTTGTATATGTATTTTAATGCAAAATTGGACTTTAAACACAAAAACAGAATATTTAAAAATTATAATCATGCTTCCAACTGGATATCGTCGAAAAAGTTTTCTTCCAATAAGTACGAAATAAAAGCGGTGTCGCATTTAGAAGAAAATTCTAATGGTGATAGTTACTATTCTGGCATTATATCTTTATGTACCGCAGATACTTTTCACAACTCTATGGTAAGTATTTTTATCTAGATACTCCTCTGAAACAGTACTTGTATCTTTACGTTTTACTAAGTATCTGTATCTGTATACAAGTACGAGGAAAATGTTCTTTTTAAAAGATTATTTTTAATTTATTTCCTGAAATATGTTCGTGCTTATATAGACTTATGTATTTATACATATATAGATTCCATAAACATGCATATTCTGTTAATATATATACATATATTCTATATATATACCGCAAGTATAAGGCGGTATATCATACAATATATCATACAACATACAATAAATGAAGGAAATGAAAGAAGGTTTAGTTGCGGAGAGGCTTCCAACTTGATTAGGACTTGATTGGGATTTTTAATGCTACAGAAAACTTACTGAGACAAAACTAATTTAGGTGTAGCATAAATCGTGAATGCTTGTACTGATCTTATTAAAATGATACGTATCTTATTCGAACAATTTAATAAGTTTTGGTATTCAGTTCTTACGACCGATATTATTTTTAAAAAATTATTTGATAGTATAAATCATAGATTTTAATGAAATGTGATTTATAAAGAAGGCAATCCAGTGTAGATAATTAAAGAACTATAAATTAATTTCTAATGAATGGTGTGATATTCTTCGAACCATTGACAGCGGTCAAGTCTAGTATTCGATAGCGCTGCATTTTATAGCCTTTATTGCTTGATCTTACTGAAACAATCTAGATGAAGCAATAGCTGCATTATTAAACGGATGACACATTACGAAATGGACTTCATTAATCCGAATTGGAGATTTGGAATATGTCATGTACCTATTTTGGCAAAGGCACTTACACCTCTAGAGTAGCATGAATTTTTTAGCGCAAGTTATTTACAGGCTGGCTTAGACGTTAGTACGAGACAAGGAAAATAGTTATCATAGTTATATCATTCTCAAGTAATCTGAAGAAGTTAGATGTTATGATTGCATTATAACGAACTATGAAGGTTCTTAAACGGTACATATAATTTATAAGGGTGCTGATCTAAAGAACAATCAGTTGGAAATGGGCATGTAAAGGCAAAATGGTGTGAAAGCGATAATAGCTAAAACCGTTTTCTTTCTTTCTTTCTGTAACAACATTTGCTCAGAAAAAAGTTGCGAATACTCCATGATTGTGTCATATATGTTATCGCTTATCCTTGCATGTGGTGTCAATAATTCTTCGTATAACTTTTATCTGAACGTGACTAAGAGATAATAGTGGATTTTATTAAACACCTAAGTCTCAGATTCTGGCTTGAGTACTAACAGACATATCAGTAAATTTGTCAAAAAATAAATATTTTTAAATAAATAGTTACTGTCCGATTTTTTTTAAGGTTGCCATCTTGAAAATTATAGCTATAAGTTTTCTATGCAAGTGTTCTATGCTTTTTACCCATGGTTTAACTATTCTTTTAGAATGTTCTAGTACAACCTTATTTCATCAGCAGTTATGATTCATAATAGAAACTTTCCACTGTTTTGCTTAAGTAGTTTAAATAGATCACTAGAAATTCTTAAGGGTTTGCATTTCTAGCCTTAGATTAATTATCATATACATCTTATTCTCGCAAAGCTTGCTTATGTTCAAATTTTTGAAAATATTATCCAAAGGTAGTCACACAAAGTCCCCACGGTTTTTAAGGACTCTGTTATTACTCTTCCTGAATTATCTAAAATAATTTCAAAGACTATTATATGGTGGCAGTTTAAAGCTGTTCCGTCACTTTTCTACAACTAGAAAATTTCTGCTTTCACTTGATATCTGATATTGTATAAAACAGTTACTAATTACTATAGTTAGTGGACTATTTAAAATAACTTTGTAATTAGTTATGTCAGGTATATTAATGCCATAATCCGTCTGTCCGTCCCACAAAACCATTTTATGCACTTCAGAAGTGCTTTTTGAAACTGCTTTTTTTGTACAAAATTTAGAAATTTTTTTTTAAACTGTTTTGTCCATTACATTCTCTCCAACATCTTTTGATAATTATAATAATAACCGGGTTCAAGTAAGAACTTGACGTCCATTTTAAAGTCAAATAAGTTTTTGGAGTTCAAAGCAAGTGATACTCCGGAAGTGCCAGATCTGAAGTACATATAGTACATATAGATGAACATATATTTTTTCGACTTTTCCCTGTTTACTAAGCTAGGACTCCATATATTGACTATTATTGGAGTCAACTTATTGGACAAAGTGTATTGTAAAAGTGCCTTATGCTCGTACCTTTGGGCCACATTTTTTTATATATTTTTTGTTAATATTTGCAGGACCTAATCACCTAATCAGATTAGCTTAAAATTTTACTATTGACATTTTTAGAAACATATGTTATTCAAACCACAGAGCAAAGAAAACGAGTAAGACGTGGGAAAAAGTAAGACAAGTGAGAAATTGGGGTAGGAGTAAAACTTTGGTTAGGTTACCTACATTAAGACTGAAAAGTTTTCGGAAATTCTCATTTAAAATTCGCGCGCTGTATATTTTTCGATATTTTAAGTTTATGTAGTTTGGCAGCACTTTCCTTAATTACTATGCCAAAAATGAGCGCGATCTGTCAGACAGTTCGTTTACGGCAGCTGTTGAAACCAGTTCACCTCAGTAGTGCGTTGCGAAATGTCTTCGACGGTCGTAAGACCGTACTGAAAGGCTTTGTACCACTCATAAACTTGAGTTTTCGATAAAACTGATTCCCCATAAGCCTTTTGTAGCATTCGCAACGATTCTGCACACGAAATTTCGTTCGAAACACAAAATTTGATGCAAACTCTTTGTTCAATATTTTTTTCCATTGTTTTTTTCGCAACGCACTACTGAGGTGAACTGGTTTCAACAGCTGCCGTAAACGAACTGTCTGACAGATCGCGCTCATTTTTGGCATAGTAATTGTCCTTAATTTCTGCCAAACTACATAAACTTAAAATATCGAAAAATATACAGCGCGCGAATTTTAAATGAGAATTTCCGAAAACTTTTCGGTCTTAATGTATA
Source organism: Teleopsis dalmanni (assembly GCF_002237135.1). Taxonomy (NCBI): domain Eukaryota; kingdom Metazoa; phylum Arthropoda; class Insecta; order Diptera; family Diopsidae; genus Teleopsis; species Teleopsis dalmanni. Next base: position 36,425,783 of record NC_051848.1, read on the forward strand.
GATACTTTTGACTTGTCGAGACCATATTTGTGTGATTGTGTTAAAATGACAATGGCTTTAACCGCATTAGGATAGAGAAAAAAATTTCTTTATTGTGTGCCCCAAAGTAAGAAGTAGAGGACGAACATATAAAACGAGGAACTTCATAATATTAGGTGAAGTATCTTAAAGTTTTCGAATGACTCCAGAGCGGTTACAGTAAAACTAGTTTCGGCAGTTTATTACTAAGTAAACCAAATCTAGTTATAAACTTTTAAAGGGTCTTCTCTACTCATGACAGTAGTCACATAGAGGAACGGCTGACATTTTTGATAAATTAAGTTTACTTTTTTCTCATATATGTAATATATAGAAAAAGGATTATTTTTTTAATATTTTCGCATATAAGAAAAGTATCACAATGATCGAAAAGTGAAGAAAAATTGTTTATGGCTCTCAAATTTTTTTTTTTGTATTCCTCAAATCTGTTTCAAGGCAGTTAAAGTACTTCTCTCATTGAAACCATTGTTAAATTTCAGAATGACCTTTGAATTGCGCTGCGATTCGGTTTCTATTCTTTCAACAGTACAGAAATGGTATCAATGGCGCAGGGAATGGACTGAAGTCACACGGTTTTAAACCAGGCAAATATGATAGTTGTCGAATGATTTGTTTCTTTATAATTCCAGTTTTTTTTTGCGAAAAGCCTCACGTAAAGGTGAGGAGGACTTCACTGATGGAAGAACTTTAACAGTTTGAACTGTTATCATGATAGTCAAATGAAACTGTTAGCATGACCTTGATTTTTAAGGTTTTGGAGTCGGTATTTTCGGTTTTCGCTTACCTATTAGATTTATGGGTCAGTTGTTTCTGGGTCATATGGATTTAAGTCTGATTTCGACGAGTAATTATTTTATAAAAAGTACAGTGTTAATTTTTTGATGTTAATTTTTTTGTCGAAAGTGATTTATGAAAAAAGGAGAATATTTAAAAGTACAAGAGTTCAAATAGAGATGAAAAGATAACAACAAAAATTTTAGTTAATTTATTGAAGTGTGGTTGACCATACAACTCTGTTTCGAGTATTGCTAAGTACTTACTCATCATCAGTGGTCTTAGGAACTATTTGAATTTTTTAAATTAGTTTTTAGTGCTTATGTGATTGAAATGATTTATTTCCTTGACATATAGTTAAATTAACCTTTAAATTTCTCACAAGACATAAGAGTAATTATTGAATAAATGCAGATTCTGAGATGAAAATTTATTAAATTAACTTTTTTTTTCTCACAAGCTACGTGGGTAATTATTGGATAATTATAGATTTTAGACAAAATTTGAGGCAGATGTCATGACAGTACTACCAACCTAGAAAAAGGGTTGCAGAGATCGACAAGCCCATGTAATTTCAGTTGTCTGGAAAAAACTAGAAATTTTTCGAAACAGCTGTATTGCCAGTTCAATGACAATTCAGAACTCAAACAACTCAAAAAAACTCAAGAATTGTAAAGGATTTTATAATATTCTCACTATTTTTCCCTAAAAATATTTCTCATTATTTTTTGATCACAGTGATATGGCGATGAATATCAATCAATCAATCAATCAATCAATCAATCAATCAATCAATCAATCAATCAATCAATCAATCCAGTACGCTCCCATGGGAACATTGGGCCATAACGAACTTTTTCCAACTGTCACGATTTTTTGCCAGGGTTTTAATTTCTCCAAAGGTTTTTCCGCTTGCTTGGATTTCTTTCTCCAGTGTTCGCTGGATATAATAGTTATCAATTCATTTTGATATTGTATTTTAAAGCAATGTCCATAAGGATCATATCATGTATATAGTCATCACACATCATCACATCATCAGTCACTTCATATGTAAAATTGTTCTTGCTTTCAATGTAAAACAAATAATTGAGATTAAGAGTTTGAGAGAGAGAGAGAGAGAGAGCAATTTCAATTTAAATTTGGTCACGGTGATGAGTCCTTTTGTGTCTTGTTATGTTGGTTAAAGCAGTGTTGCTCAGTAATAAATGTCAGTATTTGGGCATATTAGGAGCAAATATGTGTATTTTAAATTACTTAAAAAAAGAGGTGAATGTAGAAAATTATTAATTGTGATTTGACTCTCTGTATAACATACCTTCTGGTCATGATCAAAAAGAGCATAAAACTACCGTGACCATTCGTCATATGGGTGTCTGTATAACATGGGCTTGAGACAGAAAAAATATTTGAACTTTGAACTCATGTTTGTGTGCGAAACTTTACATACATCCCTCGTATCTCAATGCATTGAAAATAGTTTTTTATGTCTTTAAATAAGTAATTAACCGCTGAGTTAGAAAATTTACTAATAGAAAAAATTAGGAACCTTTTATGAAATAAAAATGACTACATTGTGAGTGACATTTTTCTACAAAAAAATGTAATAAAAATCTTAAAAATTCAATATTTCACAATAGTGTAAAATGTTTTTAATTAGTCAGGAATTGATTTTAAGTTCAGCTTCAAAAACTTTAAATAAACGTGTTTTACGCTATTTAATGTGCCCAAGTTAAGGAATTTAGCTCAACAAACAAATTAAAGTCAGTCGCGTTTGTTAAGTACAATCCAGATCAGATAGATCGAAGTTAAGTTGCTGCTACCGTATGATAGCTTTTGAGAATTTCTTATATTTAAGCAATTCAATGTCAGATTTTTTGCAGCATCACAGTTGCTTACGAATCAACACCACACACAATTGATTTCAATTTGTGAAATACATTTAGTAAGAATGCTCGTATGTAAGACAACGTACTCGTACATTTACTCAAGCATCCGAATTCCTCAGAATTTCTGCTCATAATGCTCCACTTAGTAATGAGTTATGATTATTGTACAGTAAGTATCTTACTGAGCGATTAATCTCAGCATTAAATATGCTTAATTTACGCAAATGACGTGTCTCAATCTTTTCTGCCAGAGTTCAGCTACTTCTCGAAGTGGTACGCGCTTGTTCAGAAACGACTTCGTACCTTGTTGTGCTGATCTATTAAAAAAATTATGTTTTTATGAATTACAATTTATTCAATACATTGCATATGATTTGGCATATACTTGTGTTCTATTATCTGAATAAATTACTAAATGGAGGAATCAATAACAAGTTTTCAGTTTCTACGTATATTGAATTGAAATTATATCCGTCAGAATTAGTAGGTTTGGTTACTCCCGATTTTTTGCTTTTTACGTATATATACATATAACAAAAAAATATGTGACAAATATGCAATATATGTCTTTTTAAATGGCATTAATTGTCGTTGTTATTGATTTTATTCATGTTTTTTAATATAGAAAATATCTATTTAATACTAAAATAATGGACTTAACTAACACTAAATGTAACAAGGTCTCATAATATCAATTATTATTATTTTTATCTGATTAACTAGCTAACACTGTATCATTTAAGTGATTTTGCTCATTATAGCCATTAATGAGGATGATTTAATATACAAAGCGCTTTCATATAAATGAACTCATTAACAATAAATCAACTCATTTAAGGCGAAAAATGTCGAATGCAGCACTTAAAAATAAATTTCCCATAAGGGAAATTACGAAAATTTGATTTTATATGTAAAATGTAAACAAACACTGTGGAAGTAGGTATTTAAAAAAATCTTTTTTATTAATTTAATATATAAAATATATTAAATATTTATTGTATATTTTATATTACCTTCTGCTTAAAAAGTATTCGGACTTTGTAAATAAAACATACAAATTTAAATTTTATTCAAAATTTATTTTATCTCCTTCAAAATATGCTCCTTCCAAAGCGATACACATATGCCAACGCTTAACCCAATCTTCCATACACTTTTCGTAGGTCCGTGAAGGTATGGCTTTTAGTTTCTTCAACGAATTCTCTTTTACCGATTCAATCGACTCAAAATGCTTACCACGAAGGGGCAATTTGAGTTTCGGCAACACGGAAAAGTCGCACCTATCCGGGTCTGGCGAATATGGTGCCTGAGCGATGACAGTGGTGCCGTGTTTGGTCAAAAAATCGCGTACAATAAGAATTTTCAATAGTAAAAATCGCTAAATGCACTTGAGATAGTTTCACATTAACAGCTGCTGTAAACAAACTAATTGACAGGTAGCGCTCAAATTTGTACCATATGTCAAGGAAGGGTGTACCAACTTTTTTTTTGAAAAAGGTCTATTACTTAAAGAGTAGTTAACAAACAACAAAGTCCTGATACTTTTTGAACAGAAGGTTTATATATTATACATATATCAATAAATTTATTATATATTTGAATTTTTTATGTGATATACTATTAAGTGAAATTTATAAAATTTTTTAACAGTTCTATCAGCTGCAGAAATGAGCTCATTATAATGTGAACGTTTACTTAATAAAATAAATGAGATGCCTAAATGATTAAATGAGACATTGCGAATGTACTATAACACGCTTCACTTTTGCACAGTCTTAATGTGATTATGAACGAAGTAAAAAAAGGGTTCTATTGCATTTAGGTTCACCGAGAAAACCCATCTTCCAATTTAATATCCTTAGCATAGCCATAGCTATAATAAAAGGAAAGGTAAGAAAGCAAAACGTCAATACTTATAAGACTGGTAAATGGATAACATTTTTTATGTTTTACTTTTCTTACAGAAGATTCAAGATTGAGATTTATGTATGACATATAACATCCTATAGGAAGAGCATTAATTTCTTAAATTCAAACCATGCACTTGTTGGGTTTGTTCTTCCGATTTATAGATACTCACAATGAACGAACGTATATCGGAAATTAAAGTCGTTTAAATTTGAACACGAATATCACTCTATTCAGCAGACAATTAAGTGATATTCATGTATATAGTACATCCACACCTCAATGAAGTGCAATCGTGTACCACTTTATAAATTAGAGTGAATGATGTTTCAAAGTCGTATAAGCGGCACCCCAATTTTTAAATATGAATAGTCGAATATGTGACAATAGTTCGGGAATAACAAGTGAATAAAAATGATATTGTTGAAAAATTTACTACTACACTTTAGTCTATAATGGAGTCAATAGATTTCTATTTCGCTGTTTTACCTGCGTTACTCTTTAGAACGATGTTGTTTATAATGTATATGTTATAATGAACTTTCTGCTTTAATATGCTTAACCATTTGGATTATATTTTTCGATGCTTTCGAGTATCTGGTTTATAATTAGAACTTGTCTCCTTTAAATGTAACAGAAATAAATTAAACACAATTTTTAAAATGAATTTAAGTAACCTTTTTTCAAAACATATAACAAACCAAAACTCCCTATCTTTCCTCTCGAAGACAGAGTTTTCATAAGATCAATCTATAAATTCTATTTGTCAGAAAAGGAGAGCAATTTAAAAAAGTATGTTTACAGCAAAAAAATTTCCGTATATTCGTATATTCCCATCCGCATTTTGCAGTGTAGATGTCAAGGGTGTGGACTATGATGGGTTCATATCCTATAGATACGCACGATAGACACATGAATGCAGTATTTACAGCAGACTTTGGTCACTGAGTTTATAAATCGTTACATATGTTAAAAGTCACCTGATCTAATTTTAGTAAATGTAATATATTCTAGATTGTTTAGATTTATCTATATATTCGTTATAAGTTTATTGAACTCCAGAAATTTCTTATTAACTGCATAAAACCTCAATTTTTGAACTTCTCTTATTTATTTCAGAGTTTACTATTAATCTGATTTGATTTTATTTGAGAAAAGAGAAGATATGCAGAAGAGCAAGAAAAACTTTATTGAATTTATTTTAAAACCGGTACCTATTTCACGGATTTAGAGATAAGAGAACCCGACCAACTTTTCACTTCTACCTCAGTATTTCAGACCGAAATCTTCACCATTCTGAGAGCATGTGCTCTTGCTGCGAGCATGGACTTTTACGAAAAGGCAGTCCATATACTTACTGACAGTTAGGCAACTATTAAAGTATATCAAACAGTCTGCATTTTATCAAGAATAGTGCAAGAATGTAGGCAATGTATTAATGTAAGAGGTGGCAGTTCCAAAACTTAGAAAAATATGCTCTAACTATATACAAGGTAAATTAATCTGATCAATTTTGTTAGAAAAACTTTAGTTTATGTGATAAAGAAGTAATAAAAACCAACATGTTTGGTTGAACCAACATGATGAGTCGAGTAAGAATATTTTGACTTCAGATTTAGTTTTTTGAGTGTAGGTCACTCTAGTTTGGTCTATTCTAGCGTATGAATTAGCTAGACTAGCCGCCTCATTTATTGAAACTCCTATCTCCTAACACCTACCCTTGCCAGTTGCAGTCGAATGCTGATTTATGACCATTTCTGGCGACAGAGAAATAGGGCCATAAGGGTTAAATGACCAACTTACTCGAAATGTAGGATTTCTAACTTGACACAGAGAAGCAAATTAGAAGTTAGACTGGAAGTGATTGCTATAATTGTGGTGTAGCAGTTAATCCAAAGAAATTGATCGATATCTTATAAAGAGATTATTTAGGAGAATACTTCCAGAGAGGTTGAATTTATTTTTAATTAGCTATGTGTAGTGTTGCCAACACAAATAAAAAGTATGATTGAGGAAATGTATCTCAATGATTAATAATTTATGAAATCAATTGATAAACAGTAAATTAAATAAATTTAAATTATTTGCAAAAATATAAAACAAATTTTCTATTCTTCAAAAAACCATGAAGCAAAAGGCATTTTACGACGAAATTAGCATATTAAGATTAAAACCAAACCAAAAGTGATTGGTATATCTAATGAGTTGCCTGCACTATTTTGCATATCAACAAAGAACTGATGCATATACATGCGGTTTTACGGTTTTATTTACATATATGAACATTTAAATATATATTGTTAAAGTATATAGTATATTGGGGTTTTCTATGCCGGACCTTATTAATTCAATTTCAACAAATAACTTAAAGTATATTTGAAGTACCAACGGTCAGTTGTAAATTACTTATGCATATATGTATTAATACGTATTTATGGAGCGGTATAAAATTAATGAAATATATGCTAAAAATTATATTTATATTTACACCAAGTACATAAGTTCAGTACTTCTATATAGACGGGTTATATAAATTTATAACAAAAGCCATTATTAGTTTTTCTTAATCTCTATTCAAAATCTTGCGATCTATATTTCAAGCGACAATATGCAAATTCACTATGTGATTGTTAGTTATTTATTGTGCAATGAAATGTTTTTAATAATCTTTACACAATTAATTAAATTCAAAAAAAAAAAAAAAGAATTAGAATATTTTGATTACTTCTATATATAGATACTCAAATAAAATATTTCCCAAAAATATCTATAAAATATTTATTAATGTTTATCTACTCGCAGATACCATACACTCTTTGCACATCGCATATGGCGTCGAGTAATGTTTTTCGCAGTTTTCGCAGAAATCTGTTGGTTGGCGATATCAGACAAAACTGGATACAACAGTACCAAGGTGATACATTATTGATTCTTGGTAAACGGCACATTTATTGCTTAAATTATTATTATTATGATTTAGTAGCCATTAAGCAACAGTCTAATCATATACATTAAAAGCAATTTACACCTGCGTTTCCTATAAATGCCATTAACCTAATTGATTTTCATTAAAAACTGCTTAGTGAATAAGCACAGAAACCTCCATACACGGTTAACCATTTAATATTATTGTAGAGAACAAGTTTAAAAATGAACTTTTATAATATTTTTTAATTGGTCTTCAGCAAGATTACTGCAAAATGACCAACTTAGACATAAATATTATATGGATATATATATCACTTAAAACATCCTCTAAAATTTTTAATATTGGGAAACAATTTCATTGGAACGATCGTTCCAATAAAATAAATATATAATTTTAAATTATTCCCCGATGATGACTATAGATTATAGTCGAAATATTGGACAATAAAAATCTTATAAAACTAAACAATAAATTTTTTTTTTTTTTTTAAAAAATATCATTATTTAATAACTGACCAATTAGCCCGTGAAATAATTATTTTTAAAAAAATTTCTTTTGGTCATTAAAACATTTAATTATTATAAATATAAATAAATATAGTTATCATAGTAAAAATTTATAATTGTAAGTATTTTATATATAATTGAAATTTAACACGGTTAAGTATTAACCAATATCATGCTTTTATATCAGACCTCTTCAATTTTGATAATACGGAAGTTTCCCAACTTATACATTTATACATTTCCAATTTGGTATAGGAAGCTAATTTGGAAGTATCTGTCCTTGCAACAACATATTGAACTATATTATTATCTATTATCTATATTATTATATTATCTCTGACATGCTTCATTCTAATCTAGAACTTTTCGAATTATTTTTTTTACGTGACATTATGCATGACATTAATGTTTCTCTAATATTATTTTGATAGTAATATTTTATTACACACATCTCGTTATGATCCGGTATTTCCCGGATATGATACAGTTTTTTTTGTTTCAATTAGGTTAGGTTAGGTTAGGTTTGTTTTTAAAATTTTGAAATTTTTGTCAATGTGCGACAGTTCTTTCAAGTAATTTTTGTTTAAAATATCTGTAAAATATCTGGCCTTCTTGAAACTATTAAGACTTAAATTTAAGCTTTTTTTTGAGTATTCGAAGCTTCCATTTCGCTGCGAAATTCGTTCAAGTCCAGTCTTTCTTTCGCATATGTAATACTGTTCCAACTACTACCATAGCGCTTTGTCAGACTCTTTTCTGTCCTCTCCCATAATTTTCGTTCTGCGCTTTGTTAAAATTGCAGTTTTGTTATATCATACTATGGTTCAAAATCTATTCTCATTGAACTATGCTAACAATACCGATTTGTGGTCCCATGCTCAGGCATAGCTTTGGTATTATTCCAACATCTTTAACAAAAACCTATATAAAATTATTAGTTGTTAGGCAAAATATTATGATTTAATGTATAATTTAGTTTTATATTTTGAAAATGATACGATAGTAGCCATTGTTGTTTTAGATATAATTCCTGTGGAATACTACTCGTCAAAAGTTCATTATTTCTTTGCTTTGAATCTTGTGTGGTGAGCTGTAATGGTGTTTTTGTATTTAATCTTATTGGCGTTTAAGATTGGTAAATCTGGAGTAATATTTTCAATCGAGATACTATTTTAAAGCAATTTTAGTGCAATTTTATTTTCAATTGGTAAATCTAGAGTAATATTTACAATCGGAATACTCTTATAATGCAAATTTAGTGTATAACACTCGAGATTAATTTATAACACTCTAGATATTTTGTTAGAGTAGCAAGATTACCCTAAAATTAACAGCTGTTTTATATGACTTGACAGTTGAACTGTGATATGGCTCGATATTACTCTAAAAGTGTTCGGTTCGAGAACGTAATTTGACGGATCGATAGTAAATTTCAATTAAATCTAGGTTTATCATTGGAGGCAGTGTTGTCACCAGTTTGAAAGTTATAACAGTTTGAATTTCGTTGCGTTTCAATTGGGCCACCCTGTATATAATTGCTCAAATTACATCAAATGTCATATTTGAGCTGTAGAATTATTTTTCGTAAATTATATCTTATGTGCATTCATTATTTATATTTATTCTACATCAAGCGGATTAATTGCTAAAAACATTTATGAAACATTTCTGGAAATGTGCAATATTTTTCTGTCAAGCAATACTTTATATATATAAATTAAAATTATCATTTCAATTTGCGTTGTTAATTATTTTTCATTTTTTAATCTTATTTTCAATTCTCAGTTCTCAGTTCTCAGTTGTCAGTTTTAACCGCCGCCAAATATCGGTTAATAGATAAAAAACAATTGACAAGACAGTAGCGAACGTATCTTGCACATGTTCAGCGCCTTGGATCAAATTAACATTCAAAATTATTAAATGGAAAAAATGATTTTTTTTGTTTTAATTTTTTAATATGTTAAACATGCCAGAAGTATTTTTACTACAAGGTGCGTTACTTGTCTTTAAAATGAAATACGTGAAACAAATTATTAGTGTTTTTAAAGAAATAGAATCACTCTACTCCATACACATGTTTATATTTATATATGTATATTATATATATGTATATTATATATATATATCCGTATGTCATTTTTTTGAGATATATTTTTATGGAAAATATAGTTAATATTTATTGTGTAGTTCTGTCATAAGCAAAAAAAGGAAAGGTTAGGCTTAATTGCAGTTAGTGTCATATAGCCATGAAGTCAGTACTCGTTGCCATGTGAGGAGTATATGTAATGTAATCCATTCGTATCAGTTCCTACCTTTACTGTGAGCATTGCTCTTGTCTGTTCATATACTAAAGCGGTCATTTCTGTCGGTCATGGCTAGAACCAAACATAAGATTAAGTGATCCAATTTTTACAATTTAATTTTTATATTTTGTTTGGCATATTTGCGCTATGACAAACTTGGCGTATTGTAAATTAAAAAAAAAAACTCTGAAAAAATTGACGTTTACAATTGAAATGTTTACAATAATATAAATGACTTTTAGGTTGCCATTGGCTGTCAAATCAGCACAAAGAAATCATTCAATAAAATTTCGAAAATGCCATTTCATATATCGTCGAACTGAGGTGAGAGCGTTGACTTATTTTTGGCAATTGACATTTACTGTCAACAGAAAAGGTTAAATTTGTGGATGCAAAATGAATGTAATAAACTAAAATAATATTAAAAAACTATAATAAAAGATTTGGATATAAAATTTTTGAGTTTATTTGGATACAACTAACCACGTAGACTTTACTAACAAAAGAGAAAATTAAATTTCATTATTTCCATTAATATCTGGGTATATCTAGGTGTATCTGGCGAAATATCTGGGTATGAGCCTAGATGCCAAACTGAGATGGAAGGTACACGTCAAGAAAAAATTAACTAAGCTAAATATTAAATATAAAAACTTAACTTGGCTTATTAGAAGGAGATCTAAAGTATCTTAGCAAAACGAACTTATGATTTACAAACAAGTTCTCAAGCCGGTATGGCTCTATGGTGTCCAAATTTGTGGTTGTGCAAAAACACATATAACAGATATGATACAAAAGTTCCAAAACAAAGCACGTTGTCAATTTGCTAATGATTTTACATTATCTAAGTTTCTCTTGGACTGTATACTTTCAAACCAGATATCGATGCTTTCATTGGTTAGTTTAACATGTGTAGCAGTGAATAAATAATACACTGGAAAATGTCCAAAAGTAGCAAATGAACTCGTTTGGCAACAATTGTCGTAGGTGTGAACATCCTTTACAGCTCAGTTAAGTTGTACAGGACCAGAGAAAGTTTAAAAAAGATCGATTAAAAGTTATAAGTTTAGCACAAATATTACATTATACATATATATGATAGGGCTTATCTGTAATCAAACAGACTGCAGAACAACAGTCTGAACTGAACAGAACAGAACAGAACAGAACAAAGTTGATTGAGCATGATCGTTTCAAGGCCCAATACAATTGCCGTATCAACAAGATTCGCAATCAACTTATGCGTAAGATCCAATCTAATCAAAAAATCTTCTGGTTCGAAAATCGTTATTTACTCTGACAGCCAGGCTGCTCTTAAAGCTCTTTCTTCTTGGACTTTCAAATCAAAACAGGTCCTTGAGTATTACGAGCTTCTGCAATCACTTGAAGCTCGGAATAAGGTAAGCCTTTACTGAGTTCCGGGCCACAGAGGAGTTTTGGGAAATGAAAAAGCTGATGAGCTAGCCAGAACTGCATCAAAAACTGCTTTTATAAGCCTTCAACCCTTTTGCGGAATAAACTGGGCCAGTACAAAACTGATTATCAAGGAAATAGAAAATCATGTGCGGGTGGAGTATTGGGTAAACTTTCCAGGACTCAGACAAAGCAAAGCACTGATAACACCGTACTCCTACAAAGACATTCTTAAATTCTCAAAATGTAATTTAAGGTTGATAACAGGTTTCATTACAGGTCATTATGGTCTGAAATATCACCTTCATAAACTACAATTATCTGCTAACTCGGAATACAGATTATGCCTCGAAGATGAGGAAACGACCATGCACATTCTTTGTGACTGTCAAGCTTTAACAACGCACAGAAGAAACCTGTTTCATAAAGAATTTCTGCCACCAGAACAGATTAAGAACTCTTCTCTAGATTTAGTTCTAGACTTTATTCACAAAGCTTTAAGGGGCTTTGTTTAATCAATAGTGAAACTGGTACAATACGTCTCTTCTGGTCGCAGTACCGGCTGTTGGGCAATTTTCACGTCTACTCTCTTAATAAAATAATAATAATCAACAAGTTTCGCTGTATTATAAATAGGGCGTGCCTGTTAGTTTTAGATCAAGATCTGCGATCTAAAACCACCATAAGCTATTAACTTTGTCAACAGTTTTAATCTGTTCAGGTTAACTTATTAGACTCTCTATTGCGGTCTAGGGATAGCGCAACTGATTTTATAGGTTGTAGTTATACAAATAGATTACAGATATATAGATCACAAATTTATTTTTCACCGGGATATATATTTATAAAATCCCTTTTCTAAGATACTATGCAATATATTGTGACTTTAAATAATATTGTTTATTTGTATGACAAAAATGTTCTTAATATTATTTTATCTTAGATGAATTCTTCAGTTAATTAAAATAAAAGTTATAATTTTGAAAAGTTTGTTGAAATTCCGATATTTCGATTATTGTCGTTAGACCGTCAAGACCGTATTAATAATGACTGTATTGAAATTTAAATGATGTAAAAGTTCAGTTTTTGGAAAATTTATCAATATAGCAGTCATAAACATTTATTTATGGGAATCTTAAGTGTACTAAAACGTTCTTTGTAGATCCTTTAAGGTTATAAATATTCATATGTACAGCAATTGGAAAAAATTGTGGTTATTGTTTTGTCATATCCGTCAACTTAAACCAATTTTAAAGCTAATAAACCGTGAAGAACTGTTTTTTTTCTGCTGTTTTATAAAATTTTGTCTGAAATTTCCCATTTCCGGGGTTAATTCAACACATTTCAATTCAATTAAAATTGATAATCAACGTGCACAGCAGGTGAGTTGTCAGTACTACTTCAGGCAAAAATAAAGTAAAAAATATGAAAAAATAATAATAATAAAATAGGGAACAACAATATTTTGTTATTATTTTTTGAAAATAAGAGCAATAATTTGCACCAACAAGTAACGCAAACAACATTCATAAAATCCATTAAATATTTGTGATTTAAATTTGTCGTTAGCAGCGACTGTAAAAAGCACCCTACAGATGTATAAATTTTTTTCTTGTGATTTTTGTGATTTTCAAATTTTTTAATTTAAAAGATTGTAAATAATACTTGCTGGATGCCACCAATACTCAGGAACTGCTTCTAGGATCTTCACTTCACAAGAAATTCAAAAGTCTGGATTCTTTGATACCATCAATATATGTGTCTAGTTTATATGAAGCTTCTAATATTACGTCGGTATAAAATTTTGAATTTTTCTTTGGATTTAGATGTTATTAATTTATATCCAAAAAAGTGTTAAGCAGATAATTGATTAACACTGTTATTTACGTTTTTTTAGTTCATTCACTATACTATCTATAAAGATGCGAACTTCTTAAGATACCCTAGGGTATATTATACCCTTAAAATTAAAGGAATTCAAATTTAAAGATTTCTAAATCAGATTTAAGTTGAAGAACTAAGCATATGATTCAAGACATTATAGCTATTTAAATAATATTGTGAAATATCGAGTTAAGTAAATAAGAAGAATTAGTCTCTAGAGATTCTGCATTATTTCATAAAAAGATTTGGGTCATTTGGGTGCTGGTTATTAAAGTTGTTATTCCAAATGTTGAAAAACAAAAAAATAATGAAGTTCATTAAAATGACATGTTAAAGATATCAGAAGTTCGTTCACCACTCTCAACAAATATTTGGATAAAACTACTGAACTATAGAGCCACTATCAAAGTACCTTGCGGTGCCTTGCTTATTCACTTTCGATCAGACGCACATTAGGGTATAATCACAACCGTTTCTTATGATTATGTTTTAAATAATCATCTGAATGTGATAATAATAGCTGTATTACAACGTTGATTGGTGATGTTAGAAAAAAAGGGGAAATTTTGATGTAGCGAAAAATGAGCATGAAGATGAAAGAAGAAGTTATAAAGGAAGATCTTGGCCTCGATGAAGTGTGGAAGTTAACGAAGCACTAACTGTGGTTAATGCATCAGACTGGAAAAGGTGCGCACGTAATAGGGGTATTTGGAAAGGTGTACCGAAATACAATGACGGGTTTAAATGACTAAATAAGTACCATAAGTAAGTAAGTAAATTGTATGTAACCTTGACTCAAGCGCGTAAAAAAAGACTAAAATCCATTAGGCACCATCCTGTACTGTTTTCGAGTATAACTGATAGCAAAAGGATTTTACTTGCGACACCCGACCGGAGTTATATATTAGATATTACGGGATCTAGGTGTCTACAACTTTGGTTTGCCTGTGATTGAAAACTAAAGTTACATAGAAAGCGGGTTAGCATTTAAGCTTGTAAATTTATTTGGATATGCGACAAGTTAAGGTTGTTGCAACTCAAAGAACGGAGATGGATCTCAGTTAACAAAAAGAAGAAACTTAAATTCACATGTGTAACTTCCGGCAGAATTTATTTTAATGGGATATTTATCGGTGCAATAACTTGACACGTGTGTTTAGAATACCGTGGTATTTAGCTATTACCGCTAGTAATCACGCAAAACAACTAGAATTCGTATTCGAAAAACACTGTACATCCAAAAGATTAGCCAAAAAATTAAATGAATAATTATTTGGGATTTAAAATTTCTATTATCACCTTTTATTTAATATATATATATACATATGTTTTTTTTGTATTTTTCATATTATTTTATAAGATATATTATTTTATATTATATGTGAGTTATTCTTTTATAAGCGGAACAGTATTTAAACTCATTACCTCAGATTTGTCTGAAATTTTTTTATGAGCTACTTTCTTTATATAAAAATTTTCATGACTTGTATAAAATTTTAAATTTTTTTTTGTAGAAGACACGAGCCCATAGGATTTTGAAAATTTGCATTTTAGACCAATTTTTAAATGGCCATATCTCAAGCTCTATTAATTTTTTTGCATTGTAAACATAATAATTTTTGATTATTATTTTTTTTTTGTCGACTGTGACGTGTCTTATGACGAAAAGAAACTAGAAGGGTTCGAACAGTAATGAAGAAGCAGCAACAAAATTTAGCACTTGCACCCGAAGAAGATATATATAGACTATAAATTAATTAAATAAAAATTCGAATATTTTCTAAAATCATTGATGATGAGTATTTGGCAATAAACGAAACATGTATGGAAAGCCAAATTTCAATAAATTTACCAAATACATTTTTGTTGTTGTTTCTTTATTACTGTTCAAACCCTACTTTAATGATTTTTTATTTTTATTTTAGATTTATCATGAAATTTTATTAAAAAGCTGAAATTTTTTTGATGGCGTTGTTTTTAAAAGTATTTTAAAAAATTTATTAATTCTGTATCTCACGTTTTAGGTATACTAATTAATTAGGTAATAATTGTGTTTTCTTAAAAATATTTTCTTTCCGTATAATAATATATTCGAAGTGTTTTTAAAAGAGGATTTTAATATTGTCTTTGCAATATTCAAGATTGGATATATCCAATATTTATTAAAATATAAGTATGGAACAGTGAATGGAAGCTATATATATTAAAATAAAGATAGTTATTTTAACAATTATAAGTACGATTAGATGTGAATTATCATCATAATTTTAAAAAAGAATTTTTATATTGTCTTTGCAATATTCTAGATTGGACTAGCGCTGGAACTATTGGATAATTGATAGAAGCTGCTTCAAATGGAGTAGATTACTCCAATATTTATTAAAATATAAATATGAAACAGTTGATGGAAGCTATATAAAATAAAGATACTTATTTCTGTATCTCCCATTGGAGCAGTAAAGGAAAGGGTGGTAACGGAAGAAGTATATAGTCCCATGGCGTGTCTTTGGGACTATTGGATATTTGATGGAAGCTATATGAAATAAAGACGATTATTTTAATAATTATAAGTACAAGTTGACCCGGCTTGTAATGAAAGGCAAAATTGAAGGAAAGTGTGGTAATGGAAGAAGTAAATGTCTTGTCTCTACATTATTCAAAACTGGATTGTCTTTGTGACTATTGGACAATTGATGGAAGCTACATAAAATGAAGAGAATTATTTTAGTAATTCTAGGTACGAGTTATTATATTATATATTATAGTAGAAGGCACAATTAAAGGCAAGTGTGCTAGAAGAAGAAATCAATGTCGTGTCTCTGCAATATTAGAAATTGGTTGGGGCTATAACTATTGGACAATTAATGTAAACTACTTGAAATAGAGAAGTTAAGCCCAATATTGATTTAAATCTCATATAAATTTACATGTTCAAATTATATGTACTACCAATTTATAATTTTTTATATGATGTGATTATATGTGTGGCTAACATTCTGTTTAAAGAATAGCCAAGAAGGAGAGAAGGAGAAGGGGTTTCCGTATTGTATACTATGTAGCACTTGTGTACATAATGTAATATATGCACCAACTATTGTAGCTCATTAAAACAGAAACTTGTTCTTGGGGATTCCAATAGTTACAGAGAGCAATAATAAGAAGCACAGTAAGATGACGTTTTCGTATTCGATAGTAGTATGAGGCTGTGCACTTAAATTAGAAACAAATAAAAATAAAAGTGTTTTTCTATTTATTTATAAAAAACAGTCATTCGCAGTTTGAATCGCGTGTGCCGATGTTAAGTTATGATGTACATTCTTGCCCACATTAGTCACAGCTGTCAGTACAAGTAGATACTTTTCTACATCGATAGCTGCTTCTCTGGTAACCTATGTCATCACTTGACAGTTAATATAGTTGGCAGCAACTGTTGCATATGACACATACACGTGTGTTCATTTAATGAAATTAAAAAGTAATGTAATTATTGTCATAATTTATTAATATTAAATAATTTTTATGATTAATTGTTGATGCTGAAAAGTGGGCTGTTTTGTGATGAGTATTAATGAAAATATTAAGTTGTTCGCAGACAAGAGTGAGTGTTGTGAGCTTCAACCGAAATTGTGAATAATTGCATTTACACCCAAAATTAATTGTAGGCTTACACCGATCGGCCGACCGGTGTTCACGGATTATGATGCGTTCAATTTCTGAATTTCTGTAAAACGCTAACAACTTAACGCTAACTGTCATCTCAGCTATTGTGCCTTTTAATTATGGTTTTTATGGAACTTAATGATCGCTTCGAATGAACGGGGCGTATGATTAACATTTAATAGCACTCGATAATTAGTCGAAGTAGTTAAACGTACTAGTATCAAGTCAATGCTTGTATTGTGAAACATCACTCTCTTAATATATAAAAACTTCAATATTTATACAAAACAGTGTACAAATCACTTTGTAGCTAAGTTGCAAACTTAACCTCGACCTATTAAGTGGAAATGTATTTTGTTATATCAATTTGAAGGCACTCTATTGAAAGTTATTTAATTAACAATAGGATATATGAGTGTAGTTTCTTATAAATGTACTTATTGAAAACTGTGAAAATAGTTTTCGATATTGAATATAGGTTAAGAAAGTTAGCATAATCCACTCAGTAGAAGAGATATTAATTTTCAATTGGTAGTTATTAGATTCTTCACACCTCAATGGATAGTATGAACTACTACTACACGAAAACAAGAGGAAGAAAAAATGCTTTCGGATAATAATTATTTTAATTTATTTATTTAAATAAAGTCTTTTTTAAAACTTCTTTAATGCAAATTATACTGAATAATTTATTCAGATGCAACTGATTCAGTAATATTGTATCGTAAGAGATATAACTGGTAAGTACACATAGTAACTATAATTACCATAATATTTACGGATAGCATTTAATATCCAATTTTATATATATTTGTTGACCTAGCAGCTATCTTTATTCTAGAGAAATATATAATAACCATTTCATGTGAGAACTAAGTATCGATTTACTGAAAAAAATAGTGCGAAAAGTTAGAAACCACTGTGTATAAAGAGTAATAATTGGTCTGCAATTATTCAGAGAGACGTAGTTTCTTATGTTATTAGTAATTAATTTTTTTGCAGTTACTGAAAAAAAGATATGATTATATCTCAAATCTTAGATATGACCACATTGAATGAATATTGTAGATCTAACTTGGTCAATAAAGAAATGGTAAAGAAGCTACTGTAATGTGAACTTACACAATTTTCATTATTCTTAGTTACTACTATTTTTCAGTATTGACCATAGCCTAGAATGTGCTCATGCCACATGTCAAGAAGTTAAAAGAGACCCCACTGTGGCACATTATCACTTAGTCATTGTTAGGTGGCATTTTGCCGGTACAAATTCCACTCTCTCTACCATCGATATATTTTGTCAATCTTCGATGCAAAGCACCTTCAAAAATTTTTCGCTTATCTATTTATATTTATCTTGATTTAACCATCCTAAACTATTAAAGGAATCGGACTGCATTACTAGTGGCAGTAATGACATCGATTAGTATAATAAGCACATAAACTACTTAGAAATTACTCAATGGCTACACACAACACTAATGGGAAGGATATTAGACTTAGCGTCTTGGATTGAAAGTAAGCTATAAAACTACTGATAAAGGAAAATTGACCTACTTATAAATGATAAGGGTTCAGACGTGAAGGAATTGCAGTTGATTTGAAGTTTGTGCATTATTCTGTTGACTTGATTCTTTTTTAATTTAAATTTCATTTTAAATTATTCACTTCCAATAGTTCATTTGGTACGTAGCTCATCTACTCATAATAAGACCATTTTGTGTTACGGATAAATAATTTTTTCTTAGGATATTTCACTGTGAGATGAGAATAGCTAAAAGAAAGAATCTGAGCGACTTTAGTGATAAAAATATTAATAACTCAGATTTAGCTATAAATTTTGGCATAAGGTTGGTGCCGTATAAAATATCTTCGAAAAGAAACTACTAATAATATTCAGTTTTTTTAAACATCTACTCAAATTTACTTTTTAGTATTTAGTGGTAGATATGTCTATCTCCATTTACTTCTCGAAATGATATAAGATGCACTCGTTCGTCATCTGAAAAACATGACTTCTTTCATAACCTAAGGAATCTTGCAGAACATTACATTATAATAATAACGCCATGTATACAATGTCGTACTGAAGCAATTATTCATTTCATAATTCAAGCTCTTTTAAACACTCGATTGACCCATAAACTAAAAACTATTACCCTATGTCAAAAAATATTCATCACTATTGGAGTAACGTTTTTTCTGTTCAAGAGTACCGAGACACTCAAAAATTCAACAAAAATCTGTGTTGTAGAAATGCAACTGGCCACAGACTATAGTCCGCCTTATATACAATATTTTTATATTTTTTGTAGTATATAGTCCATAAAATTGGTTCAAAATATTAATATGCTTGATATCTTTTATAAAGCCGGCTGATATTTATTATATATGTTTTTTTATGCATATAAAAATACATAAATACTACCAAGTATATTTGTGTTATCATTGGTGACTATAACAGTTCTTACGTCGAACTGGGCAGTTAGAGGTAATCATTTACTGTTGATTTCAGAATTTAACTGCACGAGAAAACAACAACATACAAAACATATAAAAGAAATATAAAGCAAAATATTCAGAAACTTAAATAGCCATTATAATTTATATTAAATTAAATCTTTCTATAGGATTCATATTACTATAATGTTACATGGGATATATATGTTGAAATATTTAATAACTTAATAAGAATTATAATTTTAAATTTGTTAAAAAATTATAATGTTCAATCTAATCTAATGAGAATTATAATATCGATTTCACAGAATTAGCGATGTAACATATGTGCAGTTCATCGTACGGAATAATAACTTGGATTTATTTTTTTTTTGTGTAAATACGAACTAATTAGTCCGTTTCGAAAATATAAATAATTATTGTTGACATTAATAGTGCATTTATAATACGATATTTTGATGACCATTTTTTTTTGCTAAGTATAAAAATATATATGAAAAGATAATTGAATGTGTTTTGAATCAAAAACTCAAAAGTTAATACATATACATCTTAAGTGTTCTGCAAAAGTATATGTAATATACATATATCCATCACATTTAAGAAGCTTTTATAGAAAAAAAGGGAAAAGGGACGTTACGTTAGTTTTAGGTCTGAAATCTCAAGTAAAACAAAATCGTTGGGCTTTTCAATAATGTTGTCTTGTTTAGGTGAGTTTGGGATACTCTTTCCAAGTTGAGGTAAACAGATCGTATTGGTTATTATTTATGTACAAAAATAGTTGTATCGATGAATCATATCCATGATTGGTTGGTTTCAGCAATAAATGATTTTTTGTTATTAAAAATACTTTATTATATATAAATTTAATATTATTGAAATATAGATCGAAAATCTTACTGAGATAATATACCAGGATTGAAACAATCTAAAACACTTATTGATACCTATTGTTATAGGTATAAGAGATATTAGGATTGCATGAATCTATCAAAAGAAAAACTTAGAATCATCACAGGAATCCTAACAGGGCACTGTTGAACATTACCTTATAAAACTGGGTATACTTACGGATGCAAACTGTAGATTCTGTGAAGAGAATAAGGAGTCAGCCACACATGTGTTGTTAGAATACACTGCGCTAATGCACATACGCAATAGGCTCCTAGGAATGTATTATATATTCTTATAGAAGAGGCAATAAAACTCTGTAAAGTATGTTCTATGCTTCTTTTTATTGACGCAACAGGGCTTTAAGACCTACTCTAAGTCCAGAAGGGGGCATAATAGACCCGATGGTCGCAGTACCATATCCCCTAACAATAATATTAATTATAAATCGAAAATATTAATTAATTAATTAAATAAATGTATTTACTATAAATATAAACTTGGTATAAAATTTATTAAATATTCTTAAATTTAATCAAATTAAATTTTATTGCAATGTAGGGCGAAAATATTTATTAATTATTAAAATAAAATTATTAAATTCATCAAGTATTCTTGAAATTAAGTTGAATTAAATTTTTATTAAAATGTATATTTAAAAATCAGTTCTTTATTAAAGTAAAAAAATTTATAATAAAAAGATGTATTATAAAATTTATAAAATATTATTAAATTTAGTAAAAATAAATTTCATTGAAATGTGGATTGAATCAATTAATTATTAAAATAAATAAATTATATAAGAAAAAAGTGTATAATATTAAAAATAAATTAATTTAATGCAAATAAATTTACTACAACATATACCATAAATAAATAAAATTATAATTTAAAATTTAATATAAATATATTTATTATAAAATTTATAAAACATTCTTAAATTTAGTAAAAATAAATTTCATTGAAATGTGGATTGCATCAATTAATAAATCATTAAATAAATTACTCAAAAAAAATGTGTAATATTAAAAACAAATAAATGTAATATAAATAAATTTATTACAACATATACTATAAATAAATAAAACTATAAAGTAAAATTTAATGGAAATAAATTTATTAAATCTGGATCAAATCAATTAATTATTAAAATAAATAAATTATTTAGAAAAAAAGTGTTTAATATTAAAAATAAATAAATTTAATACAAATAAATTTATTACAACATATACTATAAATAAGTAAAATTATTATATTAAATTTAATATACATAAATTAATAATAAAATTTGATAAACAATTTGAAATTAAGTAAAACTAAATTTCATTGAAATGTGGATTGAATCAATTAATTATTAAAATAAATAAATTATTTAAAAAAAATGTATTTTATTTAAAATTTACTTCACCATGCATTATAAATAAATAAAACTTTAATATAAAATTTAATATGAATAAATTAATAATAAAATTTATTTTTAAATTAAGTAAAAATAAATTCTATTGAAATCTGTATCGATTCAATTAATTATTAAAATAAATAAATTATTTCAAAAAAAATGTGTATAATATAAAAAATAAATAAATTTAATATAAATAAATTTATTTTACCATGCATTATAAATAAATGAAATTATAATATAAAATTTAATATAAATAAATTAATAATAAAACTTATTTTTTAATTAAGTAAAAATAAGTTCTATTGAAATTTGGATCGAATAATTATTAAAATAAATAAATTATTTAAAAAAAAAATTTGTATCATATAAAAAATTAATAAATTGAATATAAGTAAATATATTACACCATGCATTATAAATAAATAAAACTATAATATAATATTTAATATAAATAAATTAATAATAAAATTTGATAAATAATTTGAAATTAAGTAAAAATAAATTTCATTCAAATGTGGATTGAATCAATTAATTATTAAAATAAATAAATTATTTAAAAAAATGTATTTTATTTAAAATTTACTTTACCATGCATTATAAATAAATGAAATTATAATATAAAATTTAATATAAATAAATTAACAATAAAATTTATTTTTAAATTAAGTAAAAATAAGTTCTATTGAAATCTGGATTGAATAATTATTAAAATAAATAAATTATTTTAAAAAAAAATGTGTATAATATAAAAAATAAATAAATTGAATATAAGTAAATATATTACACCATGCATTATAAATAAATAAAACTATAATATAAAATTTAATATAAATAAATTTATTATAAAATTTATTAAATATTTTTTTTTTAATATAAAGAAAACTTTATCGGAAGTAAAATGAATAATTAATTATTAATACAAAAATATAATAGTTCTTTTTTGGTATTTTGTAAAAGAGATATAGGTAATTAAAAATTCACCACATAAACTACAGTAGATCGCGTGGTGGGTAGATTGGTAGATTGAAAAAATTACAATCGAACGTAATAGTTAAATGAGAGCGCACAAATTAATAATTAATAACAAATGATAAAGAGCCAGAGTCAGTGCCTACATACCAGAGAGTAAAATGTGTATGAAATAAAGCAACTACAACCACCAACCAACCAAACAGACCATGAGCAAAAATTAATAAAAAATCACTTTTGCTTTTTATGACGTGCATTTTATTATTGTTGGTTTTGTTGTTGTTGCTGTTTTTGCTGTTGTTGCTGTTTTTGCTGTTATTGTTTTCTTTATACTGTCAATAATGGTGTTGTTGGCGTTGTTGTTGTTATGTTGCTGTTAAGCTTACTCCCAATCAATATTGCTTTTTGGCTTTTAATACTGTATGAGTATTTATGTATGTACCGATATATATTATTGCTGCTGTTCTCGTTGTTGTTGTTCTCGTTGTTGTTGTTGTTGTTGTTTGGTGAATAGTTTGGAGACTTTAGTGTAATACGGTATGCGCGTAAATAATTTTCAGCACGTACATTTAACGTATTTCTGCTATGCTATGTTTATTTGTATGTTGTATGTTACTTACTAGATGTCGCTCACATTGTACTGATTTAATATCTATAAAAATATGCATGTGTGCATTTTCGCGCGCGTGTGTGTATGTGTGTGTGAGTGTGTGTGTGTGTGTATGTAAATGTACATACTTTTCTTAAGTTCATTGTTAAATTAAATTTTAAAGTTTTAAATTGTGAAACTAATAAGAGTTCAGTCGTTGGCGATTATTCGCGTTGAACGGTTGTGTATCGCTTCAGAATTTTATACTCAATTTTTTGTTTAAAAACAATTTTCTGCACAAATGTTACTGTTACAGTAGAGACGCGCGTTTACGTGTTTTTAAATATAACGTTCTTTTGTATGAAAGAAAAATAGAATTTATAATGCACATATGCGGAAGAAAAATTTTTTTTCAAAAATAATTAAAATAGTGCAAAAATCGGAAAGTGACAAATAAAATTGAGTAATTATATTAAATAAATGATATATATTTTTTAATTAAAAATCAAACTTATCATACAAAAAACAAGTGGTTTTTGTTTTTCGCAAGTTTGTTGCTTAAGTCTTTCGTTTGCATGCATTCCAAACAATTTATGTTTTGAATTTGTATATTTTTTTCAATAAAAAATTTTCAATAAAAATATTACAATATAAGATATATTGTATATTGTATATTGTGTTATTGACGACAACAGTTCAACATTAAAAAACAAACAAACAAAAACAAAAAAAAAAAAACAAGAAGAAAATAAGATAATAAAAAATAACTATAAAAAAGATTTATAATAAAATCTTATTATCTGTGAAAAATGTTAACATTGAAGTTGTGTAGATAATTAAGGAATTAGTCAAGAAAGAGTAATAGTCATTACAATGGCCTTATCAAATTTTTCATTACCATTTGGCGCATTGGCGCAATCTGTGCAATCGTGGGGTGCAACGGTCTCACCTCTACACAATGTACATCAGTTAGCTACGAATACGAATAATTTACTTTATTCACCTGCTGATCATCAACAACAAGAAGATGGCATACCACCACCTCCTGAGTCAGACTACTATAAGAATAATCCATATGCGCCACCTCAATTACATCAACCTCAACAGCAGCCACCACAGCAGCCGTCATCATATTCCTATAATATCAATAGCAACACCAATAGTGGTAGTAGACGTAAAAGTAGTAATACTTATTTACCACCCATACCCCCACCAGGTGCACGAAATACACAATTCCATCACCAACAACTGCAACAGCAACAGCAACAGCAGCAAGAACAATATAGTCACTTAAATGCTCAGCAACAGCAGCAACAACAACAACAGCAAGGTAGTAATAATATTGCATATAAAGCAACTACAACAACCACATCAGCTGCTGGAACTGTGACAGCTACGGCGACATCTACAAGAACGTATGGAGAAAGTTCTTATAGTCGTTTTCCGACAGCAGCACAGAATCAACAACAGCAACAACAACAACCAAAACAACAACAATATTTCAATGCGTTTAGTGCCACACAAACACGAGTCTCAAATACAGCTTCATCATCATTTCATCTACAGCAGCAGCAACAGCAGCAACAACAACAGCAGCAGCAGCAACAACAACAGGACCAACAACAACAATTACAAAAGCAAACCGTCTCACAAGCCAAGTCACAATTTCAACAAAATTTTGGTAATAAAATTGAAACACCTGCTGCAATTTATGGAGCTGCTGGTGGTGGTGGTGGTGGAGGTGGTGGTGTCGGTGTTGGTGTTGGTGATACTACGGCAAATGATGCCTACCCTGACCGTCCTCCAGGGTTTACGCGAGTACAAGCAGGACAAGGTACGCGTACACAAGTTCATGCCGTACTGGATTATGACGCTGAGGAAGGTGAGGATGACTACTACGATGAAAATGATCACGGAGAGTTGGTTAATAAAGGTAAGTGCCTATCTGATGTGAGATACAATGTAATATTAACTGTAGTTAAATTAATTGTTATTGCATGAACACATATTTTAAAAATATATTAAGATTAAAGATTAAGTTATATACCACGAATATATTGACTGTACACAATATATTGTTTATTTATTATTTTGTTACTGAAATATTGTAATAGTTGAACGCAAAATACTTTGGTCAGAAATACAACATATTAGCTATAATCACTAGTATATTTATATAGGAAGATTATACTAACATTATTTTATATTGCTTTATTTCTTTGATTATTTCCCTAATCTATAAATACGCATTGGAATGGTCTAGATATACTAGTTTCCAAAAAATATATTGTTTTAACTTGGCTCTCGTATAACTAGACCAGATCTTTAGAACTTATTGCGAAAGACTGAAAGCTTACTGCAGTTCTCTCTGGCCAATCGTGTATAGGAACCTATGTAGGAAAGCTGTGAACTCCTGAAAACTTTCAAGAAAAACAAACTGTTAAGAAAAAACAGGTTGCCAGGAAAATACTTTTTTAACATAACAAATTTTTTAACGTAAAATATATAATCTAATTTTCACAAAATGGATTTAGTTATTGTTTCTTTTTTATATATTTATTAAGGTTAAGCACAGGTTGGTGGATACTTCTGATTAGTGACTTTATGAGTTGTCCTAGTTAATTTCATTATTTACTTATTAAAAATTCATTTTAAGTGTTTAGTCTGTGCGAACACTATTTTGAGAATTCACTTATGTTACCGGAAATAGTTTAGTTCGGAAAATATTCTATCAAAAATTTTCTATTGTAATAAAAATTAATTTTCACAAATTGTCTGAAGTGTTGAATTCGCTGACCATCAAACAAGGAATATTCTTACAACTTTCACAATTTATCTGCTATTTATCTACAATTTATCTTCGACCTATATACTATTTATCTTCTTTTATTAAATTAAAAATCATTAAGATTTCACACTTAGCCGGGTCATTTACTAGACCTTTCAAGTATTCCCTAAAATAAATGCTGATTTTGAGTATTAGCTAAGTTAAGTTTGTATAATTCTAAGCGCAGCTTCAGATAAGTATCTACTTTGTCGGCCGACAAGTAATATTTTTAAATGAAATTTTTCTTATCCATTTTACTGTCAGATCTTAAGATTGACCTGGTCTAAACTGAACAAAAAACACATTATTCAGCTGCTTCAGTTAAGGCGTAACCTGCTCAGCGCTACGGTATGGGTGCAGACAGGTCATTGCTTAACAGGAAGTTATGCTATGAAACTGGGTTTACGTACAATGACTTTTGTTGTGGTTGAGAAGAAAACTGTGCCTCACTTCATGTATTACTGCGCATCATTAGCTAGGAGTAGATGTAAATTCTTCGGGGATCAGTTTTCTTACCGGCTTGACTGTGTTGTCATCATGTAAAATTAGGGACATAGCCAAGTTAATAGATTCGTCAGCTTAATGCAATTGTACCTAAATGGGTAGTCGTGCGTTTCGGCTTTGCTTATACGCATATCTCTAGGTGGCGTGTGAAGAGTGCTAATCCATGGTGCTACAACGCATGGACACAGTAGTTATATTATTGCACTTTCAAAAACTTAAGACATTTCATTAAATTTTAAATTGCAATTAGTACAATATTAAGTTATTTTGGTGTCATTTTGCATTAAGATAAGATAATAAAGATAAGAATAACAGCAGCTTCTAATAGATAAAATTTTTGAATCATAACTTCTTCTTGATCGTTTTTATGCTCATTTTTATGATCTTATATATAATATATGAATTCGCAAATCATAAAAATTTGGGGTCATGATATGCAGAAGTGATTGCTAAACAAAAGTATTAATTGTGTATTAATAATAGCAAGTTAGTTATCAATTATATAAAGCGGATATTTGTTTTTATATAGTGTGTCTAGAGATCTTATGGTGTTCTGGAGGGAACACATAATTGGCTCATTGTTGCACTATTAAACGTCGATATCAATGTGTGTAATCCCAAGCATACAATAAATAAGAGATCCACTTATAATTATTTTTACATGTATATATTTTATCTGAATTATTTATTTCCTTGAAAAATAATAGTGATAGTTTGTTGAGTGGATCGTCCTTTGTTTAAAGTTGAATCAGGTTCAAATCACAAGAGGTATTTCGTGGCATGAAAATTATATGCTGAGAAAAACTTTTCAAATAAAATATGAAAAAATTAGAAAATATTTTTTATAAAACTAAATTTTATTGATACTTTTGAGTATGAAAAATGTGAACGTTTAGAATCGAAATATTATACATAACTAAAATACAAGTATTTCTTAAAAGCAACTACTAAAATTTGTTTTAAAATTGCATAAATAAATAGAATTTATAAATAAATTACATCTAGAGAAATAATAGATTCTCTCAGTACATATTTACAAATATATTAAATAAACTCAATGCGATATAAATATTTACCTTAAAAAAATAACAAATAAGATCTTTTTATTTCTTGAAATTGTTTTATATTCATTATATACATGTATTATATATCATATTATTATATATATTTATTTTATTGAGTATTCTTATGACAAGGGACATTTTTGGTTGAAATATTACTCAAACTTCTACATTATTGTATATAAATTATCTATGTTTATTTGGGAATTCGAAATAAAATTATTAAAATTAATATAAAAAATATAAAATTAGATTTCAATTGCACATTTTTATATATATTTATTAACAACTGTATTTCTATTTAAAATAATGCAAATTATTCATTAATTTACATTATAAATGCATATTTTGATTGAATGCACCAAATAGGTGAATTCCCTTAGTAAAAAAATAAATTTTTTTACTTAACCTCCTATGTTATAACACTCATTTTTACTTAATTTGGTTTGTTTTGAAATATTCTTAATTATTGTAATACTCAATACTTTTTTAACATTTCCACATTTCCTCTCATCATAAGAGATTTGCCAAGTTCTTCAAAATAGCTTTCTATTACATAGCTAACTTCATCATTTGAATCAAATTTTCTTCCCCGGTTTGTTCTCCCAAAATTAGCGAACAAGTAACCATAAATGGTAGAAAAACTATTCGAAAAACAATTCATATTATTCGAGACTTGACGAACCATTATCTAAAAGATAGTTCACTTTTATTGTTTATTCTTTATTAAAGGGGCCAATGAATATTGCAATATAATGTGGGTATTCCAAAATAAATGTCAAATATGGCTAATATCATAGTTGGCTTCTACCTGTGGCTAACTACTTTGCAGATCAATTTTTTACAAACGTGGTTTATTCAACAACTTGGTTCCTTCTCATAGCCTAACGTTTATGTGGAACAAAGTTAACATATGCTTTTGATATCTTTACGAATTTAGCGATATTCTGATATTCTATATTCTATTCTATCTATCTATTAGTTAATATATTAAAATTTGACTAATCGTATAACGCTGTTTCGAGTATCTTTACGAATTTAGCGATATTCTAATATTCTATATTCTATTCTATCTATCGTAATACTTCATCTTGGCTTCCAGAGAGTTAGATATCACTTGTGTCTGTTTAATCACATTTTCTTAAATTTAGTATACCAATGATTGGTGACTAATTTAATAGCTGTTATCTTTTTTTTTTTTTCTTGCTTGTGTGAGCGAGGAGGCGGAATACATTATGCGCCATCAAACCGACTACTGTCCGACTTTTATTGTGTAGTATAAGAACTAAAACACCGCCCCTTCTACTTCGAAATTTCTTCCCCCAGAACTGCTTTTGCATTGCTTCAGAGAGAATTCCTTATAAATAATCTATCTATGCCATATGCTTCTTATGGAACCAGCGTCCAAGCTCCCACTCCTGATCCGAATTAGAAACTCTTTACATTGCTCTTAGATTGTCTTTAGATTTGTTTGTGTTCAGGTCTTTTTTACCCTGAGCACATTTCCGATGAATTGTGTGATTTCGCTTCATTTTTCTGCTCGTTATATAAATGATATTCTGTCTATAAAAAGGTTAAAAAATAATAATTCCACAGAAATCATATTAGCAGATTAATTATAAGTAATCTTTCTCCAATAACATCACTGAGGTAGTTGATCAAAACCCAAAAATAGATGTTTATACATTACAATGTAAATAAGGTAGTAGTAAAATGTAAATAAAACCTGACACATAGGACACATATAGGATAATATATTTGGGTAGGAAAAGGATAATGATCTTATATCATTTATATAAATTTATTTTGAAAGACTTTCAATAAGTAAAATTTTGAAAAGTGGCTTTTTCAAATATTACTACATATTTTTACATAATACTCAAAATACTCCACACATGACATTATAGATATTCAAACTGAAATGGGTACCTCGATATTTAACAAATATTTATTACTTAAAAATAATTTTTATGTAATCACAGAAAATTTATTCTGGATAAGAAAAGGCATAAGAGTAAGGAATTTTATAATTCTAAAGAAAATAGATTTTAGTTTATAGTCAATTAAATCCTTGCGATCATACAGCTTTTTCGAATAATGCTATTTATTCAACATCGGTGGTACTGGGACACATATATTGGTTCATTTTTTCATATATATATATTTTAGAGATTATCTATAATTTGGATAGAGCTTAAAATACTAGTATGTATTGTCTGAAAAACAAAATAAGTGAAAGAAGTGGTTATATTCCGAATAATTTCCATACCTATAAATTGTAAAATAAAAATAATTGTTTTTTTAATGTTGATTCTTTTTCCGAAAGTCACGCAATAAGAAATTGTTTTAAAGTTAGTAGGTTTCGGATAGAGATGAAAAGATCACAACAAAAATTTTATTTAATATATTAAAATTTGACTGACCGTTCAACGCTGTTTCGAGTATTGCCAAGTAACCATCATCAGTGGTCTGAGGAAATGTTCGATTCAAGTCCGTATTATTTTATATTTGTTTATAGTCCGTATTAGAATTCGTGTCTTTCATAAAAATAATTGCTTTTTTTAAAAATACTTCAAATATTTATTTTGTTAAGGAATGACAGTGACAGATAGTTTATCAAAACTGTGCGTACCATCTTCTTTTAGAGTTCAATGAATTTGAAATTAAAATAAGTTTTTGAGGACATAAGATATATATGTTGAAAAAAACATTTTAAATGAAGTATTAATAAATTACAAGAGATATCTTATAAAAACAAATTTTATTTGTTCTTTTATAAATGGAGAGTATAAACATACAAATTTGAAATAACATATATAATTAGAATATAAGTATTTTAACAATTAATTAATAAAATTTGTTTCAAAATTGTATAAATGAGACACAATCTATGTATATATAATTTATATTTAAAAAACTTATAGATTCTCTCAGTATATATTTTCTTAGACGTTCTTTTCTGAAAAGTGAAAAAATTTAGAACTTGTTAAATCTTGTTTCAGGAAGAAATTAAATAACGAGTATTAATAATCATATATGTTAAAAGCGGACTCACATATTAATGACCAACTTAATAATCAATAGCTCTTTTTAATATGATGGTCAAAAAAGTAACTGGGAGGCATTTTTGTATCTAATAAAAAAAACCTGGTCCACTAAATTTCAATAAATTAACTAAAATTTTTATTGTTGTCTTTTCAATTCAATTCAAGCCCTTCTAACTTTCAAATAGTTTGTTTTCGTCATAAGATGCTTCACTTGCGTCAAAAAAAAAAGTTGATATTAAATAAATTTTAATTTTATATTAATTAATCGTTTATTTATAATATTTTTTATTTTAAAGTGCTAAAATTAAATTTGACTGTAGGTTCTTAGAAAAATAATTTACTGAGCTAGCTCTTAACACTCTCATTTGTTTATATTTTATATATTCTTGCATCATTCGTGACTATATAGACTATATTATGGACTATATAGTCCATGTCGGACCTAAGCCTGTTTAACAACAGTCTTCCATTCTTCTCTATTTTTTGCTTTTCCAATTTCTTATATTCATTATTTCAAAGTCCTGCTGCACACTGTCTTTCCATCGTTTTTTTGGTCGCCCTCTTCTTCTGCTGGTTCCTACTTCGTTCTCATAAATCTTAATAGGCTTGTATACATTTTATAACTTTCAACCTTATCATTCTTCAATAGTAGGTATTACTTTTATTAAAATTAAATTTTATTAGTACAAACTGATTTATGGTATTGTTTCTTCAAAATTCCTACAAGCCGATTTATTGAATTTTATTGAAGGTTTTTTCAATTTGCCAAAATTTTCATGATGAAGCACACTACAATACAATTAAGATAGATAGATGGATGTAAATTAGGTTAAAAAACATAAATAAATTAACTAATATTAAAACTATTAAAATTTTTTAAATTTATTTATCGACCTGTTTATTAAAATGTTTTATATACATTTTAAATCTGGCTGTAGGTTCCTTCTTGTTAAATAATTCAACGTTTAATATTTTTTATTATACTCTATATTTCGAATCTCCTTGAGAGTCATCATCAGGATTACGATCTATTATAAGTTAATATTGTTGAAATTATACGTTATCCTCTTTGCTCTTTCGCCTATATTGCACTGGAGCGTCGAAATATAGAGTATAATAAAAAATATTAAACGTTGAATTTTTTATTTAACAAGATGGGACCTACAGCCAGATTAAGAAATATATAAAAAACTATTCTAACACTAAAACTATTGCTTTCTAATTAATAAAAATGTTAAGAAGAAAAAACGTATGATTTTCTTTGGTTGTATTTTATTTATTTTTTGAAAATATTATTTCTTAATTCTTTATTTGTGGCATCGATATATCGACACCACATATCGATAAATAACTTTTTTCAAACAAATTAAATTAACACTGAAACGCGTTCATTAAACGATTCCTCATATAACATACAGCCGCACTAAATTATTCACACACCGTATATACAACAAAAAAATAAATAAATAATAAAAAAAAAGTTATAAACAATAAAAAACACAAGACAACAAAAAAATATGCAATTAGTTAAACTAAAATCTTCACTAGTGAAGCCACACTAGCGGAGTTGCGCATATGCACAGAATTAAGCGGTGGTGTGTGCGTGTGTGCGTGTGTGCGCCCGTTTCCAACTTAATATGCAAATGTTAATTCCGGTCAATAGTTAATATGCCGGATGAGCAGCAGTTCGAGCTGCTTTTTAATTTTTAATTTTTAATTTCTAATTGGCAATATTGCTTTTGGGTTGGAAGCAATTTTTTCTGTTCGGTTCATATACTACTTTTGGCCTAATTTAGTTTGTTTTTGTTGTTTAATTGTTGGTCTCGCTCATTTTCGTATCTGTGGACTTAGCCGACCTTGGCATTTCTCTTATAGGCCTTTGACCTTGCCATGTAAAGGTTTGTGATGCTTTGTGATGCTTTGATCAGCTGCTAGCTGTTAGCTGCTAGCTGCTAGGTGTTAGCTGCTGTGTATGCATTTTGGGCACTTATCGGGCCCGCATCTTCTGCTTGATTTGTTGTATCCAAAAGTTGTGTGATTTATCAGATTTAGTTCATAGATTTAGCAGCTTTCTGTTGTTCAGATTGTTTAAGCATATGCAACTGAATTCGTTATTAGTGTCCGGAAATTTTTAGTTGCGCTCTTTAATGAGAACTGGTTTTTTTTTGAAGTTTTATTAGTAGATTTAGTTATTTTTTTTTCAAACTAAATTTGAGTTTTTAGCATATTTTAAGCAAATTAACAAATTTCGAGCATAAAATAAATAGTTGTTAATTATTATTATTTATTTATTTATTGTTGTTTTTGTTTTTGTTTTTTCTTTTAGTATTTTAGTATTTGAACTAGTGTTTTTTAGTGTTTGTTTGTATGGCAGTGAATTGCATGAACTTTTAAAACTAATTCACTGGCGAAAAGATTTATGTCTGAATTATCTATTCAACTGGAAGATTAATCAATTTGCTGGGGCTTGTAGATATGATAAAAACAAAAGCTCGAAAACAAACTTGTACATTTTTGCCAATCATCATTGAAAATAAAAATTAATATAATATATTTCAAAAAAGTTAATTTTGGCGATTAGAACACAGAATGTACCGTACTACTTAATAACTTCGCAAGCACTTCCTGTTGAGCACGTGTTTCCTATTAACTTATTATTATTGTTAAGTCATAGAATCTAGTAGGTTCTATACTCCATTTAATTTGAAAAGTTCTCTTTTCCTTGTTGTCATTCATATTTGGTTTAACAAACTTTCAAATTGTAGTATAATCTATTTAAATAAATTATTTGATAAATAAAAAAACAATGACTGAAAATATGACATATGAAATTTGAAACAAAATACTTTTTATAATATTGAAATTGTTACGAGTTTACATAAATAATATTTTTTATAATATTTTATTTGTTATTATTATTATTGACATATTCAGAAATAAAATTTATTTACTTAGTCTAATCACAAGAGATTGCTCTTAGCTCACTAAAAGATTTGCTCGCTTTTTTACTGATGGTTCTTCTCCATGTTGTCCTCGGTCGACCTCGATTTCTTCTTCCCTGTAGTTTCCAATCGAGTGTCGCATGAACAATTTCGCTGTTTGACTTGCGAAAAGTATGCCCCGGCCATACGTATTTCCTCTGAACTATTTTTTTATCAATTGGCTGTTGGTTAGTTCGTGTCATGAGGCGTTAATTGCTAATAGTTTTATTAATAATTTTTATTTGCAATAATAGGAAACTACCATTGACTCAGTACAATAGAATAATATTAACTTTCCTTACAAAATAATAAATATTTATTTATATTTATTTATATTTATATATTTATATTTGTTGTAAATATAATAAATATTTATTATATTATCAGTAGAAAATAATTCATATTAGTTTGGTTAATATAGACGACCGGACAAGTCGGTGTGCTTGAGTTAAATACTCGAAACCATTTACTCCCAATTTTTTGGCTAATTCCAAAAAAATTTGTTGAGTTTTATTTTTTTTTAAACACAAAAAGTATTAAATAGTATAAATATTCAAAAGTATAAATATTATACACAAAAAGTATAAATATTCATTGCATTTCATTTAAGAAAATTCTTTTTGTAAGTATACATACTTGCTTACTTACTGCTGCCCATCTTTCCTAGTGGAGCATATGGCCTATCCCCTGTAAATAAGCGAATTGACTAAACGCTTTATGGTGGTGGCTTGAAATGGATTTCTTCTATAGCACAAGTAAAAGGTGAAAGACTGAAGCTTTAAAATCCAACTTTATACCTAAGATCTATTGGTCTATTCCTACGAAAATTGTCTGGGTCAACTTAAACAAATTAAAACTTTTAACAAACCCAGTAATTTCTTTTGATTTTAGTTCTCGAACCTTATTAGATTTAAAGAGGTCGAATGGAACTGCGTTAGGTTATTTGGTAATCGTAATCCACGATTGTATACGGTAGGAGAAAGTTTCAAGTTTGTCATTAAATACTAACCTAGTAATTTCTTTTGATTTTAGTCCTCGAATCTCATTAGAATAACTGAGGTCGAATGGAACTGCACTACGTTTTTTGGTAGTCGCAATACACGATTGTATACGGTAGGAAAAAGTTTCACTTTACATATTAAAGACTCTGCAGGTGTCAATGTCATTAAATACTATCTTCGAAAGTTAATAGTTAAGAGAAATGTGTCCAGTCTTTATTTCGATAAAAAGGTATATATGAATGGATTATTATCTCTAAACTTAAAGACGGTGCACCTAACTATCTTGAGTAGTACAGTTATTTTTATTTCATTAAATGTAAAAAATCTTTTTGTTTTTAAAATGTGTCTGATGTTATAATCATCAAAATAGATTTTTTTGAAAAATTTGTTAAGCATCAAACGTCACCTAAACATTAACAAGAAATCGAGTCTGCATATTCTGTGCAGTGCAAATTAGAGCTTCCCAAAATCTTATGTGGTTATACCTTCCGATTACCAGAAAAGAAACCTCGTACATCAATTTTTGTTTCATTGAACTGAAAGAGGTTTAGGATCCTAAACATAGAGATGTTGCTATTTATTTAACAAAACTACATATATTAAATTATGGTATATAATAAGTCCTGTTTAATCAAATTCGTTTCAAACACAACTATTCTTAAGTAAATATAAATATATATTTATTAAAAGTTAATATTAAAATCAATATCTGTGCAGATATTTGATAGAAAATGCATTAGAATCGATTTAATAATATATTTATTAAGTTTTGTTTTGACTTCTATAAGTTATAGCAACCAGTAGTTGAATATTTTCCTTAGCAACTATTAACTATTAATTCTATTACTCTACGGTTCTA
This sequence comes from Teleopsis dalmanni, assembly GCF_002237135.1. Classification (NCBI taxonomy): domain Eukaryota; kingdom Metazoa; phylum Arthropoda; class Insecta; order Diptera; family Diopsidae; genus Teleopsis; species Teleopsis dalmanni. The sequence goes on from NC_051848.1 coordinate 36,461,679, forward strand.
ATGGGGGAAATGAAGTACTAAATCATAATTGCGATACATTTACCTGTTTATGATTTTGATGAAGCTTTTCGATTGTTGCATTCATGACAATTGAATTTTTTCTATACTATATAATAAATACTTTTGTATTAAATTCAAATTTTCTTAATAAATCTAACAAATTTAGATTTATTTAGTTTAGTTTAAATAAAATGTATTTAACGATTGCTCTGATCTTTATAATATTAATTTGAATAATGGTATTCGATTAATCTGAGCTCTGTTAAAAGTGCGCAGCCATGACATTTATAGATAAATCAATGTTTCATAGCTTCAGATTATATAGAGTGAAGTTTTTGAAGTTGTTTGCATCAACTGACGTAGTCTTACTGACAACAAATCACTTTTAAGGGTCACTTCTTCTGATTAATTGATCTTTTTTTTATCAATTCAGTAAAAGTCTTTTGATTTAATTACATGCAAAAAATGATCACATCTTTAAATTTGGCGTTATTGAAAATTTTTATGATTTATCTGAATAATTTATTAATGTATGTATATTGTGATCGTCATAAAATTAATAAATATTGTAGAAATTCATATATTTAATTAATTTTAATTTGATTTTAATTTTTATATTTCTAATAAAAATATACTAAAGCTGTTAAGGTTGATTTTTATGTGGTATTCTTTTTTAATATACATTAATATGGTATATACATCGAGTGTAAGTACTAATGAATCAATATAGGAAATCAAATCTTAAAATCGTTGGTAAAATATATTTGCATTCTCAAGTTTATCATTTAACATAAAATAAGTATTATCGTGATTATTGGCTTTATGATGTTTTCAAAGCTTAAAGGATTTAAGTTGCTTGAATCTAGATAGAAGTTATTCTTGAAGAATACAACTGTTGACTTGAAGCCTATCCCTGTTCATTCTGTTTAATGAATTTAAAAGAATGTAAAATATTCCTAGTAGGTGTGAAGTGGTTACCACAGAGGAACTTATTCTTACTTTTTGTAAAACTAAAGTACAAACAAAGTCATTATTGGCGTAATGATGTTTGGTCATTCAAGGTTACAAGGTCATTCAAGCTTCAGAAGTAATTATTGAAGAATACAACTGTTGAGTTAAAACTTTCTCCCTTGTTCATTTTATTTAATTCATGTATAACAATATAAAACATTCCTAGCAGATCCGAAGTGGTTACCACCGAACAACCTATTCTTATTTATTGTGAAACCAAAATTAATATCATCATTTTGGCGTAATGATGTTTGTTTTAAGTTGCTTGATCCAAAATTGTACTGCTGACTTGAAGCCTACCTCTGTTCATTCCATACTATTATTGAATGACAGTATAAGACATTCCTAGCCTATCTGAAGTGGTTACTACACAACAACCTGTTCTTACTTTTTATGAAACCGATGTTATCATTATGGGCGTAATGATATTTTGCCCTTCACAGCTCTAAGCTCTTTTAATCAAAATAGCAGTTATTCTCAAGAGATAAAACTGTTGACTTGGAACCCCTGTTGATTTTACACTATTAATACAAGAAAGTATAAGATGTCCCTAGCAGATTTGAAGTGGTCGCTACAAAATCATCTGTTCTTATGTTTTGTGAAACCGAAGTTATGTCGTCTTAAAGTCCACAAACTTTGCTGTTAGAATATTCGCTCCTTCTTATAGATTTCACCATCCTTAACTGATACTGAGCCACACTCATGTCTTTGCTTTATAGATTCAATTATCTTTTGTGTAAACAAAATTATTTATCGAAAATAAGTTTTAGTTTGATTAAATCATATAGGCGTATTATAGATTAAAGGGTGTTTAGTTTAAAATTATTTTTTTATTTTGAATTACTATTAAAAATATGGATTGAAAATTACTCCACATTATGTACTAGCAAACGCCTTCAATAAATTCGACATGCCTACCTTTACTGCTCCCAACAATCGCTAAGTGCCAACCTCTTCTTGTTCATAGAGCAACACTCAGCCGCTAGTTGTCAACAGTCAATACCCAAAGCCGCAAATATCAATGTACAGAGAAAAAAATAACAAATACATTGTTTGAAGGCGACATTGTTGTTGTTGTCTGTTGTCGCAGTTGTTGTTGTTGAATCGTTTTATTATGGTGCGTGCGTGTCGCGAACATAAATTCCCATAAATGTCAACAACTTGTTAACCGAAAAATTGATTTGATTCGTTCAGATTTATGCTGGAAGGCTGACTGAGAGTCAAAGAATTTAATAAAAATTTAAAAGAATTCTGAATTCTGAATTTTGAATATCTTTTTATGACACTTGCTTCAAATTAAGATATTTGAATAACACTTAGTGATAGAAATTGATGGCAAAAAAAAAAAAATTCCATATGTATATATATACATATGCTTTAAAATCAAATTTTGTAAGCTCAAAAATATAGTATTTGATATACTAAGTAATGGATTATCAAGTAAAATATAACGTTAATTAATCTGTGTAATTATGGATAAAATTTAAAAAGACCAGCGGTTTAGTAGTCATGGCATTACTAGAAAATATCAGTTACAGGCATGGTATGAACCATTTTATAAGGCTGGTCATAAAAAGAAGTTCTGTATTTAGGTTTTTCTTAAACTACGTAAAAAAAAAAATCAGTGCCTTAGTAGTGCTTTTTTGTATATAAAATGTCTCTATGTCTGGTTTTTTTGGGCATTGAACGGTTTTTTATATTATTGAGATTATTTTTAAACAAATTAATTTAAATAAGACAATGAATTGAGACTTATTAAGAATAATCTGTGTAAAGATGACGTTAATAATATTAACAAAAAAGTTTAATGGACCAAGAAATAAGACATCGAGTTATGGAGACATACATAGATTCAGTTAATCAGACACACAAATACAGATTTTTTTTTGTGACTAGCCTTCTGACATGGTTAAGGGGTGAAAATGGATATTAAATTTTCTGGTAATGTAATGACTACTTCTATGATTCGTCTATAATTACACATGCTATACATCACATATTGTAAATTATTATATATTAATTCACAATAATTTATAATTTATTTAATTTATATAATTATAATTGAAACTATAATTATTATAATTTATATTTACTGCTGCACAGATTTAGAAGAAACATTATTATCATTGGCTATTTTTAAATATGTCACTATTGAAAGAGGAGAAATAGAATTTATATTCTGACTATATATATACAATAGAAGAAGCAGAGAAAAATTTAGTACCCACATATCATTAAAAATTCTGAAATAAAATAAAATTTGAAGACTGTAATAATTAAATTATTATAATTAAATTGTAATTTAATCTATGTTTTTATCACGGTGTAATAACAAAAAAAAATTATCTATCCTTGCATATAGTTTTTACACACTTTTTTAAAGGTGAGTTAAAAGAATTTATTTCACAGATGAGTTACAGTACTCAAATGATACTTAGTGCATAATTTATTTTACAATGTTTCTATCTAAAAGATACAAATTTGGTTGAAATTAAATAAAATATTAACAAATAAAAACAAGTTTTTCACGCAATAACATGAATCTAAGGTTAGAGTTTGTAAGACAACTATATTCAACTATATATATCTATACCTATATATAACTATATATATCTAAAACTATATATACAACTATATATATCTTAAACGATCAATAGCAGATACTATGAATTTAAAATTTTTTTTTATAAAAACTTGACCCCAAAATGACGGTTTATATGGAAGCAATATCAAAATATAAAGTGACAGAGCTTGGATTCCATAAAAATATGTTAAAGTTTCAAATTTGAATAACAAATATGAGGAAATAAAAAAGTTTTTCTAACAAAAATAATACATATTCTTTATGAGATTTACTTTTTATTAAATAATAGGCTATGAATGCACCTCCACTTTAAACATGTATTGTGCGCCTTAAGGCCCAACTAAAACAATTCTAAACTATTTATAAAGCTCGTAATTGCTGTGGGCTTGATTTCACCTATTTGATTTAAGACGGAGATGTCGCTTCTAAGGTAGTCAAGTCTACGTCTTGCTGCCTTATACTGATTTTTGTTGTGGATGTGGTTCTGAAGTGACCATCTTTAGATAGGAGAAGATAAAAAATTTTAGGGGCCGCTTTTTTTACCGACTTAACCGAGCTATCCCATCCCACAATATTAGGGACTTAGTTAAATTCAGAGAACTGTCAGGTTGGTTTACCTTTACCTAATGGGGGAGTTGTTACCATGTTCGGCGGTGCTCGCATACTGATCTTTTAGTGAATGTACGAATCAACGCTATTTCTGTGGTATTACAATGGGCCATTATTTGAGGTGAAGTGGCCTTTCTTAGATATAAGGTCGCCACTCCAACTTACCACCTATCGTACAAAATGCCGTTTGACTACTTTAAGAGATATTGTTTTGATGGCTGTGAATAATAGAGCTACTACTTAGAATAATTTTTGATATTATCAACTATCTGAATTTTAATCTTCAAAGTGACAATGTCATGGAAAGCAATGTTTTTTTTAGTGGCAATTTAAGCTAGAAATTCTCATCTATGATAGACATTTGTCAAGAATGCTGATCGTTTTAGTCTTTTTAGCCTGAATATTACTGGATTAAAAATATTTAGAAGAGAAACAAAATGCATGTGATTGTGAAAGACAGTATGAAAGACAGTATTTAATGTTAGTATGTTAATTATAAATCAATAAAAGTAAATGGAGATAAAGTGAAACGCTTTGTTCTATATTTAGGTGAACACTAAATTTTTGTCTGTTTACTAAATTAAATAGCAAAACATTATAAAAATTTTTTATTCCCGGTATTACTAAATTTACTACTACTTAAAAGCTTTCGTAGTTCCTTGTTTGACTTGTTAGTCCATATAAAAAAAGGTTCAATAACATTTCGAAAAACCACAACAAACAATGACGTTCATAAACTTCATGACACCATAAATTCCATTCCGTACTAAATTAAAGCGTTCTTGCTTCTCATCTTAATTTTTTGTTATTCGCATTGAAAAAACCCCACTGAATCATTTGCTCTTCCACAGTTGTGCTGCCATTCCGAATTATATAACTATAACAAAAATAAATAATTTCCTCATTTCGTTGTTTATGTGTTCTAATAGACAGTTTGACATTAGAATTACACAGAACTCTCAAGTATCACTTCACACCATATAAATCAAATTTTAATTTGTTGAGATGAAGGCATCATTGTCATAACTGGCGCCCCTAAACAAATAAGAATTGAATTCCAAAAATTCGAATCATCATTCATTCAATTGGCCTCAGCATTGCTCTTTTCGTATTTGCTGACGATGATAGATAATGGCAATGATAATGGCGGTTATTGCTGATAATGTAGTTCATCAAGCCAAAAAGTCATACAGCAAAAAACGTGCAGTTGTTGAATATCAAATTAAATCTCAATTATTTTCAACTTATACGTATTTTACTTTAAATGCTGATTCCATTTCCACACTCTACACACAGTAGAATCTAATTACATTAATTCGTTCAATCCACTTGATGTTATAATCTTTTCTGAAGTTTTTCTTAAATTATTGTGTATAACATATATATAGAAATATATTATGTATAGTATATGGAGGTGATTTCTTGTTAACAATCGAAATAAGCCATATTAAATGGGGATTAAGTGTTTTCAAGATTTAATAAAATATATGGATGCAGACAGTCATTAAGTCGGAAAACATGCTTAACAAAAATCCTTAATATCTCTGAAACTGCTAGTCCAAATATTAATTTTTTGTCTATTAAATGTCTTTTAATGTGTAACTTAATAATCAAAGTAGTTTTATTCTCATGATTACATTTGAGGACAACATCGGTTCTATAAACTGTTAATACACAATATCACACACCACTCTCTTGAAATCGACCTTCAAACTATACTAAGCAATGTTTTATTCACATTACTCTGGAAAATGATCAAAAGAACTACCGGTCATCTTTGCAAGAATTAGCGGCATCTTTTCTATACTATTCTATTCGATTCTATTTATAAGAAATAGACAAGTGCACTCAGAAAAATATGCTCTTACCATATACTAGTTAAATTGACCTGATCAATTTGGTAGAAAAATTTTCGCTTATGTAGTACGTAAGAGAGATAAAAATCAACATGTGATATAGTTGAACCAATATGATACGTCTAGTAAAAATACTTTGACCTAAGATTGATTGATATTCAGATGTCTGAGTTGGTGAATCAGCACCTTTACTCTATTTTATCTGTGGAAGTCACAGTAAGAATAACTGAATACGGGGCTTTATAATATGATGGATCTGATGTCTTTGTAACTGCCTGTGTTTATCAAATTTCGCTGTATTTTTAGGATGCTGAGAGTTGGATTATTGTGACTGTCAATTATATTGAACCGTTTCAGAGCACGATCTTTAATGTATTTTTCGACTGAATCGACTCTCAGATCTCTGTGGATATCCGCTCCTCTTACGTACCATGGGGCGTTAACCAGTTTTCTTAAGGCAATATTTTGCCCTCCTTGAAGAATTTTTAAAGTTGAGTTTGGCGCTTGGCAAAACGCTATACTGCCATAGAGTAGTCCTGGTTTAATAATTTGCTTAAATATGCTAACTCTATTCTTTATGTTTAGCTTTTTGCTGCTGATGAGCGGGTGAAGGGAGTGTAATATTCGGGCAGCTTGAGCTGAGTATGTTTGCTCAATTTCTTCAATTAAAATACTTTGCAGCGAATTAGAAGACAGATCTGTTAAATATTTATCTAGATATTCAGATATTTATATCTGCTTTTAGCAAAGCTTTAGACAATGGCATAAAACATAACTTGTGTAGAAAAAAAGCGATGTGATGAGAAAGAAACTGCAGCAGGTGCAATTGATTTTATAATCCAGATCTTTAATTGTTAATGTTTAACTTTTATTATATATACCTCCATACACAGTTAAGAAGATTCATCACATACACAATATTAGTGAACAATTAGTACTCACTACTATTGTACGGAGTGTAATACTATTAGTTATTAATTATGTATTTAAGTAGCTGCAGTTTAGTAAATGTATGCAATATTATTCATTATCTTCACTCAAGCAATTTGTTTCTATAACAATTAGAATATAATTTGTTTATAGAGTATTTTATAAAATATTATAAAAAAAACTCTTAACTATTATATTTCACTTATACATGTATATAGCATATTTAAGCACTTGACATATATATGTATATATATACATATATATTACTGGCTTAAGTTAGGAAAGAATTTAAGTTAACAGAATGCTCTTTAAGAATCGAATCTTTGAGAATATATTGAATCGAAATCTAGTTCGATTATAGTTCAGTTTCTTGAAAATCCTTAAAAATTCATTAATACCCCAAATATGGTTTGTCTAAATTGATTTGGTACATTTAGTATCCACTATAATCCACAAAAATCTACTAATATCTTAAAAGCAGTTTATCTGAGAGGGTTTTGTAAACCCAAAAATCCATAAAAATCTATTAATACTCTAAAATCAGTTTATTCAAATAGTTTTAGAAGATTCAATATTCTCTAAAATCCTTAAAAAACCACTTGAAAAAATTTTAAAAAAAGATTTATTAAAATAATCTTACTGTATTAAATTTTTTCTAATGTTAACAATTAATTAAATTTCAAATATTATTAAATAAATAAATTATCAATTCTCTGTAAAAGCTGTAACTAATTGGCTTCAGAAAGTGATTGCATGAAACACTGCTTAAAAGACGGTGGCTCTGTTGTCAAGATTTCAGTCCATAGTATTACAAAAGTGATAAACTGCTAAAAATTAATGGCCCATCTTAACGTGTTATGTGATCCATCTTTAGTTCTTTAGTGTGATATAGTGACTTCGCACATGTGGCTTTTTATTATATTTAATCCATAATTTCAACAGATTTTTATGTAGTAAGAGAGGTATATCTTTCATATCGCCTGTTTGTAACAAAATTCTTTTAGTACATACCTATATGCCTTTCATATGCCTTTACACACTTTTCTGTGGATTTCACTAGTTAAATTTCAAAACATATCGAGTTTTTCACATATTTTAATCATGTTTGCTTTGCAATAATTTTTATCTTGAATCACCGATTTCAAGCCGTGTCTTGAATAATCAACTAATCTGTATTCTTCCAAACAACAAAAATAAGTCTTTTATATACGATAAACTGTTTTTAATTTATGACATGCAAATAATTCTAAATAGAAAACTTTTAAGTACTTTTTCGCAACGCTATACTTTCTTGCTAATATAAAATTATATATAAAACATCTATATGTACAACTGAGGTCTTAATCGGAATATACCTTAATTTGCTAGACTTATGAAGTTTTTGTGCACAGATAAAATTTGTATTTAATACGTATTTGTTTTTGAACATATATATCTTTTATCTTATACATATATATCTTATCAAGCTAGTATAGACACCCAGTTAAGTGTTCGAATATAATGATGGTTGAACATCACAAGTATACTTAAATTCGAACATATCAAGCTAAAACTATAAATTTCAGAAAATTTTCGAGCTATTCGAATATCAATTTATATTGTTTCGCTCTATTTTCGGTTTATATGTTATGTATGTTAGGTAATATTTGAAAAGTTGAACAGATGTACAAATATGTGCTCAAAACTTCGAACTTCGAACTACTTTCGGAATTACAATTTACCGAAATACCTTCAAAACAACAGTTTCTTCTAAACAAATGTTGATAATATTTTGACTACTCCATTTATCAGTATACTAGTCTGAAGACATTTTAAAGGCTTGGCTAGTATATTGGTAGTTAATAATGCTTGGGATTACATACTATTCTGCTGCTTGAGTGGTTGTGCGATATATTAGTTCATATTCAACAGTTCACACTAAAGGCTGTATTAGTTATGCTTTAAAAAATCAGTTGACCCGTTGAAGTGAATAGAACACAATAAATTCGATTATTTGTGCAGAAGGATTGTATTTTGGTTTTCACTGTAAGTTTAGGAGTGATCTTATATCAACTCTTGCATTGATCTATTGTATTGCATTTCGTTGTGTGTGAAGTATTTAATGATCGCATTCAACTTGTGTTGTTTGTATTTTTATGCTGAAACACTTTGTGTGTACTCTTCATAGTTAATAACTTTTTTTGCGTTCTGACGTTTTTTTTACGTTCGCTGCAACTACGATCTATTGTATTGCATTTCGTTGTATGTGAAGTATTTGGTGATCGCATTCAACTTGTGTTATTTGTATTTTAATGCTGTTACAGTTTGTGTGAATGCTGTGTCTGCATTCTGCCGTTTTTTTAACGTTCTCTACGTCTACGACAATTAATTCAACCTTAACCAACGGCACCGTTGCGTGTAGTTGCATATATTTCTCATCGCTCAGGTCGTAGATAGACGGTACCAAGCGTTGTATGCTGTTAGAGCCGACATAGTGTCCACTAAATAAGTTGCTTTTTCAGCTTCATATATTATTAACTATTTAGGTTTACGCACTAAATATGTCTATGTGTACCGAGGTAGTGTATTTGAGAGTCATGTTGACTTGTCTTAATTGAAATTATTAATGTTATTTATTTAACATTTTATGTATATATTTTGAATTTTTATTTATTTATTTTTTTTTTGTTTTTTTTTGTTTTTTTTTTTGGTTTTCAATTGTTTCGTGCGCCAAACGTGATTATTTGTTTGTTTAACACTTTTGTACTTAAGTAGTTAAATTGAGTTAAATTGACAGCAACATTATTGCTGTTATTGTAGAAGTAGAATTTGTAATTTATTAAGTAATGTTCTTATTTTTGGTATGAATTAACTAATCCATGAAAATCATCTTCAAAATACCAATTACGTTTACGTTTTATTTATTTAAACAAAAAGAAATTATTGCTAATGCAGTCGCGCAAATTAGTGCAATATTAGTAAAAATAAAAAATATTTAGAATATTAGAAAAAAAAAATAGTTTTATTTAAATAGTAAAATTGATATGAGATCATGTTGCTTGAGAAAAATATAGACAATACGAAAAATACTGGATGAGAAAATTACTCACGTTACCAGGGGAACTTTTCACTTTAGAAGCAGAGGCAGAGGCAGAAGCAGAAGCAGTTATAGATCAGATTATATTAAATAAATTGAGATAGATTTTTATATTTCTTTATGACATCTAATTCTTTCGCGATTACTGTGTCAATGTATGCGAACAATTTTAGTATCTCATAGAATTTGTTCTTACTAGTCTTCTTTGCTTCTAGTTAGTTAACATAGCTTAGCTTTTGATGTCTCATCACAAGACAAAGTAAAGCTTTTTTAATAGTCATTTGTGCGGTTTTTTATTACCATAAAATAAAAACTTGTTACCTGATTTTATTAGTTGTTAAGCCCATGCTTTGACATTTTTCATTCATTAGTTAGAATCAAACAGTTCGCATAATAAAATCGAAAGTGCCAGTTCAGTTCCTCGTCTAGATGTGGTTTGAGATTTGATATTTCATTTTTACAAAGAAGAAATTCTTTCGAGAACGTACAAAAAATGTGTTAATTATATTTAGAATTGAGCAAGTGATATATAGATTTCCGATAATACTGTAAGTTACCGATTGAATTGAATGTGAAGCTATAATAATTATTTATTTATATTTATATTTATTATTATAATTATTTATTACATTATATAATTATTATAATTATGTAATATATTATATTACATATAAAAATTATTGTAATAATTATTATAATTATTTAATTAAGTAATTAATTTAAAAAATATTCATTTTTTCTAATATGTTCATTACTTTTAATTTTTTTGAATAGACTGCAAATACAAAAATATTAAACACATACATAAATGTAGTATAAATGGTGTTTTATTTGTATATAATTATCAAACACAGTTTAAAATTTTAGAAAATAATTAATTAACTTAATTAAATTAAGTTAAGTATATATATTTACAATAAAAATATCATCTTCTACTACATATTTGATTATTAAAAGGGATAATGCTACTCTGCAAACACTGAGATTTATTCTGCTATATAAATGTTTTTATGAAATATTTTTGTATTTAATCATAAACTCCCACATACAATTAAAAAAAAAAAAAATAAAATTAAATTTTTGCATTAAAAAGAGAAATTTATTATTTATTTTGTTACTTCATCATGAAATAAAATTAATTTAAAATTTTATGCGGTTAAGCGGTTATTTCTAATTCCAATTATTATGGATCTATTAAAATATTTTTTCATGTTCAGGCATAATTTTAATACTGGAAATAAGTATTTGATAATAATTGCAGCTGTATAGTCAGTCAAAAGAATTTAATTAATAAAATATAAAAATATCGCTTCTAATCTGACAGGTACGAGTTCTAAGCCTGGCACTTGCAGTTCAAACAATTTATATACGGACTTGAAACTAATTAAAAAAAAATTTCGTATATTTCTTAAGACCACTGATGATGAGTACTTGGCAATACAGCGTTGTATGGTCAGCTAGATTTCAATATATCAACTAAAATTTTTGTTGTTTTCTTTTCATTTCGATTTGAACCCTTTTAAAAATTTTGTTGTTGCAAAATGTTTATGTTTGAAAAGTTTACTCTTGAGTATGGTTTATTTAAAACATATGGTGAGTTGAAAAATCTCTTTTCGTTTCGAAAAACAACTCATGTATATGTCTTCAATCACAGTTTTCATTTCATAAAATATATTTTAATGTGGTAGAAAATATGATTTCATAATCAAATGATTTAGTGGTTGGAGAACTAAAACAATAGAACTTAGTGGAGAAGGAGTTAATTTCTGATAGTAGTCAAGATAAAGGTGATTAAAAAAAATATCCCAAAAAAATCATTATTTGCAATGTAATCGACAACTCAAAATCAGATTAGATTAATAGCTTTAGACATATGGTAGACTTAACTACCTTGGGATTTTAGTCCCAAATCACATGGGTAAAATTAAGCAGAGATTTATAAATAGTCTAGAATTGTTTTAGTTAGGCCCTTAGGCGCAGAATTGATCTTTTAGGCCAAAGTGCATTCATAGCTTATTATTTAATTATAATAATAATAAAGCTTTAGTCATTCAGTATTTCTTTATGTTGACCAAAAAAGGTTTGTCTAAAAAAAATTATCACTCACAAAACAATAGACATGTTAAAATCATATTAGAGAGATTGATGATTGAGTTTAATTATGGATTTCATTATGGATTTCTTAATGTTGCTCTTTTGTACTTAAGTTAATTAAAACCGTTGTTGTTTTGTTGAAATATAGAGCCTTATACCCCGTTTTATTTCATTTAGAATTTAGGTTTTAGTAAATCTTGTTCAGTAATAAATTTATATTTGAATATAATAAATAACAAAAGTTCAAGGTTTATACTGAAATAAATCTCACTTGTAGGTTTTATAATATGTTGAACTAGATAAGACATTCTAAAAATTTTAATATGTAATATATTTTATATACAAATTTGCATATACATACTATACATAACATTTTGTGTATTATGGCTTTCGACAGTTAACCAATATAGTAAACTTCATTAAAAAATTATTATTTAAATAATTGTAATTCAATAATCGTACCGATTTGTTATAATTTAAAGCATAACCACGATTTTACTTACTTTGGCCGGTTTAAGTGCAGAAAGTCGTTAAGGCAATGTCATATATAGTAAATCAAATAATTGCACTAACATTAATTAGCAAATGGTTTTTATTAACATAAAACACGTTAAAGCCAGTTAAGTCATTGCTATTATTATTTTTATGGTTTTTATTAGTGACAGAAAGACCCAGCATATTTTACTGAAATGGCATTTTTAGGCGTTATTGTTGAACCGATAACAAAAGACTGAAGTGACAAACTCGTATCATAAAAAGCTTGCCTTGATTGCTTTTTTAAAATGCTTATAAAAATACAAATGTTTTATTAAACAATTAATTTTTAAGTTCTCTTTATATTGAGGTCTGTTCATATGTTAATATGAATAGATCGCCTAAATCACATAAAAGCTTCGCTAGCTTCAAAAATAATATTTTCAATTAAAATTGATTTCAAACATGATTAAAAAAATTTTGTGATATTTTATATTTCAATTAAAATTAAAAACTAAACAAAAAGTACTTCATTCATGTACTTATGACGCAAATTTTAAACATTTTAATTAAATAAATAATTAAATCAGTATGAATAATTCATTAAAATAGTCGAAGAAGCAAAATAGACACTACCACAGAATGATGAAGTAGGCTTGAAATTATTCAAGAGAATAGTTATTTGTAAGATTTAAGGTTACGAATTCTCCGACTATCACATCTGATCGAATTAGGAGCTGTTCTAGCTTTATCACAACATCAGCCGTAATTTTTTCTTTCAGAGTAGCAAAAAAATTACTCGCTACTTATGAAAGAAAACATGTTAAGTAACAACAATGGTCTTAAAATCTTCAGAGTTAGGCTACACTCGCAAAAACTTTTAAGTCTTAAGTGCAGACAAATTCAAAAATCAGTCTATTGTATATGTTCATTGGAAATATGTTGTAAAATTTTACTTGTTCATTAAAATCATATGAACATATCATTTACTAATAAATTCAAATACATAAATAAATAAATTATTTTAAATATATACGATAACACTTAAGTCATGTGTAACTTCCAGGTTAACATGGCCCACCAATAATAAAAATAGATCCTCGGAACTCATCTAATAGAGACCGCGTGAACACTGCAATGCTGACTGCAGTTTTTTGTAGTCATTGATGTATAGGAACCCACACAGACAAACTGCTGTCTCATAATCCACACTGCAAAAGTTGTGGAAACTCGCAGAAAAAAGAAACCATAATACATTTTCTTTGCCCAGCTTTGGTATCTAGAAGATATAGGTTCTTAAAAAAATACTTTTTTGATAGTTTATCAGACTGTTCATATATAAGGATATAGATATAGGTTCTTAGGAAGATACTTCTTTGATAGCTTATCGGACTGTTCATGGGTGAATACTAAACCTCGATTACATTATCAAAATTCGGCAGTATGGATATAGTCTTTACTCTTCTATACTAGGGTTCTTGCGAAAACTTATTTTTAATCCCATCTTTTTAATCTCTTCTTTTTAATAAATGTCAGTTTAAAATTAATATAAAAATTTTCCTTCCATTAACTATATAATGGAGGTGTACTCACTTTTCCACACAGGAGGCATCCTAATTTATATTAAAATATATTAAACGATACAATCAGTTTTAATCGAATTTTTCATTGTTTTTATGTGCATAATTTTATCGATTAAAAGTTATTTTAATATAGCATAGAAATGCTATAACAAGTATCATTTTAGTATTACAAACAATCTATGGACGATAATGCAACATTATGTAGTTAAGATAATTTGCAAAACTAGAGTATTTTATTTTTTTATATGGCCTACTTCATCTAGTATAAAATATATAGGTCATATAATGAATCCATATGTAGTGACGTAGTGCAGGATGTATGAATAATGATTACATATACTATATCGTATTATATATATAAATGATAATATGTGACATATACAAAATATATGGATAATTTTTTACTTATTAAATTGTAACAATTTTCCTCAACATTATTTATTAAGGTTATTAAATTATTATTTATGGCCCAATGTTCCCCTGGGAACGTACTGGATTGATTGACTGATTGATTGATTAAATCAAATAATTAAAATGTTGATGACATATGACGTTATATCATATGACTAATGATCACGGCAATTAAGCACTCTTTCTGGTCATGATTGGAAAACATATTATTCAGAGAGTAATATAATAATTGTCAATTTTGTATCATTACTACTGTTTTGTTATATTTTTAAGTGCCTGAATTTAAAAGTTAATTATTACATATTCAAAAATAAACTAATATGTTTGGTCCTAATAAGCACAAATTATATTTATTGCGGACCAACACTGTTTTGATCAACGTACCAAGGAAAGACTCGTCAAATGACACAAGATATTGTTTATATATTTATAATTTTTATTCTTTCTTCTTCGTCTTGGTTAAAATTTCTTTTAATGTTTCGCTATACATTTTCACACTATATATTTTGTTAGTTCCCTTAGGATGACAATCGAAAGATAATCGAAATATTGGAATATCACTTAAATAAAAAATTTTTAAATCTGTTAGTTATCTCTTTTTCTTAGCTCTTATAATAACTATACATTTTTTATAGTTATCTCTTACAGTTACCTCTTTGAGTAACAGTTATGTCTTATGAATAGTTTATTGTCCGGTTGCAGTGTTAGACAAGCAGATATCCCCTCATTATTGATTATTCGCTACTTCTAGCAAGAATACCTAATATATAAAAACTACACAAACAGTGTTGAATTTAAGTAATATAATAAATCGTTAGTTTTTAACAAGGTACAGTTTAACAGAATATCAAAGAATTACTTCTCTTAAAACCCAAGCTAGATAGTTCCAACTTTGCCCAAAGCCACAACTTTTACAAAGAATTTAGAAGAGATTGCTCAGTTTTCATTATAAATTTGTATATATCTGTGATCAAAGTTAACCGCAATAAGCTCTGTAGTATGGTATTTACATGGTACGCTCTCTAAAATTTCCAGCATTTGGTATTGATATGCGAAGTCCAGGTCATTCAGGAAGTTATCTATGACATACACATTGTTTTTTAAAAATACTTTTATAAACAAAATTTTGTTTTGTTTTCTTTTATTTAAGTTGTGAATATTTGAATATGAAGAGGTTTCAGAAAATTCTTTATATTAATTAAGTATTTATGTTTTATTAAAAATGAAGTTCCGAGAAATGTTTAAAGCTTCTCAAAAAAAAATTATTTTACATTCCTGAAAGTATATAGAAACACATACAAAAATTATAAAAAATTTATTATTTTAGTATAATAATAAATAATAGATTATAACAAATATTATTAAAAATATGTTTATTATTATAAAAAAACCAAAAAAAATGATCAATAAATATTAATTTATGCTATCGCCCTTAGAGTTGGCACATGCCTATAATACAACCACTATAGTTGCCAATTTTATGCCTCACCTGAGCTATCAAACTCAGGTGAGGTGGTTACAGGTATGAGCTTCAACTCCTTCAGTGAATTATTAAAAGGCTTAAACCCTTTAATTACTTGCTTTTCGGATAACAAGAAACGATTTTCCCAAAATGACTATTTTAGTATCGGTCCAGTGTGGTGTTTCGGTGATCAGATTTGTTTAATAAAAAGTCAAAAAGTTATATATATGGTTATATATATGGTATAATTGTAGTTTATGTATATATAAAAAATATAAAAGCAGAGTAGTTTATACGCACTTCATATGTTATTATGTGAGTTAATATTTATTAACTGCTTAGCTTTCGGAGATTGTTACTGTTGTATATGTGTTTGTTGTTCACAAACTTTTTTATAGCTACCATATATATATATTATATAAAATTTTTATTTTTCTATTTGCATTTATGAACTTATAACTAACCTGATACTATGGATCGCACTTAGTTTACGATGCGCGTTTAGCAAACCAGACAGAATCTTAATTTGGTATTGACTAAGTGTTAGACGCAGCATATTTTTTCGATTAAAATATAGGGGAATTGTTTTGTGGTTATATCAAACATTTTTAAACTTATTCTAAATGTCGTCTTTAAACAAGAGTACTAAGTAGTTATTGACTTAGTACTCTAATAAGTAGTTTGTATGGCTGCTGATTTTGCTATGTAGTATTCTTAGAGGCACTTAAATTGCGCAAGAGTTACCGAGTTATTACTTGTTTGACAACAAATAAAACTGTTTTCTTTGTTATCTACAATTTTTTTATTATTATTATTATTATTGGTTAAAAAAAACTTAACAATTTTATAACTACCAGTTATTTAATAATCTGATATACTGTGAAATATCTTCCGCTTTAAATTAAAATGCAATTAAAACTGCAGCTTTCAGCTTTCAGTATACAGTTTGTTGGGAATGATAAAAATAAATTAAGAGTCACATAGAACGTAATTAAAACAAATGCATTTTAAAAAGTATTTGCATAAATTAAAATAAAATGCAATTAAGTTCATAAAAATAATAATTTCTCGAAAAGATACAAATATTTTATTGCTTATATATGTATGAGTTAAACTGTCAAACTGGGCAGAAAAAACATTTTCAGTGCAAAAATCATAAGTACGCGGTAGTTTAGTTCACGCCTTATGGAAAATACTTAGACTCTGTCAAAAGCAAAGGCAGACATTGTTTAAGTAAATAAAAATTTATTAACAGCAAATTAAAATAACTTGAGTAAACCATAAAATAACTGCAGTCACACACATAGAAACATATATACATATCTTATCTTTATGCAGTATGTACTCGTAGATAGATTGTTAGAGTTGGTAGAGTGTTACGTTTATACTAATGAATAAATAACCAAGCACACGACAAGATACAAGACACAATGTACAACTGTTAAGAAGAGATGAATATTACACTGAGAACAACAATTAATAAAGCAAAACAAAAAAAAATAATAATAATAATAATAATAATATACAAGGTATACGACAATAAAACATCTTAATACTTGCATTAGCAAAAGAATTAAATTGAAATTATCAAATGAAAAATGAAAGGCCTCGATTGCCTTGAATCAGTTAAAATTATTTTATGCTCAACATGCATTCAGACATATGCATATACAAATCTACATATTATATGCATATAAGACGACATAGACAAAACCATAGGCCAAACCAAACTATAAATATTTAACCTAGACTGACATGGCCTAGTACGGCTGCAAATCGTACTCCCCAGTAACTGCTGGAGCGGCGCTCTACGCTATAAGTATTTATCCCAGTTAAGTAACCTTTAAATACGAAAATGAAGTTAAATACGAATTCAGAATAAAAGTGTATCTTAAGTATCTCAAGCAATTATGATTGGGGGAACTGGCTGTGGTGCATTCAAAACTAAATCAAATTTCTTAGATCTTGTTTATATTTCAGTCTGTGCAATAGAAATGTAACTATTAAGCTAAATGTAAATGCATGGATTTTTCATAGGTATTATAGAAACAAAAGCAAAAATATAAGATACAAAATATAAGATACAAAATAAAAATTAAAAATAAGAAATAAGAAATAAAAAATAAAAATAACTTAATGACTTCAAAAAGTATAAATGCAAGAGCAAACATACAAATTCAAGTTTGTATATTGAAAAATGGTATTAAATACTTTATTTGTTCGTTCGTTTATTGATATTATTATTATTATTATTATTATTATTATTATTTTCAGTATCTATGCTAAATATGCATAAACAAATTGTTTATACAGTTGCCAAGAGTGTGTGAAAAAAATGGGTTTAAATGAAATGAAAACCAAAGGCAGTTGTTAACGAAAAATTCTGTAAACATAAACAACATGTAAATCTTTTATAGTCAATATTTATATCGATCATGCACGAGGGGCGTATGCTAATATTTTATTGTGTATTCGAAGAAGAATGAATTATGTTTTGAAATAAATTGTTTTTTTTTTTATTTTTTGTTTTGTTTTGTTTTTGTTTTTTGTTTTGTATGAAATAGTTTGTTGTGTGAAAATGTATATTATGATTTGTGTGTAAGTTACAGTCTGTTATACTCTATTATACTATTAGTTATGCATCGAACTATCGTCTACCATATTATTAAACCAGTTTAGTTTTACAAATATATACGGAAATCATAGAAATTGGTTAAGGTAGTTATGGGTTTTCATGCAATAAGCAGACCACACTTGTCACACACTCTGTGAGAAAATTATTATAATATGAAATGATCACTAATCGTATTATTGTGAGTCTATAAATATTTTTCTAAATTTTTCTATTCTATTTTTGAAATAAATTAATTTCTCATGCAATTTTAATTGAAAGTCACTTTTGCTAATAATTTCACGGAACAAAAAATAAATAAAATTTGTTAAGGAAGCTGCCGGAGCGAGCATAGTCGGACCAGTCAAGAAGCACTGGAAAGCGTTGCGGAAAAATATTAGCATCTTCCAAGTGGAAATTTACGCAATTTTAAAATGCGTATTTATCAATATTGAAAGGAATTACCAGGGTAAAAATATTGCAATACTGTTAGACAGCTAAGCAGCGATCAAGGCACTGAACTCGTATCAGGTGACCTCAAGACTGGTGTTAGACTGCCTTGAAAAGCTAAATCTGTTTGGCGTAACAAATCAGGTGTCGATTCTTTGGGTACCGGGATATGCTGGCGTACGCGAAAACGAATATGCAGACAAACTAGCCAGAAAAGGAGCAGCCACACCGATGATGGGGCCGGAACCTTTTTATGAACTTGGAAATAGTATGTTTCTTTCTCTCATAAAAATTAAGGAGAACCAGAATAAAAAGAATTTCTGGGATAATATATCAGGATAAAAACAACTCCTATAAAAACAACTCAAGATTGTATGAACCTATCGAAAGAAAAACTTAGAATTATCACAAGAATCGTAACTGGATGCAAAACTTACGTATACAAACTGTAGATTCTGTGTAGAGAGGAAAATGATAATATTAAATATTATAAACTTTTTCTTTAATTTAAAAAATAAATTAATTTCGTTGCTTCACTTCTGGTTTAATACATAAATACATAAATAATATAATTAATTTCTATAAAAATAAAATAAAGAAATTCAACAATTTTAATTATTTAATTATAACAATTCGATTATTTTGAAGCCCAGAAATCGATTGAATTTATTTTGGAAAATAAAGCGTCGTTTATCTTGTCAGCGTAAGGTTGCGACACCCAGTCGTTAACAATCTAAGTTTTTGCACAGCTTCTACGTGGTATCTCTGGATAGTTAACTGACACCCGCTTAGTAATGAACTAAGAGTCCGTACAATGACATCTCAAGTTTCTAAGATCTTAACTTTCCCAAGATCTTATGTTAGGTTGTGCACAAGGTTTTATTTCCGTCATTAGTCCCTAGTGAAGTACTCGTCAGTTCAAAACCCCATAATGGGTTGTTATAGCCACTTAGTAAGTTAGTTGTCTTTAATGTCAATGCTACCAACGGACAAAACCAACGGAAAACCTATGAGCTCGTTATTTTAACTAATATAGTAAAAAATATTAAGGATTATTTTTGTATCTATATCAATATATCTTGACATAATGACCAGAAGATAATTTAATACACCTCTTATTTATTTAATAAGTAATTATCATTGTTTTTATAAACAGCTAACAAGCACCGTGACTTTAAAATTTATTGTATCCTATATCTGCATTTCGAGTGATTTTCAAAGTCGTATCTCTTCAAAAAATAGTACTACATGACTTATTCTGCGAAATCTTTGTCCATTATAAAATGTTAAGTATACATCTTTAACCTTCTTTCCCCTATGTATTTGTGCAAGACAATTCTCTGGCATGTGTTCCAGGGTCATTTTTTTTTCTCTATATGCAGCATCTACAAATTTGAATACAGATGGTTCCAATTTAGTTTGGTGTTAGTTTAAACTATAATGTTGTGGTAGAGTTCCTTGCATAACTCTCAAATAATTTTTTGTTAATTTCAAATGTTCCATATATCGTCTTAGGTTTTGGGTGTCCATAACCGATTTAGAACGTAGTCAGCTTGATCGGTTTTTGGATATAACTTAGAAAATGTCATTCTTTTTTAGGTTACCAAGGTTTTTAGACCTGCAAGCAAGGTTTATTTTATAGCTCTAATAACTGATAACGTAGTATAAATAAAAAAGCTTAATATTCACACCTTCAATCTAATGGTAATTAATTTTACAATAAAATATATTTTAAATTGAAAAAGAAAAAATTATAAAACCCTAATATTAATAGTTCTTATACATTGTATCTTCAGTCACGTAGTTTCTTTTATTATTATTTTTTTAATTTGTATGGTTTGATATTTTGATATTAATCAATAGATCTTAAGGGTCTCTGTGACGTAATTTTTTTCAATTTTTCGAAAATATTATGCAATTTTTCATGAATCGACGACTTACCAAAAATAACAAAATTTATTACAATTCAGTCAAAACAATAATTTGTTTTTATTATTGTTGTTGTGGCAATTTATTAAAGTTTGTCACTTCTTGAAAAAGTATCGAAATAAGTAAGCCAAAGGCTAAAAATATATTTCAAGTTAAAATGAAAATGAAAACGAATTGACTTGACTTGACTTGGCTTGACTGGAGAATGAACTGGATTTTAACACTTTTTTCATGTTTTTCGAATCGTTTTTTTTTAATCATATCTTCTTTCTGTATCTCATTTTTTATTTAAGATACTATACCCGAATTATATGGCACTTGTTTCTGTGAAGCTGCCAATTGAAATTTTATTGGTGCAGGTTCAAAGCTAACAGATTTAGCAATTCACTTTCATTTCGCGCCTGGGTCGCTTCTTTGAATTATTGGAATACACAAAAAATTAATCTATTTTACCTTACAAGATAGATCAGAAGAAAATATTTAATTCAGATCGATATGGCAAATTGGAATTTTTAATTAAGAAATAATATAATGAAATTCAATAAAAGTTCTTTCTAAATAAATATATAGCATACAGAATCTTGTTATAATCTTGTTTTTGACTTAAATAGAAATCTACACGACCCAAACAAGGATGAGAAATCTAGTCAAAAAAGAGTTGGAGTTCCATATGTTTTATACATGCTCAAATTGCACATCATTGGACCCATAGATATGGTCCAAACAAGGATGAGAAATCTAGTCAAAAACGACTTGGAGTTCCTTATGTTTTATAAATATTCAAATTGTGCAGATTAAGTGATGTTTTGACATATGATTAAACTGTTTCATTGTTTTTTAAATATTTCAGTTCGAATTGAAATAAATAAATTGAAATAAATAAATAATTAAATAATTAAAGAAATAAATAGTTAAATATAATAATATATAAATAAATAAATAAATATGATAAAATTATTTTATTTTTTTTTTAAATACATTAGTACGAATTGAAATAAATAAATTTAAATGATTAAATATTAAATAAATAAATACGTAAATAAACATATTTAAAAATATATAAATAAATAAATATAAAAGAGGATAAAAAAATAAATGAATAAATAAATTAATAAATAAATACATAAATAAGTAAATAAATAATGAATAAGTAAATAAAATAAATAAATAAATGAATAAATAAATATATAAATAAATAAATAATTAAATAAGTAAACAAATAAGTAAATAAATAACAGATTAATGAGAGATTAGTAAAATAGAACGAATAAATAAATAAATTAATAATAAATAAATAAATGAAACAATAAGTATATAAGTATATAAGGAAATAAAAAATTTTCAAATACATGAATAAATAAAAAAAAATATATGTATAAATAAGTGAATAAATAAAAAACAACAATGAATAAGTAAATAATTATATTAGTAGATATATCGAATAAATAAACGAATAAATAAACAAATAAAGAAATGAATAAAGCAACAAATAAAAAAATATTAATAAGTAAATAATTTAATAAATAAATAAATAAATAAATAAATAAATAAATAGTTATATTAAAAAATATATATAGAAATATGTAAATATGTAAAAATGTAAATAAATAAATAAGTAAATAAGTAAATTTATAAATAAACGAATAAATAAGTAAATGAAAAAAGAAATAAAAAAAAAAATATAAATACGTAGATAGATGCATAAATAAATAAATAAATGTATCAATAAGTATATAAAAAAATAAGAGATTGATAGTCAAACGAATGAATAAATATATTAATTAATAACAAAAAAATAAATGAATCAATGAGTACATAAAAAATTAAAGAATAATAGTTAAACGAATGAATAAATAAATAAATTAATAATAGATAAATAAAGAAATCAATAAGTATATAAATAAATAGAAACTGAATAAACAAAATTATAAATAGGCATATGTATAAATTAATAGATATATAATTAATTAAATTAATAAAATAATAAATTAACAGGTAAAAAAGTAAGCATATATAAAAATTAAAGATAATATAAATAAAACAAAAAATTAAATAAATAAATATATATGTAAGTCTAAATAGATAAATAAATTAATAAGTCTGTGAATAAATTAATGAAATAATAAAAGAATAAATAAATAATTAAATAAATGAACATGATAATGTATTATTAAATAAATAAAATAACAAACAAAAACAATTAAATAAATAAAATAAAATAAATTATAAATTATTATACATTATATTATTATCTTATTATTAATTATTATAATTAAATCGAAGGTCTGTTTATAATTCTGTTTAAAATAATTTTATCCCAGAACGTATGCGACAGAGTCCTTATTAGGTCAAATATAGGTATTAGTGTTAATTATTTATTTATTTGCAAATAGTTACATTAATTAAAAAAAGTTAATCGCGGTATTTTGAAAATATAAGTTGACGTTATCTATTTGTTTGGAGATAAATTTCAAGGTTGGAGTGGTAACCCTTTGTGATACCACAGATAACGTATATCAAGCACGTTAGGACTTGAAATTTCAATTAAATTTTTTATTTCAATATATTTGAATCTGGCCATGCGGAGTTTGAGGATTGTTTTTATAACTTCACTTTAGAATTACCTGGAGGTAAACTTTACAGAATGCTATGGCCTAGATTAGAGAGTAAAAAAATAATTGATTTGGTTTCAATAAACATTCAGTTTGTGTGGTTACTGGAGTATTAATAGGCTATTGTATCAACATCATCAATAGTTCCATTCCAACAATTGGACTCTGCAAAAGATAAATTGAAGTTTATCAAGCACCTTCTATATGTTTGCTCATAACTATAGACGAAGTGATTAGAATATATATCAGACCTTCTCTTCGACGCGCTGACAGATCGCGGCGGAAGCAATTTTATGTGGAATTCATGCAATGTGGCTATACTAACCAATAACTTGTAATATGACGCATTGTTTTGGTAAAAAGAAGACATTTTTCTTCTTCATATGCAGGTATTGTCTCGGAATTATCACTTTTAAATGCACCAGTTAGGCTATATAGAGATCGTGTTAATGACCTGTACTAATCTTTTTTTGAGGTAGTAATTGCTTTGCCAGCTGTCTGTTCCGTTTTTGGTCACTGTTTGATCACTTCGGTTCTGGAGTGAAGTAATGGATCCAACATTCATCTATTGTTAAATATCGTCAAAGAAAGTCAGTTTTGAATCACTTCAACTGCTTCCAACATGTGCTCAAAATTATTGACTCGTTGTTATTTTCGATCAACTGGCATCAAACGTGGCACCTATATTAAAAAGACCTTTCTCATAGAGAAGTGTTCGTTCAAAATTACACATTCCTTTAAAGTCTTTAAGGTGTCAGTCATTCAGTTACGTCTTTTTTAAGTTAGATTTTGTGGACTTTTTTTTTGGGTTTACCTCTATTCGGTTACTATTGGTATTTGACGTCATAGGTATTTGTATAGCCGGGTTTAAAGTCAGCAAAGCTTGAAAGCTCATCTTTACCATTGTTACTGTCATCAGACTATGAAATTGCTTTGAATCCATCTTTCTGAAAATATAAAAAGTAAGGTTATTGTAACTAAATGCGTAATCGTTCGAAAAATGTCCTGAAAGATATTAATTGGAAGTTGCCAGTTTTTTAAAAAATTTTTTAGTTTTTCATTGATGTCACACTGGCAGTGTGTCATTCTACGGACTTCTTAGGCAATATGTTAGATAATGCTTTATGAAAATGGAAATTTATATTTGGTGTTAAGTATGCGCTCTTATAAGTGCTCTATAGACCTTTTCTTGTCTGATTTCGTTATGGGAATGCTTTTGGAATTTTCTAAATACATAAAGTATCTTTTATACTCAACTTTATATTTTTCTTCAACAAATGTTTAATATAGTTTTTTAAGAATTTAAAGCATATAGAGGTACATATATAAGTTTATCTTTTCTTTTGTTCAAACAACTTAGGTACAAAGTAGCCTGGAACTCGAAGTGAAGATTATTTAACTATAGGGACAAACAAAAACGGTATATTTTTCTTAACCTCATAAATACTTTGTAGCTTAAATGTTATGCAATAATTCAGATAAAAACTTAAAATTTAGCAGTAAATGAAATTTTCAGTTCTTTTTTTGGCAGTTGCAAAGCGGAGCCCACCTTCTTCTTAAAGGGCACCTATGGGCTCCTATAAGATATTTTGAAAAACAAAATTCATTGCAAAAGAGAAAGTTGCACAAAATTATTTTAATGACAGTAATGCAGGTAATAAGAGCAAAATAAAAGTGGTAAATGCGAAGACGAGTCGGGACAGACGATCTGAATTTCTGAACTCTCTAGTACGACATATCGTTTCATTTTGTATCTGTAATTATGTGCGAGTGTAGATGGGTAGGTAGGTAGGTAGGTAGGTATGTAGGCATTGGTTTTATTTTTAGCCAAAAATTTGAGATTAAAGTTCGTCTGTAGATTTCGCCAGTATCTTTGGTTTTTAAATTGAAATTGATGTTGTGCAGTTGCGGCTTATTGCAGTTGCAGTTGCAGTTGCAGTTTTGCATTTTAATTGGGGCAAAAACTATCGTTGTTGTTGTTGCTGCTGCTGCTGCTGTTGTTGTTGTTGTTGTTTAGTGCGTGATTTACATGCAGCATTTCACTTGTATAAGCAAATGTTACTTATATTGCATATTCTTCTTAACATTGACTTTATGCAGAAGTTGAAGTTGAAGTTGAAGTTTAATTTAGTTTTGACTTCAACACGTTTTGCTTACATTTTAGTTAATTTATATGCTTGGTATTGAGTGACAAATTTACTTCTGAAAAAAATCGAAAGAAATACGCCAATAAAATTAAATTAAATAAAAAATTTATCTAGAAATAAACTTGAAATGTGGTCAGCAATTTTAATGCTTTTTATGGAAAATCCAATGCAGAAATGCAATAGCCTGCATGGCAGGCAGCAGGCAAAAGGCAAAAGGCAGTAAGTCAGTAAATGCAATAAAGTTACGTGACTATATATTAAAGGATTTTGTTAAAATTTATTTTGTACGTTTTATATTTTATTGAAATTATTTTAAAAACCTTCTTTCTGTGTAAATGACAAATAAATTTTCCATTTGTAAAAAGTAATTTTGAACTTCAAGTGAGTAGCACTGCCTAGCGCGTAGGCAAGTGTTAATATATTCGTAATCACGTTGGGATCCATATGTCAGAAATGATTAACAAGAATCGAGACAGCTAAGACAACAATTGCATTGGCAAATGGTAATACAATAATAATAATAGCAACAAAATATCCAACAAGAGGCGTATAAAATCAATATTTTATGTCAAGCACATTTTTACGAAGAAACGCCTTCAAAATTCAAGTAGCACCGCAGAGAGACGGAAACATTCTGAACATTTGTACCGTCAGAGTGTCGGCTGTTGGCATGAATGAATATTGTCAATTATTATTGCCAATCTTGACGATCTTGCTGATCTCGCCGATCGCTATCGCTATGCTAATGAGCCAGCGATTGCAGTTTTCATGCAATCGCCGTTGCCGTCTCTCTGGTACCATATGTGAAATTGTCGGTTGGGTTTAATTGAAGATGACATGTATAAGACTCTTGTACTCGTACGTGTAGGTAATGACGCAAATATGCATGTGTAATATTAATTCTTACTCCGTGCTGGAGTTGCGAAATGTTAGACTGAAGTGTAGACGTAGTTACGAGAAAATAGACTTGATTCATTTTAGTTACTTCAAGTCTTCAAGGCTGTAAGACCAAATATTTTTGCGACTAAAACCGTGCATAATTGCTTTTAAAAATAAATTCATTTAATTTTCGTACTAAAATAACATATTGTGTAGTTTGAATAAAAGACAGTATTTAAGAACTTCGTGTTATTAGAACTGTGTATCTTGTAAGTTGTATTGGTATTGCAACTCTTCTAAGATTGTGACATGATTAAAATAAATTTAAAATAATAACGTGACAAAATCGTTAAAATTTCAAGTTATTTACCGTCAAATTTATACTCAAAAATAGAACTACTAGAAGTTAATAGAATATCTTTATTCAATAGACTTTTGTTAATACCAGTGAACCAGTGAATTGCGAATGATATAAACCAGTGACAGTAATAGTTTTAACTTACTCGCAAGTATTAATATATAATAAATTCGTGAAATTGTAAGAATTTCCATTAATTTCTGGTACTTCTAA
This sequence comes from Teleopsis dalmanni, assembly GCF_002237135.1. Lineage (NCBI taxonomy): Eukaryota > Metazoa > Arthropoda > Insecta > Diptera > Diopsidae > Teleopsis > Teleopsis dalmanni. Next base: position 36,488,968 of record NC_051848.1, read on the forward strand.
CTAAAAAATTATTTTGTTCCATGACAACAAAGAGAAAATGGGCTGATTGGTTAGTTAGAATAGTGATGACATTGGTTGATGACATGTGTATTTCGTATAGAAAATGGGACTAGTTGATTGGTTAAAGTTGAGACTACCCGGAGACCAACTAGCGGTTCTTCCAACATTTATATTTCGTATAGAAGATATGCCTAGTTGGTTGGTAGAGTTGTGACTATCCAGAGATCAATAAACGCTTTCCTTGATAAATATATTTCGTGCAGAAAATAAGGCTAGTTGGTTAGTGGAGTTGTGACTACCTAGAGATCAGTAAGCGCTTTCATTGACAAATATATTTCGTATAGAAAATAGAAGTTCGCTAGTTAGAAGAGATATGACTACCCAGAAACTACCCAATTAGTGGTATCCTCAATGCATATATTTCGTATAGAAAATGAGGCTAGTTATTTAAAAGAATTATGAGTACCCAGAGTACCCAATTAACTCCATACCTATTTCGTGTAAAAAATGGTTTTGGTTGATGGGTTAAAGTGGTAACTCTCCAATAGTCCAATTAGCGTTTTTGCTGTCATATTCCTATCATCAAAAAAAAAACTTTTTAATATTTAAAACATTTTTTAGTTTTTCTGCAAGTGAATTTATGAGCTGACTATACAGCCGTTTGAGATACTGCCAAATGTCCATCTTAAGTGGTTTTTGGATATACTTACTTGTTCATTGATTTTTCATACAAAAAACCAATAAACACTTTAATGTACGGTTTGCTTATAATACGTATGATACCACATATGTTATTGGCACTGCAACCAATACATAAACAACTTGACTCGATAAATAAAAGCAAAACCCTTAATATTAATTATTTTCTTTTTTTATAAAACAAACATTTAAAGGCATTTGTTAAAGTTTCAATCAAGTGAATTCTTGTGCTGACCATATAGCTGTTTCAGATACCGCCAAATATCTATGATAAGTGCTCACTAAAAATATCTACTGATCCAATTTAATTCTTAAATTGTAAGTATAAGAATTTGAAACCAGTGAGTTTTTCAAATTCGGACTGATTTATTTTGGTTATTTATTCAGATTATATCATATTAATTCAAACAAATGCATAAACCACAGCTATATAAATTAACTATATCAATTCAATTTCTGACACTTGCAGTGCACAATATAAAAGTACAATTAAATTACTTATTAAAAAATCAAAAAAAAATTTTTTATTTATTTTATTATTTTCTATTATTCTGTTATTATTATTTTATTATTTTCTATTATTATCTTGGATTGTAAAAAAATTTACAGGAAGATTACTCCTGATCTTCTTCTTAAAAGCTATATTTATATCTTTGGCTCAACAGAAAAAATACTTACCGTCTGGTAAATGTATATAAAAATTATTTTATAATAGTTTTTAATCTTATTTACTGTATATATCTATATCTCTGATGTGGAGTGTCAGACAGTGATAGCGAATTAATTTACTAATGCATTGTAGTATATTAATTAAGCCACTAAGGGAAAATTTATTCCAAACTTTGTTACTAATGTGTTTCCAATATATACTATATACTATATAAAAAAATTAAAAAATTCGAGCAAGTAGCATAAAACTGAAATAATGCAGCATTTTTATTTTAATGTTAAATTAGTTAAACAGATTAGCGTTTGTATACTTTAGTGGCCAATATCAAAAATGCCGTAATTTTTTCTATCAGAGCAGCAAAAAAATACTCGCAACTTACGAAAGACAACATGTGAAGCAACAACAATGCTCTTAAAATCTTCAGAGTTACGATTTACTCGCAAAAAATTTGAAATCTTAAGTGCAAACAAATTTAAAGATCATTCTATTCTGTGTGTTCACTGGAAACATGTTGCAAATGTTGCAGTCATTCGTTGCAGTCATATGAGCAGATATAATAACAAATTGCAATATATCACTTTATTTTGTTTTCTTTTATTTATATTAATTAATTTTTAATGTTAACAATAATAATATATCATATTGTACACAACACAACTAAAAACACATGACAAAAAAAAGCATTTGACATAGTGATGCCAATTTGTTTCAATCAGACTTAATGCTGTTTTTTTACCACTCTGAAACAAAAAATTAAGGCTATAATAATAATGTTTAGGTTACATTTAAAGTAGTTATTATGAGGTCTGTGAAAAATGGTATCTATTCAAAATAAAAGAATTTTTTAAATCCTAAAAAATGTCTATGAAGAAATATTTAGAAGAGGATTTTAAATTCAAACAATATAATTTACGAATAGTATCTTTTAATATGATATTAAAAAAAGTATCTATCTAGCGCGACATCAATAATTTATCTCAGCTATAATTCTGGATGTCGCAAGAATTAAGATGTGATGACATATAGTGTATTTGAAAACTTCAAAAAATAAAAAGTTATGTATATTATAATGTAGGTATAACTAGATATATACAGTGAGCGTAATTTACTTAGACGCACACAAAAAAAATGCTTTTATTTTTGTTAAAGAGCAAAGCTATTGATCTTTTTTCATTATTGTTTTTTCTTTTCCATTACTAAACGTAAACAAACATAAAAGGAATGTGATTTTTATTTTGCAAAGTTATAATGATGAATTTCATAAAAAAGAAGCTAAGTAAGTGCGCAATTTTTATAGACGCATATATTTGTTTCGGTAGTTCGGACTAGTTTATTTGATTGTTCTGTAAAAAGGTTTGTATTTCATAACACATTAATATTTGAGCTAATATTCTAAAAGCAAAAACCATACAAATTCTTTACGAAATAGGCTCCGCATTTGCGCAAGTCGAATGGCAAACGGAAAATTTCTGAGCGCTGAAGAAAAAGCCAAAATAGGGTGTTTACATCAAAATAGATTCTCAAAGAGGAAAATTGCAGGCCACATAAACCGATCGGAACACGTTGTAAGAAATTTTTCACGTTTGGGTGAGGAATATGGTAAAGCCCCTACGAATAACAAGCGAAATGCAAAGATAAATCGGCGACTCAAAAACCAAATAAAGGAAGAAGCAACAAAAAATCGGCTCAGTGCAGCTCAAATCGCATCAAAATTGCAGCTACCAATTAAAAAAAGAAGAGTGCTGCAAATTTTACATGCAGATGGCCACATAAAATGGAAGAAAATGATGAAACGGCCCCATCTGAAAGAAATGCACAAGAAGAATCGCATTGTTTTTGCTAAAAATCATATGCATTGGATCAAAGAATGGCACTCGGTTATTTTTTCGGACGAGAAAAAATTTAACTTGGACGGGCCAGACAGTTTCAGCTCTTACTGGCATGATCGTCGCCAAAACAATCCCATAAAAATGAGTAGAAACTTTGGAGGCTGATTTGTCTTGATATGGGGTGGCTTTTCACTCCATGGAAAACTTACTTTGTGCTTCATAAATACAAGAATGAACTCAGAGAAGTACACTGAAATGCTGAATGACGTTCTTATAAAGTTTCTGGAGGAACACGCCGATCGGGATCTAATTTTCCAGCAGGATAACGCCGCCATTCATGTGTCCAAGCTTTCAAAGTCTTACTTCTCGTCGAAGCAGATAACGATAATGAATTGGCCAGTAAGGAGTCCTGACCTAAAACCCATTGAGAACCTATGGGGAATAATTTCACGGAAGGTCTATGCCAACGGACGTCAGTATTCCACAGTGAGTGAGCTCAAAGCATCAATCCAAGAGGCTTGGGACAAAATCGACGATGTGATTATCAAAAAATTGATAGATTCGATGCCAAATCGAATTTTTTCAGTTATAAACCAAAACGGAGGAATTATAAAGTATTAAGCATTGTCAAAACTGTGAAAACTCTTTGATTTCTTTTGTTTAAACATAGTGCGCCTAAGAAAATTGCGCGTTTATTTTGCCTTATTTTTGTGTTTTTGTACATATGTAAGAAGAATGACTGATATGAAATATATTTCTTTTTTGTTTTTTACTATCAAGCACTGCTTTTTCTTTTTCAACAAAAAAAACATTTATATTCGAGTTCGTTGTATCATTTTTGAAAAAATATTAAGTGCGTCTAAGTAAATTGCGCTCACTATATAATATTATGTATAGCTAGATACTTTTTTAGTCATTTTAATATAAAATGTAATATTATTTATAGCTCTAAAATACTTTATTAATATTATACATATTTTTATTTCTCTAGATGGCAGCAAAAAATCTTCAATGCCCACAGTAACACCAATACAGGGTCCGATATTTTTAAAAAATGGCAGTGTACCAGTAGTACCACTATTCTCTTATCCCACCATGAACAATGGATCATTTGTGCAAATTCCGGTAAGCTTTTAGTATAATTGGTAAATAAATAATGTTTTTTTTTTAAATAAGAAACTTGACTATAAATTTAATTGTACCTACAATTTTATGTGAATCATCTTTAATTGTAATTAAAAACTAGTGATATAGTTAAAATCCAGAAGCTATGTTATATACTTGCATTTGAAATAAAAATAATGAATTTAGATTATTTATTCTATTTCAATCATATTTTTCGAAGGACTTGTAAGCCGATTAAGCAATGTCCTATATTTTGTTATACATTCAATATTGGATATATTGAAAAGTTGCAATGCTGAGTAAAATAGTTTGGTATAGAACTGATCTTTATTTCAATGTTTCATTGCTTGAAAAAACTGGCCTCTCAATCTTAATATAACCCCAATTAATAAACAACTTCTTACATTTTACGATAATTTTTGCTTAGAAATATGTATGCATTCAGATAGATTAGATAGGTGGATACATTAATATAGCTTATTCAATATATTTGATATCAATATTTTGAGTCAACAAAACAAAAATTTTAGATATTCACAAATAGAAGTATCTTTCACTACTGATTTGAATTTGACAGTATTTGAGATTAGATAGCGAGTGTCTGTATTAGTAAGTACTAGTACTAGTATGTAATACCACTAAATAGTAAGTACTATTATAAATACCAGCAAATTTACTATTTTAGCTTATAATTATGTACCCAATACTACGTAAATTTTCTGAAATAATGTTAAAGTTAGATTGAGTGATATCATCGTTCCTAGTGATCCACCAAGGCTCATTGAGATATTGCGTCACCGCACAAAATTCAGGGATTTGAAAACTACATTGGGTAATAATGGCAAATTTAATAAAAAATATCGTTATGTATGTATATAAGATTTCGTCAGGTATTAGATCTAAGTTTTCGTATATAAATTTAGTTATGTATAAAACACATCCTCGTCATATGTTATAAAAGTGATATAGTATAAAATATCACTAAATAAATATAACAAATAATGTATTTTCTATAATACTATTATTTAGTTATGTTAGAACACTAAATATATTGAATTTCATATTGAAAGCACTTGCGTAGTTGTCCAGTAATCTAGAATACAGAAATCTATGGTAATCTACTAACCCATTTGAAGAGCGCAACCTGAAATCAAGAAGAGTTTTACGTATGAAAAAATATTATGTATGCAGATGAACTTTTTATATTAAAACTTATGTCTTCCATAGATTTCGGTTTTCAGATTATAAAAAAAAATATCTTCCAACAGTTTTTGTTGAAAATCTTTTTATTTTGTTATTCAAATTTATATTTACTTTTATAAACGTATGCAGTTTATTTCCACTCTAATATTTGCTTTATATGATTTTAAAAACTCATAAAAAGTCTATAAAATATAAAGTCGTAAAACAGATTTTAGTCAAAGTTTCTTTGCGGTTTTATTAAGCTGTTATTTTTGTCAACACTCACTTGGAAACCATCTCATTTGCAACTCATATTTGATCATATAATTCATTTCGTTAAACAATATTTTTTAGTGCATATCTGCTTCTGGTCTTTAATATATCTAAAATGTTAATCCAAAACGTAATGTACGCTTTTAGCGCAGATAAATTTTTGTTATCTCTTAAAATCTGTCTTCAAGTCGATTAATTTTGATTTAATATTTTATATTTTAACTAATGTGTTTTTTATAGGATTGTTGAGTTAAAGTTAACGAACAAATTTTGTATATAAAAAATCCAGAGTGTTAGATTTCTTAGAAGAACAGAAGACAAAGGTTCACCTAGGCTTACTAAACGTTTGAAAGATCAGTAGCATATACCTACAAGTAGTAGCAACCTAGTTTGCATCTCGAGAATATGGTACCCTTAGTGCAGAAATAGTTTAAAGTGCAATTCATACAATTTGGTAACCGTTCTATACACATAAGATAAGATACATTACTATTATATAAGAGTGTTTTATATGACTCTATTTTTCAAATGCGCCAATAAAACTTTACAGCTATGTTTTTGAACCTTTTTCGTGGTGCGTCTCACTTAAGGCTTTAAATATAATTCTAATACCCTCCCTTTATACTCAAGGAATGTTCGTAACTGTTAGCAGATAATTCGAATATCTTTACTTTTTTGAACGGCGAAAGACGAATCGCATCTTCCACCTCCCCTTAAATAACCTCTTATGAAGTCTTGCTCAATCACAAGACTTCATGGTCACTGTTTTTGCAGAATTAACCATGTTAATGACAAAGAGAAATACTGCTATATACAGTACTATACTATCTTTGTTAATTAATAATTATTATTCCATGCTCATCTCAAAATACAGTTGGCATAATTATTCTAGCGAACTGCTGTATTTTTTTGGGAGCTTTAAAAGGCCCTACAGCCTACCACCGATTTTTATTTGAAGTGTTGTAATTGAACCATGTTTCGCCCGTTACTATACATCATATGATAAATTTCTTCTTATTATATCTAGAAGAATTATATGGTAATATAATAATATATAATATAATATATAATAATATATATAATATATATACATATATAATATATATAATATATAATACAAATATGTAATAATATATAGTATTTCTAAAGAACGCTTATCGTTAATGTGAGTCTGGTTTTGTAGAACCATAATAAAGTCCTCACTTCCCTAATAGGTTTCTTAAGATCTTATGTTTACGTATGTATGCAGTGAAGACTTAATTTTAATGTTGATATCAGTTCTTTGTTACAGCTTTATTAATGTTTATTTGAATTAATTTTGTGGAATGGTTTTATATTACCCGGAATTACCCGGAATTAATGTATTGAGCAATTAAATTTTTATACTTTTTTTTTCAAGGTTTCTAATCAGAAACATAACTTTGTTATTTACAAACAAAAAAATATGGCAAAAATCATACTTGCTGACAACACAGTCATACTTGTCATACTTATTCATATATATATATATATATATATATATTTCTTACTTTCATGCATTTCCAGCAATTTCTCTGATTTTCATTCGAAGATCATTGAAAATGTTATACAGAGATGCTTATAAGACCGAGGGTTCGAAAATCTTCAGAACAGTCTCTGTTTTTTTTTTTTTTTCATTTGAAGCTGATTTGTTTGTAAATCTTCTTTTCCGTTTTGAAGGTTTGGTCCTGATAACTATTATTTCTATTTAACTATTATTTTAGTACTCTGTATGTTACTATAGCGTTCTCTCAAATATTTTATGATAAACGTTAGCTCTTACTTTTGAATAAAATACAATGTATATCAGACTTAAATGCACTAAAACCACCATATAAGAGGTAAGGTAGAAGAGGTAAGGTGCTGATATTAGAGCTACTTACGATATTTCACAGTAGTATTAAAAGTCTGAGTCTTGAAAGCGGATGACGAACGTACATGCTTAATGGTCTGGGCATAAGCCATTGTCAGTAAGACCAAAACGAATGAGGTATTTGATGCAGTTAGTATGACCAGTATTTAGTGTGCCTAAAGTCATGATGATTTTACAATTTCTTGTTTGATTCAGATTGTATCGAATTTTAGCTTTTATTTCGATTATTGTTTTTAGTATATTTCTATACGTATTTTGGCAAATTCGCTTTTATCTTCAACAGAAGAATTCCTTATATTAAAAATTCTATACAATTTACAAAATATTAATACTTATTACAGGCATAATATTTAATTTTAATTAGTAGGGTTTTTGTTTTTGTGCTTGAGGGTGATATGTAAAAAACGGTGACGGGATGGGTCCGGTTCTGTTGTACAGGCTTGATTATGGGTAGGTGTGTATACCCAGATAATATATATAAAAAGCTTTGATGATACGTTGCCCCTTAACACCAACCATAGTTTTACTCCAGCGGATTTTTAAAATTGTCTGAGGGATTTTAGAATCCGTATTTATTCTTAAAAGAATTTTTAAAAGTTTAATTAGAGATTAGTACAATAAATACTAATCTATGTAAATATATATATAATCTCATCTGTAACTAATCTTTATTTATTATTAATTCTATTCTATTAGTAAATATATCTAATATGCATATATATAAATATTAACATTCATATATGAAACGATATACTTTATGAATTTATACTAAAACAACAATTGTTTTTATGATGTTGATGAGGTCTTGGCGCGAAGGCAATATCTCTTATATTTAAATATTCGATAACATTAAGAGAATTAATCAATAAGTTTTTAAATTCTATAAAATACATAAATTTTATGTACCATGCATACATGCATATATGCATGGTATGGGTATAATTATTTATATTAAAATTTATTTGTCTCTGATAAGACGTTAATTTACGCACTTTCAACAACAACAAAATGAAGATTTATTAAATTAACACCACTGCCCTACCCATATAAACTAAATGAAACTAAGTGGAGAAAAAAGCACCAACATGAAGAGGCGAGCTGAAACCACAAAAAGACCAAATGTCATAAGATCGTTACCATCAGAAAAGGTAGATATGAGTCTGTATATTTATGGCAGGCAGAATTATGGCAGAGTATGTATAGGCACAAAGCAAGTAGGTATATTACCACTGATGATGATGTTCAAAACCACAATAACTTAGGCAGCACAATAAAGAGAACGAAGGTCAATAGCCAATTGCCTGGTTGTGATGGTGTTTTTCTTCGTGAATGACTATTTGCCAACGTAGTTTCTGTTCAAAGTATGTATATTTGTATCTGTATCTGTATCTGTATCTGTATCTGTGTTTTTTGTATTTCACATTTTCTAAATATTGCTAAATATACTTTTGTGCCTTTTTTGCGGCTTTTTGCATTTTATAACCGCAGCCGACCTTCATTCATCAAAATTCGAAATTATTTCCGTAAATGATCAATATTATTCGAAATTATACGTGCAAACACAAAGAGGCAGACCAACAGATACGCATTAAAAACAAATTGACTTTGCAAAAAGTTAAAATATATTAAAAAACAAAAACAAAAACAAAAAAAAAACAAAATTAAATAAATAAACAAAATAAAATTAAAAATATATAATTAAAAAAAACTAATCAAATCAATAGCATAAAAAAAACAAAAGAATTTATAAGATAAGCCGGCTTAAGTCAACTTTAAGTGAGGTTCAAGAGGCGATATGAGCTCTTGAGATACATAGTTGCACGAGAATGACAAGCATACGTCAGAGCATGAAACACGCTTTCAGTAAGATGATCAATATATTTGACCATTAAGCGGCAAATCGATATTTATTATTGTTTTTCATAATTTTATCTTAAATTTACTTCTAATACGAATGGATGCTCACACCTATCACAGGAAATTCGAATTCACACTGATAAACTATATCGATGACCTTTGCATCGTCATAAAAAGTAAAGAGTAGATATGATATAACTAATACTATTTGGTTTGCATGACTAAATAGTGTATAACAATGAAATTGAATTGATTTTTAAAATCAGTTATGACGAAAGAAACTATTTTCTTAATATAAACTATGGTTCATAACTATGATTAAGAGCGATTTTCGAACAGCAGTGAATTGCAACAGCAAAATTTTATTATTTATAAAAATAATTTAATTTTTGGCTGACCACACAGCTGTTTCAAGTACGCATCAACAGTGGTCTTGGAATTATTTCTGATATTAATTATTAGTAAATAATTTTTTGAGACTGCCAGTGCCAAGGGTAGCACTCGTACCCTGCTAGATTTGAAACTCAGAGTTAGCGTTCATTTAGCTAACTGACCCGAAGCCATATTTACAAAATTATTAAAAAAAATTAATAAAAAGTTCACTGCTTTATACTTAACTACTTCACAATAAAGTAGTTCACTACTTTTCGAAACCTCTTTACAAAATTATTATTATCAATAGAAAAGAAGACAAAATAGATTAGCGTAATTTTACATAACTGGTAATGGCAGAATGTTAAGTTCTTAATATTTGCGATATATTGTTACGTAGGGTTGACACTAACTTATCTGATATAGTATATATACTCGTATCTTACAGCAAAGAGTAGGCGAAATTACAATGGAGAATATCAATTAGAGTTCTGTAAATTTGCTCAACTGGAGCTCACCAATTCTTATGACGTTTTTGTTTGGTGAAACTGGAGTTAATCTAGATTAACTCTCGTTCTGTCAAATTTTGTTGTCCAATTAAAAAAATTTTAGAGTAATCTAACATTTACTTCTTATAGTTGTGTTAGTAGTTATTTATAGTTTTCATAAACCAAATCACTTTATTTATCAAGACATATAAAACAGCTGTGAAATTCAAGGTAATCTTGCTACTCTGACTAAATATTTAGAGTGTTATAAGTTTCTTCTAAAAGTGAATCTCGATTGTAAAAGTTATCCTAGATTTATCAATCGAAAAGTATTTGTAATTATCAAGACATTTCGTATAAATTGCGTATCTATATATTTATGATGAGTATTATTATTATACCATATATATGTGTGTAATCAATTGACTATTATTAATTTCCCCAGCATTGCTTAGAGTGAGGTTTTCCTACCTTCTACTAAATATTAAGCTTTCGATTATTAACATCACATAAGAATAAATTGTTAAAGTAAGATTTTAGAATTATGTCGTGAAAAAGAGTTCTATATGTGAAATGGAGTTCCACACGTGGAATTTTCCATGTAGTGTCAGAAGAATGTAGAATGCACTCTACATGTGGAGTGCCAGAAGAATGTCTAAATTCTTGAGAACGTTTTCTAACTAATTATTCTAAATTTTCAATTACAATTTAGCACACAGCACCTATATTTTCAGAGGTATTGGATTTTCAGCATCGTAAATATTATCATCTCACCGGAATTTTTTTAATAAGTTACGAATTGTTAACTATGTTTTTTTCCAAAATCTACGAAAATAGTTTCACCTGGTATTTATTGTATAAATTTCATAATTTCATCTTCATAGTTATTTCCTAAGCAATTCAAAATACAAATTTAAATTAAATATGAGTGATATATAGTATTGATTTGACATCTCTGTTTTTTATATTAATGAAGTCTCATGAGCAACTGACTTTCTTTGCGGCTTTCCTGTTAAACTATGCTAATTTTTACTTTTGCTGAGCGTGGAGACTCTGAGTGATATTCTGAGTGATTGATATGTAATTTATATAATTTATATAATTTATAACAAAAACGTGTTAAATTTTAATTGTGATAAATTTTAGAAGTTTTGAAATTTATGTTAATTATGTCATAACATATATTTACTCGTATTTTTTATTATTCTTCCTTCTTCTGTGTTAAGTGCAAGTTTCTGAAAAATTACATTTTCACCGCCATCAATCTTATTTATGCAAATTATTTATAATATTTTTAAGAATAAGCAAATAAAAATCAAAGAAAAATAATTCAAAATTCAAAATTCAAAAATAAAATTAAACCAGTCGCGTGCTAAAATACGTAAGAATCACATTTGAATGCTCCGTCAAACATATTTATGATTTCATAGACTCCATACACGTTGCTCCATACACGTTCCGTTCGTATAGCAATACATATATATGTGGTATATAGTATATGACAGTATCTACATACATATATACTTATAAATGTTTATATAGCAAAGCTGCATAATATTTATAAATTCATAAAAGATTATTAACAAATCAATGCAAAGGAAATAGAAATATGGTATCTGTCATCTAAATTTTAATTATGTTTATTTTTATTCGCCTGATATTTATAAATTTTAAATATTTATTTTTAAAATATTTTTAAAACATTTTTTCTAAATTTAATATTAATTTTTTTAAAATTATGAAATAAATTGAGTAATAAAATAACGTTTTAAGCAGGCAATCTCTACCAAGATTGAAGGATGGCAGAGAAGCAGTTAGATATATACATATACCGATAGTCAAGCATGTAGAATATAGACCACCACATTGATTTAAGATATAGTGTATTTAAAAAAAAGGACCACTAATTAACAATAAATATCGTAGTAAAAATTTCGTAGCAGCATTTCTGCATATCTGATATATTGTTGAACCGTACAGAAAACTGCATATGGCTAGTTCGAAGTGGTGCAAAAAATATGGAAGGCTATCTGCTGAAGCCTCTTATTTATACGCTAAACAATAACACTACTCTCTTGCTTCAAGAGACTAATTGTGAAGTCTCTTATTATCTAAGAGACTGCAGAAAAAAATGTTGCCAAAGCTATGAAAAATGTAATAATGGTTCACGTTATTAGAAATTATAATGAATATCAACAGTTTCAGTTATCAGCTCAAATTGAACAAAAACAAAGATTTAAGCAAAATTAAAAAGTTTCATAAATTTGAAAATTGTGGAAAATTAATATTTTAAAAATTCACAAAAGTTTTCGTGAAGAATTGAATTTATTAAATTTAATTTATTAACAATTAATAACAATTGTTTATTGTAAAAGGAAATTTCAAAATTTCCTAAATTGTCTCCAATGTTTTTAATTCGCTATATATATTTTAATTATGGATTCTTAATTTTTTGATATCTATTTAAATTTATATAAAATTTAGTTTACTTTAAATTTTACACTCATACGTAAGACTTGTTAAATGCGAAGACATAACATTCGACAAATTGCAACAATGATGCCAATAAATCAGTAGGAGACTTTAGTAAGAGACTTGTGTTTTTTTCCGCCTTTTTTAGCGGTCGAATACACTTATTCCACTTATGATTGTATGGAATAGTTAATGATAATATGCTATTATTAGTTAATGGATTCATTTGATAAGAGTTTATACCGAAAGAGAACTGAAACACATCATTACATACAAAGCAATAAGTATCTTTTAAACCAATGTCTATCTGTCCGTTGTTTTTAACAGCCAACTCTCTAAAAGTGGATGGTATCTTGTACTTTACCCACCGAAACGCTTAGGTCTTAACTCTTAGAGAATGTTTGCTGTAAAATATGATTTACTTTAATCCATGCTATCAATAATTCGTTCGATATGTTATTGATCGCAATATATATCGTATATAAATTCTATTACAATATTGTCACATATTTAGGCCACAACTAAATACATTATACTCATGACAATTAGTACGTATTATTATTTATTTTAATCTTTGTACTCTGAAGAAAATAAAAATAAAAATGATCTGGACATAAAATTTTATGTTTTTATCTTCAATGTTGTTTTAATATATTCTTTTCAAGTATACATACTCTAAAATTTTTACCTATCTATACTTGCTTTTTTCAAAAGTTGGATTAAAATATCGGTGAATAGATAGATATATAGATAAATAGGTGGGAAGATAGATAGACGGACCCTCACGCTGCCAATGGTCTTCCTTTAAAATGCTAATTGATGCCGGTTTGAAGATACATGCCGCGATTTTCATTATATGTACTATATATAATAAAAAAAGACGCTCTATACCATAACAATTTTGAAATATAATTCTCTGAATTATGGAGAGCATACTGTACTTTTTTCAATAATGAGGAAACCCATTTGGAATTGGATGATAAGTTTGAAATATTGTGTAATATGATTTATGTGATTGAAGATTGAATTAACTCACTATTAGAATTATATTAGAAAATAATAATAAATAAAATAATAATAATTTTAAAAAATTAAAGATCATGTTTTAAGTTCATAGTTATTTTTAATTTAATTGTATAATCAAGAAATTATCAATATTTTTAAAGTTTTTAGTATAAATTTCTAAATCTGCTAAAATTAAATTAGTTTAATATTAGCTGGGTTTCGATAATTGAATGATGACTCTTACAAATTTATCTATGATGAATCTAAAGATCAAGTTTATTGATTGGTCGGGAATGATGTTTTAATATTTCTGCATTAAAAGTGATAAAATTTCAAGCTTCAAGCTTTAAGCATTGACAAAATAATTTAAACTTTTTCAATGTAAAAAAAAATATATCTTAAAGAAATTGAATGTTATATATAAAAGTCAGTGATACACCAAGATAGAAGTTGAATTTGTACTCATTGTTCATTATTTAGTTCATTATTCTTTCAGTTTGTCAAAATGAATTTCAGAAGTGTCATTAGTTGGAGAGAATATATTCGAATGAAATTGCGCAAACCATTTGATCAAATTTGAAGAAAAACTCATGAATTAGTATCTGTACAAAAGTAAAAAGACTATTCCAAAAAAAGAGACTTACGGAGTTCATATGAAAAAGTGATGGACGAAACAGGAATATATTTTCATGACTTCAATATATCGATTCTTAAAAAGTATGTAACATAGACAGGTCACAAACTAAATAAAGTTGATATTTATTCAAGACAATATGTTTTGGACAATATCTATTTGAGTTGTTCTTATTCTAGTAGGAATTCAGTTGAAGTGATTATGAACTCGGTTAAATATATTATATTTATCTCGCATATGATTTGACCACACTACACACTTTTAATATATATATTCCTTGTGGTTGAGGCCGTGGAACTGTAAGCTCCGTAAAATCGATAATTGTCAGAAAAGTGTGTTTGAACACTACTGTGAATTCAGTATACGCGAAATAAGACATACTCTCTTCTTCTACAGACTGCAGAGTACCCCGAAAATGACTGCAGGTTTCATAATATACTGAAGATGACTAAAACCTTCACAATACCCTGAAGATGACTAAAGACTTAGACTTAGTGAAAATGACTATAAGTTTTAGAGTTTGCTAAAGATAATAGATAATAGATTTTAGAATACCCTAAAGATGACTATAGATTACAGAGTACTTTGAAGAGGACTACAGATTTCAGAGTACTCTGAAGATGATTAAAGATTTTAGAGTACCCTGTATATGACTACAGATTGCAGAGTACTCTGAACATGACTATAGACTGCAGAGTGTCCTAAAGATGACTGTAGACTTCATAGTATCCTGAGAACGACTACACAGTTCAGTGTATGCTAAATATGACGATAGACCTCAGAGTGCCTTGAATATGACTATAGGCTGTAGAGTACCTATGGGCTGACTATGGACTATAGTTAAAATATTTAAGAGAAAAAAAATGAAAGTTTAAAAAATAATGTATTAGTTTTTTTTGTTCAATTATTTTTCACATTTAGTATAATCTTTCACTTTAATGTCAAAATTAGTATTTGAATAATAATCTCTTAAATGGGTTTTTTCATTAAGCGATAAGAGATAATTAAACTAATTTATATACTATATTTTCAAATATTGTTTAATAATTTGAGTTTAATCAAATATAGTTGCATTGAATGTTTGTTTAGAGTTTAATACAGATAGCATAGCGCTCATTAAATAGCAGAATATTACGTTTCTATATCTATTAAGACAATTTTAATTAATAACTGCTGCAATGAAAATATATTTATATAATATAAATAAACAAAAAAAGTTTGCATCGGCCGGGAATCGAACCCGGGCCGCCCGCGTGGCAGGCGAGCATTCTACCACTGAACCACCGATGCCGTTGAGAATTGGTTGTCAAATATACGTTTTACTTTACACATAAGCAAAATGAAAAAAAAAATTAATTAGTCCCTTCTCGACTGATGGTACTCTCTAGTACCGTCTTCCATATTTTTTAAAATGACTGTCTTCAATGACAAATACGACAAAAACTAGACAGACGTACGTTTCAGAATCAATGCAACAACAACTGTGGTTCGTGGTAGAGTTCAAAGCATTAGTTGTGCCACTTTACTATGCTTTACTGAACTTTAAATATTAATGAGTGATTTGTCAGATTCGTTAGTATTTATATATTATTAAATACAAAATCTTAAGATATCCGCAAGCAAATCCATATGCAATTTTTGTATCTTGCATAAGTATCTTTATTCACGCAAGCAAACTTTATGTGAACTGCAATTTGACGAAAGTGTTTCATCAGAGACCTTAAAGAATTGCTTGAACTCACTTAACTAATTAAAAAACTGCTCTAAAAAATACTTCTCTATATTTAATATCTGTGAGAACGATTCGACTCAAAAGCCTCAAATATTTGCAAAACTGTTCGTGCCTTTTGTGATCTTCAAAAACGCATCAATCTCATGTGAGACTCAAGTTGGGTAACATGAAGCAACACTTATAATACGTACGGAATAGACGGAATAGATTGTAGAACTCACAGTAAAAATTGTGTTAATAATCACGAGACAACTAAAAAAAACTGCGACAGTCAAAATATTTACTTTTTTAAATCTGGTGGGTTGAAAATTAACGTTCTTTATAAATTACTTTGAAGATTTGCTACAAAATCGTGCCCCAAAAACGTTAACATAAAAATTAATGTTATAGAATAAATATACATTGAAACAATTTTGGTAATATGGTTTTATTTATAGCTCTAAGGTATAGAGACAAACGGATATGCACTTCAAACTATTATTAGCAAAAAGCATATAATCGTATTTAATTAATTTTTAGTAAAAAAAGCATCGAAGAGAATGTAAACCATATACACAGTCCATCCCGGATTTGATGATACTAATTCCATTAAAATTTCTGACACTATCATAACTACCATTATTTGAGTGAATTCGGTGAGTGATTGGTGTACATATACTATTACTTAATGTCAGTCACTGTCACTTCAACCACGGGTGACTAGCAAGGCTGTACCATGTCACCACTCTTATTCATCGTAGTTGTGAACTGGGTGCTTGAGATTTTGACTTATAAAATTGGGTCATAAATTGGAGACTTGAGGACTTGGCCCATACAGATGATATTGTCTCGCATACCAACCAACACATGATATCAAAACTCAATTAAATACATTAAGAATCGTCGAAAAACTACATGTATATAATATATGACCTTTACATATTGATTCCTGAAATGTCGGTAATACCGAAAATTTTATGTACTTTGTTCTTTCGATAGTTGGAGTTGGAGAAAAGTATATAAATACTTGAAAAAAAAAATCGCGTGGATTATTCGTCAGACTTAAAACCTCCACATAGACTTAAAAATAAAAACTTTTAATGTCTGTCTGTGTATATACTTCGGATATGGTAGCCCAAAACGAAACCAAGAATAATGGAGGCTCACATGTCAAATAAATACAAACGATGATATACGAAGTCGAAAATATTGCTGAATAGGACATATATTACGTACATTCTATGATAACATCAGGTACACTGCGCTAATCTGGGATTCTCAAAGAACACGACGTAGGATCAAACCTAAAGTGAACTAGAGGAAGGTAGTACATCACAAAACTGGCAAATAGTTTAACGAATTGCAACAAATGGCACGAAATAGAAGCTGTTGGAAAACTTTTGTTAAATCTTTAAGTTCCTAATGGAGTATGGAATAATAATAACTTACGGACAATAATTAAGTGAATACAATAAAGACGTATAAGATTTTTTTTAATTGGATAAATGTGAAACAGAAATGCTAAAGATGCTTCATTCTTATGTAAAAGAAAGAATGCAGGTACCGCCCAAAGGTTTTTCGTTATTGAGTCGATTATATCGGTTTAAGCGTTTGGAAGAACCTCAGAGACAATGACTAAGCACCATTGTTAAATTTCACAAACAATGTATAAAACACCGAGAAAGTCAAAAGTGATCAGTGTGTGAGATTTATAATTCTCTTTTATTTGGGATATCAAGAAATTAGCCTATTGATTAATGACTGAAGGTTTTGAAAACTGAAAGTTCAGTGCGCTTTTTTAAAGCGCTATTTTAAAGGTGATTAGCTGCTATTAAGGCTTGACACAATGGTATTCTTAATACATGTACCAGTATAATGCACCGACAAACATTCCCATTAGGATTCCAAGAAATTTTACCGGTACCAATAGACTGATTATAGTTTCCTTTTTGTGAAAAAACGACGCCCATTTAAACAGTGGGAATGTGCTACCCCATAACGAATAAAAGTAAATAAATGCAGTTACTTAATCACGTAACTTCAGACTTTAACCACAACATTACGATCGTCCCACTAAAGGAGTCAACTTCTATTGGTTAGGACAGCTGAAATTATTGGCTATCGCATAGTACTACTTCTTATCTACGGTGGGATGCTGCAAGAAAATTTTGATTTTTGCCATTTGCACTCCAAATAACATTGTGTTGTCTACTGGATTTTAATCTCTTCTTTATAAGGGCAGGTTTTACGTCGGGAATTTTCTAGCCCCTATCCCGCAGAGAGTCTGATAACCGGTAAAAGATCGATAACATTGTAGAGAGTTTAGAATTAGAGAGTTGTTTATTTTCCGTTACATTTCATTTCCGACTGAACATATTAATGAACCCCTAATATAATTCATTCTATTGGTGATTATTTAGATAATTGTTTACCAATTTTAATGATTTTTGACCGCTAATAAGGTGAAGATTACAAAAAGCTTAGTTATTATAGTTAGAGGTTAATAAAAAAAATATAATTTTTACAAACTTTAGGCTTGATGAGTGACCTCAAAACATCATCTATTAAGTCTAACACCTCACGTTTAGTAGTTTTGTGAGCATTTAAATATCTTTGGTGAACCAAAGTCGGAACTCTTTCTTTTACCCCCGATATAATTTACATGTTCGATGTATATATTATATATATATTGTATTTATATTGCAATAATAATGTAGCGATGTGCGAGCGTAAAATGTGTTTTGGTGGGTCGTTGAACAGTTATGGTATGTAACAGTTCTATTACTTCTAATATACACAAACTGAAACAAGATTTTATGTACTTTATATTTATTCACAAGTCCATAACAAAATATATATTTTTTTGTACCTTTATAAAGTGCCGAGCAGAGATGCATTATCCATTATGCGAAACCCACTAATTACCTTCTTTTCCCTCTTTGTCAACGTCTTTGGTGCAAAATTTTTTCTTCAATGTAAGTGGAAGTATACGGCCAGACATTATATCACACAGTTTTTTGGATAATTTGAAGGAACCACTGCTGCTGCCATCTTCCGCAGGAAAGAAACCATTGTCTACTTTAGTTGTGTTGAACAAGAAGTCTTTCAGTTTCAAAACCTCATTGTCAAGGAAATCAAACTTTGTTGCTGCAATTACCGGACCAACGTTACGACTGCGAACTTCAAGCACAGAATCCATATAGTCACGTTCCGGGCAAAACTTCATTCTTTCGCAGTATTCTTCTTGCCTTACACAAGACTCAACAAGTTGTGTACAAAATGCTGTGTTTAATTCGATAAGACGGTTTTTTTCCTCTTCAATTGAAGCATTATTTACACTCTCAAGATTTTGAGCATCCATATTAACTGGAATTAGTTCAAGGAAATTACTGAAGGTTTTAAATAAAAACTAATTTTGAATTATATCCGTGAATTTTTATTTTACTATGATATTCATTTTTGAATCTACATTTTTAAATAGTTATTTTATGAATAAATACAGAATTAAGATGGCCTACTATAATATTATTTCGAGAAATTATGAAATTATAATGAGTTTCTTAGCTAATTATGTGAGGACGATTCATGCTTTTCCCCACTGCAAGTTATCTAACCTAACTTAAGCCCTGCTCAACTAATTTAAAAACTAATGATAAATAAAAAAAACTCTATTCGGTCACATATTTATATCTAATTAATAAGTATAGTACGTTTTTAGCAACCTCTGACGACTATCAGCCTTAATCAGTGGCTTGATGTCATTAATTGGTCCAGCTGTGTGATTATAGAACATTTGACACCTGACCCTTCTTCCGAAGATGCGCTTATCCTCTTTCACATTTTCCACAAGAAAATAGTGGGTTTAAACTCTTTCTAGCTTAAACAATTTCAACATAGCTAATGAATTTTAATACGCTTAACTATGTGAACAATGTTGAGATATAGGTCATACAGATCATAAATCGATCGCAACCGATACTCGTTGCCAACACATACGAGATCATTGTATATCCGAAGAATTTTTGACTCGAGCGTCTTTTTACATTTAACTGTTAAATTGTTTGAAGTCAGAAACCCAACTTCTATTTATTAAATTGACAGTAATTGTCAATACCTTTTCTAAGGTTATTTTCATGTAGGGTAGTGGATGAGGCCTACGACTAAAGAAGTTGCGTGGAAGATTATTAAATAATTTTAGCAGTTAGTTTTGTGTTATCTACTACTTTTAAATATAAAATTGGGAAGCGAGTAGCTTTTTTAGTAGCTTTTTTGAAATAAACAATGACTTATAGTAATATATATCCGTTAAATGTATATTATTTAATATAGCTCTCTAGATGGTTAAATAATGTACTCCCGAACTTCCTAGAAAAACAAGTGACCTATGTTTTAAATCAATTATGCTTGAGTTTCTATTGCTGAATGTAAATTGTAATGATACAATAGTAAACTATTGATATTTTCATACATGAAAGGAGGGATATACCTCTAAAAATTCATAGATAGGTCCAAATGAAAACAAATACCTTAGGTCGTGCACCAGCCAAAAAAGAAGACAGACGGAATAGAGAATAATATTATTGTAATTTTCTAATTTGTTTACAAATATAATTAAAATAAAATTCATCCAAAGAAATTCAGTGTCTTTATAGTCCTTGTTGTAGTATCATTTCTGAGAAAGATTGTTGTATTCTTTTCCATTGCGAACAGTAAATATTATACGGAGATCGGTTGACCCACACACGTCTCGGACTGGAGAGACAATTTTTACAATTTTAGAAATAGAAATTCGGAATTAGATCTTTGAACTTGACGACTCACCAACTTTTTTTGGAATGAAATCAGGGATATTACACTCACTATGAGTAGTTGAAATTATTGTAGTAGCTTCATTGTGTTTAGATGTGTTCGCACTTCATCGTCTGGATTCAAATTATTGTACTTGCTTGCTTATTATCCATATGACTTACTACTCCGGAACTTCAGTTGGGTTCAACTTGCGATACTTACTAGCCAATACATACCAATGACTTCGGGGCTTAGTTATTGTCTGCTATTCATTACAACTCTACGTAAATATATGAAAAATATTTTCAGATGTCATTAGTAAGAGGTGGAAAATTTGTTATTTTTTTTGATAACTAACTTTTCGAATTAAATTTGATGTTCTTTAAATATAATCTCTACACAAGCAAATAAAATCAATACAATGTCCATTGAATTTCTAGCAATATTTTTCTATGAAAAATGTCACATAAGTTGAACTTAGGTTCAACTACATCCATAAAAAGAATTAAGGCTCCTAATTTAGGAATAAATTTAGAACTTGAATTTGTTAAAATTGAACTGCAAGTTCCGGATACTTTTTGAGAAAAGAGTATAGTGAATTTCAATGCAATTGGTATATAATATTTTCTTATTATAATTTCTGACAGATGATTATTTCGGATATTTTCATTTATCTACATATCTAAGGGCACATACTGAAAGGTCATGAATGCTGGCTGTAGTACACATGTACCTTTTTACGTAGCTTAATAGATTGCACTTGGGGCATTATATTTTCACATTTTAAACAGATACAAATTTGTAAGTGTAGTCGGAAATTTCCGGGAAATTCCGTTGAATTTCCTAAAGTAATAAATAATTTGCAATCCAAATAATAATAAATATTACTATTAGTCATGTATTTTATATATGTATTATTCTTTATTGATCTTTTGATGAATAATTTGTATTAATAATTATTTTATTTCAGATTTGGTGGACAGCGCTCTCTGTAGCTTTAGGTCTCGATGTACGCGGTGACATAATAAAGGGCGTGCCATGCATAAAACGGTTCCATCAGTTATTCTGCCCAACGGCGGGCAACAGTTACCCTATGTAAGTAAAATACAGAGATATGTAGATTTGGATAATTCAATAATGATTTCGTTTTGGAAAAATATATTTATTTATAATTTTATGAAAAATTAATTGTCAAACTAAAGCTTAATATATATAATCTTTTACACTGGGTAAAGAAAATGCTGTCGGTTATAATTCGCCAATTGAATTTGTGCACTCATGGGTTCTTCTTGTCACATTTTATATCAGATTTGATGTATATTGCCTATGTATTTCGGTTCCTGTAATGTACGTGGTATGGTGATGAAGACATTCTTCTTTCATGGCCCATACAAAGCACTCTTTTGCCACGCCATTAGATGACTTTCATGTACCTCAATTAGCGAACCTAGTGTAGAATCTAGTATATATAGAACTTAGTATATAAGGGAAGAGACTAAATCTTTATCCAAATCTTTTTTTGAATTTTTTAAATAATTTAATAGGTCTTTCCCCTTCACCGATAAACAGTCTGATAAACTATCAAAGTAGTATCTTCATAAGAACCTATATCTTCTGGATGCCAAAGCCGAGCATTCACAGAGAAAATGTATTATTATAATAGTTGGCTATCACAGACGTGATTCGCCTTGGCTGAATTCAGTAGCTTCTCGATCAGTGGCTTACTGTCGCCAGTAGGGTAGTACGAAGTGCCTTCATATCGTTGGTCACCTGACCTTAACATTAATTCTTTCAATAATGTATATAATAATGTGTATAAGACAGTTTCTTATTATATAGTTACAAGAAAAGATATAGAAAGTAAATTATGTTTTTTTTAAACCTTTAGGAATAAAGAAGGGTTAACATTTTTACTAAAAATTTTTACTTGATCTGCAAAATGTGAGCTGAAAATTGTTGACTTTTACTTTCGTTTGAAGCGTTTGAATTAGATCTAAAGTATTTTACATTCTCTTTAAAAAAAAACAAAATAACTGGTTTCCTATATATTATTTTATTTAATGATTATACTTGCTGCAATTTTGAAAAAAAAACATTAGTAAAAATAGATTGTTCATTTGTACTAAATTCAGAATTCCACAAAATTCTAAGAACAATCGTCAACATCTTAGACATTGACTGTTTCTACTTCATATAATTTTTATGTCAAAATAATAAATATTTTTGAAAGTTCTTTGACCCTGACAAATATATTTGGAACCTAATGGAGACAAAATAAAATGAGTAATTAAATTTGATTTGTTAAGCTGAGAATTCGACTATAATTTTTCATTTTGCAAATTGTTATTTTTAAATTTTATTATTATTATTAGCTAAATTTAGTTTATTTTTATTTTTAAAATAATAATGAAAATAATATTAAAATATAATTCAGTGAAAATTTTCATGGAATTCACACTATGCTTTAGGAATACTGATATTAGACATGTACTAGGTTATCTTTTTTATAGTTCCAAAAATTGAGACTTCCATTTCTTAAATTCATAATATCATCACTTAAATGCACTTCAAAGGACATCCATCAATTCTATATAGATCCCTTTGATCTCAGGCAAAAGATACTCGGAAGCATTGGCAAGAAATTTAACCATCTTTCAAGCGGAAATATAAGCGATCGATGCGCCAGCTTCATCCTTGAAGATAGTTGCCGAAACTGTAATATTGCAATACTGATTGCCAGCCAGGCAGCTATATAATAGGTGACATCCAAATGTGGGAGTGCATTGACAAATTGAACATATTTGCCTGAAAAAATCAGGTGTACTTAATATGGATTCCGGGACATGCTGGTATCTAAGGCAATAAAATAGCAAACAAACCTTCAAAAAGGCTTTAATAATCGTAGGCCAAGAAACTTTTTGCGGTCTATGCTAAGGTACTCTATTTAATCTTTGAACGGCGCAGAGGAAGAAAAAGAGAACTGCATTGAGAAAATCTACCAAGACTATCACAATCTATAATGCATTTAGAGACTTACAACCTAAAACGCTTTAAGGAATGCATAAAACAAACAAATAATAACATAAAAGTTATTTCGGGATTACTAATCGATCACTGTAGATTGAATAGTCACCTAAAAAAGTGATGCTTAATTCAATCCAACGCTTAAATGCTTAATTCAATCCAACTCAAAATGCAGATTCTGTAAAGAAGAGAAGAAACCGCATACCACATGGTAGAAGAGTGCCCTCTACTGATTCATAAGCGGAAGAAACACCTTTGACGGTTTTTCATGGAAGATAAGCATTCAAGACTAGGAAATATAATCCCAGTACTATCTTTCTTTAAAAAAATCGCACTTGGAGAAACAAATCTAGGGGGCAAGTAGAAATAAGTCTAGAAACCCACTAAAGGGCATATTATTATTATTTTTCATAACAAAAATAGTAGTAAAATCTCTTCTGTTTTAAATATATTATTTTAAGTTTTTCCCGTTAAACTTTAACGATAATATTAAAATATTTTTTGATAATAAAATTTTTTTGGTAGTCTTATCAAACGTACTACAAATCATTTTAAATAATCTGTAGTCTTTAAATAAATTATTTTTTATAATAGATTTTTGTTGGTAGTTTTATACAAAGTTCTATAGATTGTCGTATCATTTAAAAGAAACACGAATATAATTTTTGAAATGTAGGTAATTAATCTTTTAAAAATATTTAAATAAAAAAAAGAAAAAAACAATTGCATCGGCCGGGAATCGAACCCGGGCCGCCCGCGTGGCAGGCGAGCATTCTACCACTGAACCACCGATGCTGTTGAAACCTATTGGTCGAGTAATATGGAAACATTCTACAGAGATGAAAATAGTTTTTATTAATCAATTAAATATTTTATTAATTTAAAGTAAACAAAAATATATTTCATTAAATTTTTTAATTAAAATAAGATCCATTAACAATTTGTATTTCAATCAATGGAAGTCTATTTAAAGACAAAATTTAATGGAAACTACAAGTAGTGGGCTTGATGTGCTGTGGGAGTCCATAGACAACTCGAAAATTACTACTAACCTACTCATAACAAATATGACAGACAGACAAATTGCTGTAGCGAATAAAATATTTTAATGAATGAATCGAATACTAAAATATGAAATAATATTCTACAAATAAAAATATTAAAACTAGAAACACAAAAACCTACATTAAATAAATATAATATATAACCCATGTGTGTGTTTATTATGAGTTTGTTATAGAAATTTCATTGTTAATAAAAAAAAACTATAATATGAATTAATTTTGTATAAATAAAAATAAATAAACAAATTAAATTTACCATACATCAATATTTATATAAAATATTATTATTAAATTTAAGTGCATTGTCAACTAAATGTATCACATTATGTAGGTCTAAAAATATAGTAACGTTTGTTGGGTTGTAATTCGGTTGACTGCGACTATATGACGTTGCGTTAGGTTATTACCTCAAGAACTCATAAAGCTAGTCTGTTGCCCTATGCATTGTACTGCAATTAACCAGACCCCCTTGAGAATGGGCTTAAATTATTCCTGAGGTATTACATAGCCTTTTTATACTTCCTTCTTTTCTCGCCCGAAACACGTTATTTTTCCCTTACAAGCGTTACAACCTAAACGATGTCGTTAAGATTAGATAAACAATATACCATAAGCCACCCTGCGGTCAGACTTGATATGCTGAGTCTTTTTCTACGGTGGTCGTATCAGCTGTTTCTGGCACGACACAATCGCCACTTCTGCGCTGTCTGTTGTGATTGCAGTTTTTCTATGTCTTGTTTCCGCTGTGCTTGTTCGTCACACATCCAAGACACTGGAGGCATGCCTTCCGTCTATCAAAACGTGATCAATTTATAATCTTGTGGTTTGATTAGGTGACAGCCATATTGCCTTATGTATTTTGAGATGCTGGAATCTGGTACGACTAACCACCAAGTTTCTAGTCGCGGCGACTGTAAGAAAATATGTGTAATACTTAACATAAGCGCGAAAGTAATACTTTCGGGCCACTTTCAGCCATTTTGTGGGTAGTGCTATTATTCATTTATTTTAGATATCTATATTATCGTAAGTGGTTTCAATAATTTGTTTTAAAAATGCATTTTAAATGAACATAAGAGGATAGCATAGTTATGGACAAATAATAAATAGACAGAACAATATAGAGGATGTATTTTTACCCCTCCAGATAAAGTCAATTTTGGCATGCCATGAAAATTGTGTGTAGTTCAGCGTTAAAGTACATACTCTTCTTCTTTTTTTATCTATTTCAAGCCTTGTTTTTCTGATATCCTCGATTTTTAACCTAATTACATACTCATATTAAATGTCAGAATCAATTATTGAACTAAGCAGTAGAGAACTTTGGGTTTAAAAAGAAAGATAATCATTTACTTTGTTTATGCAGTGAATATCATATAACTTTGCTTAATTATTAATTGTATATCATTATCATATCTTATTTATCTATTTATTTTTTTAAGTGAAAAAATCGAACGTTTCATTGATGACAATAAAGCGCTAATGCGGCGTATGTATGGCGACTTCGAAATGGTACTTGATAATAAAGGGCCTCGACAGCAAACTAAAAAACGTAAAAGACGTTTTATAGATGAACCTGATATATTTATACCACCAGGAGCTTTTCCAGCAGTTATACCAGATGATGAGACTCATCCACATGCCGAGGAAGCGGGTGAAAGTTATTTTGGCAAATTGCGAAATAAACGACAGAGTTCCAATCAAAATCGGAACTCAAATAAAAATTCACAAAATTTTGCACAAAATGGACCTGGTAATCCTGGTAGCACTGGTTCTTCAACTGGCAGGTTAATATTAGAATAAAATAGTTATAATAATTAAATAATAATATAAACAATTTTATTTACAGACTTGATGCTTGTGAATCGAAAATTGAAATAGTGACACCATATTGGGCCTCGAACTCTGCGGGTAAAATACGCGCAATCGTGAATACTCAGCACTTTGAACAAGCCATCCATCAAGAAATATGCTCGTAAGCTTTCCCCAATTCTAGTCACACATACAAATACATATATATATATATATAATTTTTTTATGAGATGAGTCTATTAAGTGTGATCAAATGGAGCATATACCATACACCTTTTAAATTAAAAACAAAGTTTTATAAAACATAATGTGATTCTTTTTATATCTTCGATATCAGTTTACGTCTTCTTATAAATATGTAGTAAGTTCTGAATTTTTTCAAAAGTTCATTTTTGGACGTCTATAATCGGTCAATTTTTTTTTTAAATCAGCTTTCGTTTCACCTGTAATATAAATAGTGTTGGTTGCAGGATCAGTGTAGTCTAGTTATATCCTGTAATCGATATCGATATTTTAAGAAACTAACGGACTACTACCATTTTCTCTCAATGATTTTATTACGTTATAAGTAGACGTCATACGGTCCCTTTTTGTTTAAACCTTATAAAGTCCATGCTGAAATCTTCTAACTCATTTTAGTAGAAGTTGATAATTAACTGTTTTTGAAACATTTACTATTAATAATAATTGCAACTTAACTTTCATTCTCAAGACAGATACAGTCCAAATATACCCTTACATCGTAAACCATACCCAACATTTTAATTTTGTGGATATGAACGAATGGCGTGAATAGAGGATTAATATGTGATGTTGGTTCTTCCCATATGGGGTTATTTACCAAAGACACAGTAATTGTTCCTCTTCTTAAAAAGGTATTAGAAACTTCACTGTAACTTTAAAATCTCTCACTTTTGTATAATGAGGAAGTATAATGGGTTACAAAAACCAATGAACAAAAATGTTTCCATATCCATAAAAGTGGCACTTCACCGTCAATTACATTGATCATTGGTCTAACACATTGAGTAGATAACGTCAGCTATTTAACGATTTACTTAAATAGATGAAGAATACATATTCATATAAAAGAAATTTACAATAAAATTGAAACTGTTAAGCCGAACTGGATTTTTAATAGCCAAGTATATCAAACCTTGGAGTATGAAATATTTTTTTGAAAACATGAATAAAAAATTTTTATTTGTATCTCAAAACCAAGACTCGAATAGTCTTAATAAATGTTACTTAAGCAATATAACAAACTGATGAAAAATAATACTTATTAAATTACTTTGAACATATATTCTTTCAATTGTCATATATCTATATGGAAACGAAAGAGTATTAAACACTGAGGTCATGTAAAGAGCTCCATGAAATACAGTAAGGGTATTCCTAAGAGTACCACATTATAACAGGATGAAATAATCCACAAAGATCATAAAGTTCCTACAGTAGAATAAGAGCTTTTAAGAACATATGTTTAGAATATATATTTTCACATTAAACCTATAGACAGGAAACTTGCAACTGGACACACCTAAAAGTAGCTCCCCGGTTCGTAAAAGTTGAAAACTTTTATTAACTTTACTTATTTACTTATGTACTTTATTATTTATTGTATTATTATGTTACTACTACTTTTATACTTTTATTTTTTATTTGCAGTTCCTTATTCTTCCAGGAAGACAAAATCCATGATCAAATCCATAAGCAATGGAAGATTTTAAGACTCGATTTCTTCTTGCTTTTAAAATATTTCGGCTCATTTAACACTCTATATTATCGTTTTTTTCTATAAAATATTTTGGTATGAAGTTTGAAGTAATTTTTGAAAAGAAACTTTTTAAATAAGTCTCTCTATACGTTATTGTGTTCCCAAACTATCTATTGACCTATTTAAATTTATTAAAAGCCGTTCTTTAATCTTCCAAGAATATATAGTTCCTAAATAGTGAGGTATATAAGGGGCGCTCTGGTGTTCAATTAATCCTCTCCTATTGAATATTTCTAATCATTTAACACTTGATATGATTGTTTTCTTCTATTATATGTTTTGGTTTGAAGTTTAAACTGGTTTTGAAAGGAACCTCTTTTAAAAAGAGGAATAAAAGGAATGAACGTATAGCCTCTAAGTAGCGAGGTATGCAACAGAGGTTCAGCTTGATTAATCCCTTTCTTTTAAATGTTTCCATTCATTTGTTATTAGATATGATTGTTTATTACTATGAAAGGTTTTGGTTTACACTAGTAAACAAATGACACCTCATAAATGAGTATATCCACACGTTTTTGTTTCTAAACGAATCTATTTAATTATATATAATTCGAGGCCTTGCAATTGAAGTTTCACAAGTTAATGTTGATTAATGTTGATGTGTAATATTTTGTAAGAGAGAGAAAAGAGAGGATGAGAGAATATGTAGGCCTTTTTAAAAGAATTTGATCCAATAAATTAATTTGATGCAAAATTAGAAAAAAAAAATTTTGATAGGAATTTCAAGAGAAATTCATTATTACAATATTATCAAAATATATATATGTTAGTTCTCATTTGATCACTCTGTACATATAATACACATAAAACTCTTTATATATATATGTATATATATATATTTTTTACATTTGCAGAAAACCTCAAACTCCACGTTGTGAAAATGATTGCGGCTGTGAACAGAAATACAAGTGGCATCGTCTCTTGGCCTATGATCCTGACAACGATTGTAAAGGCATATTTATGGATTGGTTTTTGTTCCCATCTTGCTGCGTTTGTAGATGCAATCCTTAAAATACGCCTATAAATGCGTTTGCAAGGAGGAAGTAACAGAAATGATATGAAACCAACTTCATTGCACCGAAAGTTGATTTCGGTAACAATTTATAGACTTTAGTTTTATCGAAAAGTTTGTTAAGTATAAATTGTTTACTATAGAACATAATTCCATGATTCCTAGTATATTCTACCAATAACGCCCTGTTCAATATACTTAAGTTATGACTTATTTTAAGAGAGTTAACATCTGCCACAGACACTTCTCTAAGTGCCTCTGGGCAAAGGACAATGATTTAACTTTTATGAACTATTTTAGTTGTAGTTATAAAAAAAAATTAAATTTAATAATAAATAAATAAAATTCATATATATAACATTTAATGTCATAATTGCAATTTAAGAAAGAAACTTAAGAAATTTTATTGTTAAAAAAAATTTGTATTATTAAAGTTAATCTGAGATGAATAATTTGAACTTGAAAAATCTTTCTAATGTGCATAGTTTAGTTAATAAGAAATCTAAGTAAAATAGTATATACAACATACAATGAAAGATACTTATAAACTAAGTATATATATTATAAAGAGATACTATTGTATATTTTATATTTTTATTAAATAAGTGACGTCAAAAACACGTAAAAGTCTATATGAAAACGTGTTAAACATAATTGCTGAATAGTTTTGGTTAAGTTTGTTTTATATACATTTATATATAGTCTCACTAATAATATCTGAAAATATCTAAATAGTTTCTAGCACTCAAACATACTTGAAAGTATTAAATAATACAACTACTTACACTGAATACACAGTAAATCGAAGCTGAATGAAGTTTAAGTCAGCAATATTATTCTATCTTAAACTATGAACTTTGAAGTGCTGAGTAATTATGGAGTCGACCAATAATTGTCTATAATACTTTATATAATGTTATAAATAATATATAATGTTTGTTACCATGCAATTACATATCGCGTGTAAGAACGCTATGTAAAACTTTTATATATATATTGTACTTATCTGATATAAAGTAGTGTGTAGGAAATGCATTTCAGTTAATACTTGTAGAGAAAATTGTTAGAATAAAAGTAAATTGTAAAATCAAAAAAGAAACTTTATTTAAAAATATTACTCATTTGAAATCATACAAGCTTTGACCCAAATCGTATGAGTCCAATAAGATGCAATGAAATACAAAAGTGCTTTAAAATGTCACTTTTTAGGACAGGATTTTTGTCCTTCAATTAGAGTGCGCACAATGGAGCTTTAAAAAGTTACGGTTTGTGGTTGATATGGTGTTCAAAGTAGTTTTACTGGCCAATAAATATCAATATTTGAACCTTTTGAGTGGTAAATAGGTATATACAAGAAATAGAAAGAAAAATTGAATTGAATAGAAGAAGAAGAATATACACACAGAACAAAAAGTATCACAATATTAATAACAGTATTTGAGTGGCGATTATAATTTGACTGTATGCATAACATGCCATCATATACATGGGTTCCTGGGACATATCGCGCAACTGTAGGCCGGACAAGATTGGCGTCCCACTTGCAACAGTTAAACTGGCAAATCTAGCAAAAATATCTGAGCATTGCCAAGCCAAGTTTTAGCAGATGAATCCTGCTGTACGATCTCTAGATTGACCTGGTACAAACTGGGCAAAAAACGCAACAGTCAAATGCTTCAGTTAAGATGTAATCAGCTCACAACAACGGTATCGGTGCTGGCGGGTCACTTCATTATAGGAAGACATGCTGTAAAGCTGAATCTACCTTGTAATTACTTTTGTTAAGGTTGTGGCTTTGCGGGAGTGAAAGAATCTGTGCTCCATCTAATATGTCAGTGTCCATCAATGGCTAGGTGAGGATCTAAAATCTTCGGGATCTCTTTTCTTACCGACCCAACCGAGCTGACATCTAGTAAAATTAGATACTTATCCAAGTTTATAGATTAGTCACGTTGAAATCGTGCTTTTTGCGTTGCTTTTACGCTGACCTTAAGTCATGTTTCATCAGCAACTAATGAAGAAATTTAAATAGGTATCTTAACACAAAATTTCAGCAAAGAAGATAGTTTTACAAAAGGCGTCAAACTTACATACATTTTCTGAATTTAATTACAGGATATGCTTTGATACCAGTAAATATTTCCTAATAAGCAAAGTAGATTTGAAACTTAAGTTTTGAGATTTAATCTTTTCTTGGATTAAGAAAAGAGAGCTTTGTTTTTTGGGTAACCAATTTCATATATAGAGAGAGCAAATGTTATTATAGTGAAACGTGTTTTAATTTTATGCATGCAATCTGACAATGAATGTGCAATCATGTGGTTCAAAACCCTATTGTAACATAACTTTACCCACAATGAGTTCTATGAGTAATTGAAAGAAGTCGCCACTGGTACGGTATTCTAGGCAACCACCAAGCTAAAGATCTGATTGGTTTGTGCTACTACGACAGAGCGTCCTTGTACAGTTATATGAAGCTAATGTTAGTGGCAGATTATCTGACGGATTATTATGGAATTATCTAACAATTTAACAAAAGGTATACGAGTAAACAGTATGTCAAAGGCGGATTAGATCTCTGTGATTGTCTGGTTTGAGTTAGATCAGGGAAAGATTATTGCATCAACAACCCATATTTTGACTTTCATTCAAAGATAAGAGTGTTTACTGTTTAGTTGGGACCAATTATTAGCACAGAGGATAAGTCCTGAAATAATCATAATTATAATGTTGTCGCTTGGTTTCCATATATTAAATATATCCACACCATCCATCCTAATAGGTCTGTCCTTAGTCTTTAGTCTTATGATAAAGTTGTTGGCATTACTATCAGCTACTGAAACTGAAGTGTGCTATACATTTAGATTACAATTGTTTTTTTTTTTTAGTATAAAATTGTAATAAGAAATTTAACGTCCAGAGATTCCAAATATTTTAAGAAATATAAAAAAATTAGATGTTTCCGCCCGGGATCGAACCGGGGGCCTTCCGCGTGTTAGGCGGATGTGATAACCACTACACCACGGAAACACTTGCTGTTAAATGAAATCGTACGGTAAAATTTATTAAGCTTTTGATTTTACAAAAAGTTTATTTTCAAAAGCTTTTGAGCTTTTAGGAAATCAATATCACAATGATACTTTATGAGTCAATGTTGCAACGCACACTTAAGTGTCGTTTTGATACTAAAGTGACGCATGTTTTAAATTTAAAGAAAATTTTAGTGCTCAATATCGAACACTTAAGAGTTAAAAGCTTGAACTTATTCAAACTTAAGTGTGCATTGTCCGACTAATCCACAAAAATCATATATGGTTTTTATCTATGGTAAAACAGTTTGAAAGGTGCTGGTTTCTGTTATAACATACAGTTTTTTTTTTTTTCTCAAAAGTATTTTAAAAATTAATTATATAACTAAACAAAAACAAAATAGAGGCAAATATATATTCATCTTATTTTATAAGGTATTAAATATTTATAATCAATTAAAATGATTCTTTAAAAGTTGTGAGATACATTAAATCGTACTGAGATTATACACTCATCAGTGGCTTTTCAGAGTGCAGTTGTATATAACATAGTTGTCATGGGATAAGTGATGACACTTAATATTTTTGGTGACGTGTGTACCAGACCTTAAGAACAGCGACCTGTGAAACAATCTGTTCCCTAATCATATACATACAACATTCTCAATCGTTTTTAATTCCGTTGATCCATTATTTTTCATGTGTTTTCTTTTGTGTCTTTCCAGCGTTTAAATTTCCCTGGCCTCAGTTCGTTTCGCTTGGAAAAAGTGTCTCAGCGAAGGAAGATTTTATTTGTTTTAGTAAACTGTGTATCAAGTATCCTTTACATTTAGTTTACGATTATTGATTAAGATTGAATTGACTAA